>NC_060188.1:24380372-24727872 GCF_021184085.1 Oncorhynchus gorbuscha | reverse complement strand
AGTCTGTCTATAGCTGCCTTTCTCAATAGCAAGGCTATGCTCACTGAGCCTGTACATCTCTCTCTCTCTCTCTCTCTCTCTCTCTCTCTCTCTCTCTCTCTCTCTCTCTCTCTCTACACTACCACCAGGGGTTCTCTCAATCCATCTATCATTAAGGGAATGGCTTGGCTCAGTCGGCTATAAGTGTGAAGAGCTGCTGCCGGCTTATCAGAGATGCTGACGCATCAGTCTCGTGTTACTGTAGGGTGGAGAGGCTGCAAGGGGCTGAGGCTGTCTGGGCTGACGCATCACAATTGCTGTGCATATTGAAACAGCCTCCTCCGGACACATCATGCAGTGGCCCATGATAAATGATGTACAGTGTGATGAATATCTCTGCTTTTTCATGTATGGTTAGGAGCCAAGAATCCTAATGTTAAATGCCATAATGTTTTGGTATTTGGGTTGTGTGGCACACAGAGTGGAAGGCAGGCTGGTGTGTGTTAGAGTGCAGACTGAATTATTCATAGCCAAAGTCAGGCCTCACAGTGGGGAGTGTCTGCCTGGTGACACGGAGGACTGAGGGAAAGTTTAAAAAATATATATTTTAAAAAGAGCTAAATATGAAAGACATCAAAGCCCCAAAACATCTCATATACAGGACCATCATCCCACAGCATCCTGCATCTGTCTAAGAATAGAACAGTTTCCACACTGGTGAACCTCTATCCTCCATATCAATTCCCCTCACTCATACTCACACACACACAGCCACACACACCACAACACACAACTAGTCTCTGTGAGGACTGGAGATGCATGGGCGGCACACCAAGACTGAACAACACACATCAGTGCACACACACCCACACACACACACACACCCACACACACACCCACACACACACACCCACACACACACACACACACACACACACACACACACACACACACACACACACACACACACACACACACACACACACACACACACACACACACACACACACACCCACACACACACACACACACACACACACACACACACACACACACAGATATATACACATTTTCACAGTAATAAACACATACATGCACAAACACCACAGGAGGCTGCTGAGAGGAGGACGGCTCATAATAATGGCTGGAACGGCACAAATGGAATGGAATCAAACACATGGAAATCATGTGGTATTTGATACCATTCCACTGATTCCGCTCCAGTCATTACCACGATACTGTCCTCCCCAATTAAGGTGCCACCAACCTCCTGTGACACACACACACACACACACACACACACACACACACACACACACACACACACACACACACACACACACACACACACACACACACACACACACACACACACACACACACACAGCAGGGCAGCTGCACAGACAGTAGCATAGTAGGAGTGCTCCTGCAATGCTGTGTGTTAGCCCCACCCCAGAGGAGCATGTCCCAGGAATGGAGTCTCTGTTCTAATCTGTAGAGTATATTCCTGGTTGCCTGCCTGCCTGACTCACAGCCTGAGTCGTGGGCACTGCCTCATATGCCTGCCATCACCCAGATACACAGGCCGGCAGGCCAAACTACAGGGGGTAAATCACCACAACACCATCCCGGTACACCAGTCAGCTTCCAAACACCGTTGTGTGATACTACACCCCTAATAGCCAGTACTTACAACCTACTTCCCTCAATACTGAAGGCATACAGTAGTAACACAATAGACCACTGAACAAAATGCCACATCTAGAAAAACTGACCAGTGTGGTTACCCCCAACACACACAGGGATTCCGTAACACCAACTAGTTACCCAAAATGGGAACCATGTGAGACCACAACAAAAAATAGACGTCGCACCACATGACCATAACAAGTGTTCACAACGTATTTACACAACCAAATGTACCATACATGGACATACAGTCCAACTCACCACAATATCACACCCAAATGCCCCAGATATTTAACTCCCACCTTAATAATCACTCTATCTGATAGTCCAGCAGCGCAGGATAGCCTGTCTGTGTGATCCTCTTACAGTAGTCTAACACCGCCACAGTACCAAGAGGGCACTGGGGCACTAAGTATTCACTAGTCATCCCTAATATAGCCTAGAGAGAGCAAAACAAACGACCTGCCCTGTTTACTGTACTATATGCAGTGATATGAAGTGAAGTAACAATGTTTTTCTTAAGTTTAGACCTTTACGTGGTACATTCATATATCATGGTGTCAGGTGGTCCCCCTCCCCCACCCTCTCTCCCTCCACCCTACCTCCCTCCCCCTCTACCCCACCCTCTCCCGCTCCACCCTACCTCCCTCCCCTCTACCCCACCCTCTCTCCCTCCCCCTCTACCCCACCCTCTCTCCCTCCACCCTACCTCCCTCCCCCTCTACCCCACCCTCTCTCCCTCCACCCTACCTCCCTCCCCCTATACCCCACCCTCTCTCCCTCCACCCTACCCCCCCTCTACCCCACCCTCTCTCCCTCCACCCTACCTCCCTCCCCCTCTACCCCACCCCTCTCCCTCCCCCTACCCCACCCCCTCCCTCCCCCCACCACCCTCTCCCTCCCCCTCTACCCCACCCTCTCTCCCTCCCCCTCTACCCCACCCTCTCTCCCTCCACCCTACCTCCCTCCCCCTCTACCCCACCCTCTCTCCCTCCACCCTACCTCCCTCCCCCTCTACCCCACCCTCTCTCCCTCCACCCTACCTCCCTCCCCCTCTACCCCACCCTCTCTGCCTCCACCCACCCTCCCCTCCCCTCTACCCCACCCTCTCTCTCTCCACCCTCCCTCCCCCTCTACCCCACCCTCTCTCCCTCCACCCTACCTCCCACCCCCTCTACCCCACCCTCTCTCCCTCCACCCTACCTCCCTCCCCTCTACCCCACCCTCTCTCCCTCCACCCTACCTCCCTCCCCCTCTACCCCACCCTCTCTCCCTCCACCCACCCCCCCTCTACCCCACCCTCTCTCCCTCCACCCTACCTCCCTCCCCTCTACCCCACCCTACCTCCCTCCCCCCTCTACCCCAACCTCTCTCCCTCCACCCTACCTCCCTCCCCTCTACCCCACCCTCTCTCCCTCCCCCTCTACCCCACCCTCTCTCCCACCACCCTACCTCCCTCCCCCTCTACCCCACCCTCTCTCCCTCCACCCTACCTCCCTCCCTCCCCCTCTACCCCACCCTCTCCCCCTCCACCCCACCCTATCTATTTAAAAAACTGCTTGGTGAATCACACTGCTGCAGCCTTTAATTCACATCTTCTGAGGTAATTGTTTCGACAGTATATTATGGAAAAACACGCCACCAAGTTTTTCTCCACATCTCAAATCGATCTCCCTACATCTCCCTAATCCATCTCCCTACAGCCTTGCATGTTATAATAGCCTGCTGTACAACCACATCAGAAGCGACTATTAAAAACGATATACATCATTGATCACGGAATTCCTGTTTGGATTTTTTTCCGCGTGATGCGTGTTCCTAGATGAAGGGGACGTTTTTGCTCACGTACAGGTGATGAGCACACACTCTGCGAAAGTACTGCAGTGGGGTGGTCCCGCACGCAGCAGGCAGGTTAGGACACGGCTCAAATTATTCCATCATCCCACAGCATCCTGTAGCATTTACAGATAATAAACCACATTTTCAGTGCCATCATTATCAAACAGTTTGGGATATTCTCTGGCATGACCGTTACAGAGTGCTGGAGAGGTGGGCGGGAAATGAACCATGCGATGCAGAAACTTGCACGCTGGCGCGAGACAGCACTGCAATGCAGAAAGCCCAGTACGAGACTGTAACCGCCGCGCGCCCTCAGCCCGGAGGAAACATGCCACTTGACTTTCCTCAGAATTCAATGCAAAAAATATAGAGATTATGCAACTGCGTAAAACATAACAGCCATCGTTAACCCTTATACAATGTTTTGATGATTATTGGTCATTTTAAATCAGATGTTCTGCCCTTCAAGGATTAGATGCACCTATTACCCAGAGGTTTTTGCCGCTTCTTTCTTGATTCACATTTTTACAATGAATCCATTTTTTTGTCAATATTGTTATCAATATGCTGCATATACAGGCTTAGGCTATTTCAATAATATGATAGCAATAGGCTAATAAAGGACAATACACTGACATAAATGACCGTTACTGTTTCACAAGACTTACGTGATGAGCATTCTTGAACACCCCAAAATAAAAGGATTATGCTCAATATTTTGCAAATCATCCTTTACAGAGGACACGCGTTTCCGCACATGCTATGTTAATTAGATCGTAGATTGTGTTCTCCTATCCACAGGGCACGGTAGCATCCTTTCACCCCCCTTTTCCCAACTTTAACTAGCGCAGTTTCAACTCCTCTTCCCGGGATCTCGGGTAGCCTCTGCCGGGGCGGGGACGCGCATCAGTTACTGGTGCTGATGCTGCGCTTCACCGAGAGCGCGCACTGCTAGGCTATATTTTATGTAAATTGTTTATAATTAAGGTCACATATAGGGGACACATTTCCAAGTGATCATTGTGATCACTTTGTGGATGTGAAATACTAGCAACGCGTGTGCTTTGACACTGTGACTTCAGTGCATCCACCAGAACTCCGCGTAGTTTTGGTCCAGAAGAAGGAAGGTAGGAAGGAAGGGGTGGGAGAGAAAAAAACCTTTTGGTCCAGCAAGCTACTTCTGTTTCCCAGTAGATAATTTTAACGCTATACGTTTGACGTTGTTGTCAATAGTTCCGCAAATATACCTAGTCAGTAGTTTAGTAACACAGGCTTTATGCGATTCGTTTTACTGTTGTAGAATAAGGTCGTTCCTTTCCCGCATCGTTACACTCGTATACTGCTTTGGTTTGGCATCTCCCATATTATATCAGTGGGCTTGGCATGCGGTACTTCTCACGGCCTCGCGCTGGTCATAGGCGCACTGAGCCTATCAGAGAGCATCATCAATTTGGTCAAAAGCCTCTTACTCCCCTGAGGCCAAAAGTCTGACAACGATTCTGACGTTTATAATGTCTGCCGTTGCTCCCTAGTTATGTGTTCGAGAATAATACTGTGCTGTACAAGAGAGAGTAGCCTACAGTCGGCTACACCACAACCAGTTATGTGGAGGACTGACCTTCACCTACAACAGGGCCCTGAATAGGTACCAACAAATTTACAAGAGACTGATAATGTGTGGCCCAGGTTACTGACTGCCAGTTTGTGGCTGATGCTGAGACAGGCAGAGGCAGAGAGGATAGGGTGGGGGTGGGTTGGTAAGATTGACTGAGGGATTTATCTATGAAATGCGTGGCACACTGGCCATAAACTGAAAGGGCTTTGGGATTAAGAAGTGGGTTTATGGGACAGCGGGCAGCGGCAGTGTCAGTGCCGAGATGGGGTGAGATTGGACGTCGAGGCCAGTCTGGGATTTGCGTTTTCAATCAAATCAGATTGGCACTTTGTAATCTCTCTGCCTCCACCTCCCCCAACAATATCAAAACATATTATATACCTTTGGAAATGGAATATATGAAACCTGTACTCTAAAAAGATGAGGAGGAGGGGGAGGAGTAATAGTCTAGAGTTGTTTTTCTTCCCACTAATTGCTTGTATTAAAGAATAATCATTGTGGTTTTAAAATGCATGTCACATTGATTGAATTGGTTCTCTCAGCAAAGCACTGATTGGTCAACAACAGTGAGAAAAATAGAGTTATGGGCCATACGGCCAAGGTAGATTAGAAAAAAAATTAAAGTCATCAATGAAACAAAATAGCACACACACAAACACACACTGACACACACACACACACACACACACACACACACACACACACACACACACACACACACACACACACACACACACACACACACACACACACACACACACACACACACACACACACACACACACACACACACACACACACACACTAAAAAATGTCAATCTCACTCATTCACACACAGGTGTATACATTCAGGGTGACCTTGACCCGTCTCTTACAGTTTGTGGTGAATTTTTTTAACTCTTTGTACAGAACTCCAAACTGTTAACATTTGTAACACGGCCAGTCTTACATTCAAAACCTTTCATTGTGCATTCATTTTGTTTGGAGACGTCTTTCACCACACAACCATTGATACAACATATACGTTTACTGTGAAATATAATGAGTACATTAGTTTAATCACCAAAACACAACATAATGATATCTTCTCAATGTAGTTATTTTAACAACCCGTTAGCAATAGCAAAAATGATACATTTTTTCAAAATGACTATTTCAATGTAGATGCTACGGTACTGTAAATTACAGTACATTACACTGTTTTCACATTAGGCAATACACTTGTACTACCCATTAAAAGTGACTGAACATAACATTTGCATAATTTTTATCCCATGTGTGATCAACGGTGTGATCATTGAAGACATCTTTCACAATATCCACTGTATATACCAAAGTATGTGGACACCTCTTCAAATTTGTAGGTGTATAGAATCAAGCACACAGCCATGCAATCTCCATAGACAAACATTGGCAGGAGAATGGCCTCACTGAAGAGCTCAGTGATCTTTAACGTGACACCATCATAGGATGCCACCTTTCCAATAAGTCAGTTCGTAAAATGTCTGCCCTGCTAGAGCTCAACTGTCAACTGTAAGTGCTGTTATTGTGAATTGGAAACGTCTAGTAGCAACAACGTCTAGGCCGCGAAGTGGTAGGCCTCACAATCTCATTGCCAAGTGCTGAAGTGCGTATCGCGTAAAAATCGTCTGTCCTCCAAACGTCAGCACGATAGTCTGGAGCTTCATGAAATGGGTTTCCATGGCCGTGCAGCCGTATACAAGCTTAAGATCATGCCAAACATTGGCTGGAGTGGTGTAAAGTTCGCCACCATTGTGGAAATGCATTCTCTTCACCATCTGGCAGTCCAATGGACGAATATGGGTTTGGCTGATACCAGGAAAACGCTACCTGCCCGAATGCATAGTGCCAACTGTAAAGTTTGGTGGAGGAGGAATAATGGTCTGGGGCAGTTTTTCATGGTTCGGGCTAGGCCCCTTACTTCTAGTGAAGGGAAATCTTAACGCTATAGCATACAATGACATTCTAGATTATGTTGTGCTTCCAACTTTGTGGCAAAAGTTTGGGGAAGGCCCTTTCCTGTTTCAGCATGACAATGCCCCCATGCACAAAGCGAGGTCCTAGATTGGTGTAGAATAACTTTACTGGCCTGCACTGAGCCCTGACCTCAACCCCAATCGAACACCTTTTGGATTAATTGGAACGCCAACTGCGAGCCAGGCCAAATCGCCCAACATCTGTGCCCGACCTCACAAATGTTCTTGTGGCTGAATGGAAGCAAGTCATTGCAGCAATGTTCCAGCATCTAGTGGAAAGCCTTCCCAAAAAAGTGGAGGCTGTTATAGCAGCAAAGGGGGGACCAACTCCATATTAATGCCCATGATTTTGGAATGAGATGTTCAACATGCAAGTGTCCACATACTGTTGGTCATGTAGTGTACCTTAAAAAAAGGTAGGGGCGTGGATCAGACAACCAGTCAGTATCTGGTATGACCACCATTTTCCTCATGCAGCGCGACACATCTCCTACACATAGTGTTGATCAAGCTGTTGATTGTGGCCTGTGGAATGTTGTCCCACTCCTCTTCTATTGCTGGACATTGGTGGGAACTGGAACATGCTGTCATACACGTCGATCCAGAGCATCCCAAACATGCTCAATGGGTGACATGTCGGGTGAATATGCAGGTCATGGAAGAACTGGGACATTTTCAACTTCCAGGAATTGTGTACAGATCCTTATGACATGGGGCCGTGCATTATCATGCTGCAACATGAGGTGATGGTGGTGGATGAATGGTATGACAATGGGCCTCATGTCGTAAGCAATTTGAATGCACGGTATCTCTGTGCATTCAAATTGCCATCGATAAAATGCAATTGTGTTTGTTGTCCGTAGCTTATGCCTGCCCATACCACCATGGGACACTCTGTTCACAACGTTGATATCAGGAAACCGCTCGCCCAAACGAAGCCATACACATTATCTGTGGTTGTGAGGCCGGTTGGATGTACTGCCAAATTCTCTAAAATGACGTTGGAGGCGGCTTATGGTAGAGAAATGAACATTAAATTATTTGGCAACAGCTCTGGTGGACATTCCTGTGTTCACCATGCCAATTGCACGCTCCATCACAACTTGAGACATCTGTGGCATTGTGTTGTGTGATAAAACTGCACATTTTTAGAGTGGTCCCCGGCACAAGGTGCACCTGTGTAATGATCATTAATCAGCTTCTTGATATGCCACACCTGTCAGGTGGATGGATTATTTTAGCAAAGGAGAAATGCTCACGAAATGGGATGTAAACAAATTTGTGCCCAAAATCTGAGACAAATAAGCTTTTAGAACATATGGGTCTTTTATTTCAGGTCATGAAACGTAGGACCAACACTTTATATGTTGTGTTTATATTTTTGTTCAGTGTAGTATACTGGTCTATGACTGGCCCAGTGGATATTAATTAAACCATAGGGACTTTACACTCTCGTCTATGTTACATGACATGCCTTAATAGTTATTGAAAGTAATGGATCAACAGCTTAACAAACCGTTTCATAGATCCTCATCACACCAAAATGTCTCACAGACATCATAACTAAATGTCCCACAGATATAATACCGAAATGTCCCACAGACATCATACCTAAACGTCCCACAGACATCATAACTAAATGTCCCACAGACATCATACCTAAACGTCCCACAGACATCATACCTAAACGTCCCACAGACATCATACCTAAACGTCCCACAGACATCATAACTAAATGTCCCACAGACATCATACCTAAATGTCCCACAGACATCATAACTAAATGTCCGACTAAATGTCCCACAGACATCATACCTAAACGTCCCACAGACATCATACCTAAATGTCCCACAGACATCATAACTAAATGTCCCACAGACATCATACCTAAATGTCCCACAGACATCATACCTAAACGTCCCACAGACATCATACCTAAATGTCCCACAGACATCATAACTAAATGTCCCACAGACATCATACCTAAATGTCCCACAGACATCATACCTAAACGTCCCACAGACATCATACCTAAATGTCCCACAGACATCATACCTAAATGTCCCACAGACATCATACCTAAACGTCCCACAGACATCATACCTAAATGTCCCACAGACATCATAACTAAATGTCCCACAGACATCATCATACCTAAAGGTCCCACAGACATCATACCTAAATGTCCCACAGACATCATAACTAAATGTCCCACAGACATCATACCTAAATGTCCCACAGACATCATACCTAAACGTCCCACAGACATCATACCTAAATGTCCCACAGACATCATAACTAAATGTCCCACAGATATAATACCGAAATGTCCCACAGACATCATACCTAAAGGTCCCACAGACATCATACCTAAATGTCCCACAGACATCATACCTAAATGTCCCACAGACATCATACCTAAATGTCCCACAGACATCATACCTAAATGTCCCACAGACATCATAACTAAATGTCCCACAGACATCATAACTAAATGTCCCACAGATATAATACCTAAATGTCCCACAGACATCATACCTAAATGTCCCACTTGACATCATACCTAAATGTCCCACAGACATCATACCTAAATGTCCCACAGACATCATACCTAAATGTCCCACAGACATCATACCTAAATGTTGCTCCAAGGACATCATATGAAACAATCAACATTCCAAAATGTGTTTTGAAGGCAATGATTCTGCCCACTGAAATTGACTACAATTTACTTGATCAATGTATTCATTTGTGTGTATAGCATTAATGAGTTGAATATATTATGTGTTAAAAATAATGTCTGTCTAGGATTCGTTGCATTCTTGTGTTATACATCAACTGACCACCAGATGTCACCTGAGGCTCAATGTTAAAGCTCAGTCCCTGAAGGACGCAGGTGCTGTGACTGGTGCTGTCGACATCTCACCCTGTCTATTCATCACTAGACTTTATTCTCCACCTCGAAAAATACTGACATTAGGAAATGTATGAAAACTGAACACACTGGATGAATAATGTGCAAATAGCTACTGGGTCAATATGCTACTTCAAAATCCCAAATGACCTTTACATATTGGACACTCTTTGCTGTTGCTGCCACTGTCTTGGTCTGTGGCCTTGTCCTCTACCACGTTCCCCCACACCTCTCAAATGAGGCCCACGACCACCTCTCAGAAGGATTGTTTGTCCTCTACCACGTTCCCCCACACCTCTCAAATGAGGCCCACGACCACCTCTCAGAAGGGGTGCTTGTCCCCTGCCATTCCTTGTCTTCCTCCTCCCACTGCTTGACCTCTACTGTGACCTGGATCACCTGCCGGCTCCATGTTATCGCTATATTGTTGTACGTGGATACGATTCATTTGACGATATACTCGTACCACAATGTGAAATCAATCATCACTAACGAGTTGGCAGTATTGGAAAAGCAATTACAAGGGCCTGCATACATACACTCACCGGCCACTTTATTAGGTGCACCTGCGTGTTAACGCAAATAGCCTGCTCCTTCGAACAGCGAATCATGTGGCTGCCTGCAACTCAATATATAGAGTATATAGAGTAGAGAGCTTTAGTTGTTGTTCAAACAAACATTAGAAGGGGCAAGATGCGCAATCTAAACAACTTTGACCGTGGTATGATTGTTGAAGCCACACGTGGTGGTTCCAGCATCTCAGAAACAGCTGCCCTCCTGGGATTTTAACACACTACAGTCTCTAGAGTTTACAGAGGATGGTGCGATAAACAAAACACATTCAGTGAGCTGCAGTTCTGTGGGCAAAAACACCTTGTTAATGAGTGAGGTCAGAGGAGAATGTCCACTCATTCAAGCTAACAGAAAGGCCACAAATGCTCAAATAACAGTCATTTAAAACAGTGGTGTGCAGAAGGGCATCTCTTAACGTACAACACCATGAATAATTCAGGCTGTTGTGGAGGTAAAAGGGGGTCCTACCCAGTACTAGATAGGTGTACCTAATAAAGTGTATACAGTAATGTCAAATCTGAAAACATGGTCTGGAAAGTGGTACATGGGACCATAGAAACAGTGTCTGATAAAGAATGATGATGAAATATTACATCCATGGATAATGTTGTCCAATAATCATTTGATCATCGGTTGTGAGTTTTGTGTCTAGAGTTTAGAAAAATGACATCAAAGTTCTGAAATTAGTGCCAAAGTCGTTGTTAAAAAACTGTAATGAGACTCAAAGCAGAAAGATGTAATGATGTAATCCAGGGGTTCACCAAACATATTTACTTGGAATCTCCCACACCAACCCCCTCAAACACACACACACTATGTCTGCTTTCTCACAGGGAATTTTTGAGCAGATTGTACTTTGGCCAGCCCCCATTGGAGAGTGTGTATTTTCCATAAGGGTACCATTGTACAAGGCAAGGGACACAAGCTGTGCGCACACACACGCGCGCACACACACACACACACACACACACACACACACACACACACACACACACACACACACACACACACACACACACACACATGGTCCGGTGCTGCAAAGAAGGACGTAGAAAAACTGTTGCTGGCCCAATACTATGCATGTTTTATTTTACCTTTATTTAACCAGGCAAGTCAGTTAAGAACATATTCTTATTTTCAATGACAGCCTAGGAACAGTGGGTTAACTGCCTGTTCAGGGGCAGAACGACAGATTTGTACCTTGTCAGCTCGGGGGTTTGAACTCGCAACCTTCCGGTTTCTAGTCCAACGCTCTAACCACTAGGCTACGCTGCCGCCCCAAATGGCTCTCTCGTAAGTATCGCTTCTTGTTTTTATAGGAAACATTAATGTGTTGACACGCACACTTACCCCACCTTACATTTCTTTTCACAGCCCCCAAATCAAGTGAACTGAAAACCTGGCTTTAAAAAACAGATAGAGAAACACCTCACAGCTCAGCGCCTCTCGCTTGTTTTACCTAAATATTTTGTGTGTATGTACTGATATGTATGTACCAGTGGAGGCTGTTGAGGGGAGGACTGCTCATAATAATGGCTGGAACGGAGCGAATGGAATGGCATCAAACCATGTTTGATGTATTTAATACCATTCCACTGATTCCGCTCCAGCCATTACCATGAGTCTGTCCTCCCCAATTAAGGTGCCACCAACCTCCTGTGGTATGTACTGATATGTATTGTACTGATATGTATCATACTGATATTAATTGTACTGATATGTATTGTACTGATTTGTATTGTACTGATATGTACTGTACTGATATGTATTGTACTGATTTGTATTGTACTGATATGTACTGTACTGATATGTATTGTACTGATTTGTATTGTACTGATATGTACTGTACTGATATGTATTGTACTGATATGTATCATACTGATAGTAATTGTACTGATATGTATTGTACTGATATGTATTGTACTGATATGTACTGTACTGATATGTATTGTACTGATATGTACTGTACTGATATGTATTGTACTGATTTGTATTGTACTGATATGTACTGTACTGATATGTATTGTACTGATATGTATCATACTGATAGTAATTGTACTGATTTGTATTGTACTGATATGTATTGTACTGATATGTATCATACTGATATTAATTGTACTGATATGTATTGTACTGATTTGTATTGTACTGATATGTACTGTACTGATATGTATTGTACTGATATGTATTGTACTGATATGTATTGTACTGATTTGTATTGTACTGATATGTACTGTACTGATATGTATTGTACTGATATGTATTGTACTGATATGTATTGTACTGATATTAATTGTACTGATATGTATTGTACTGATTTGTTTGTACTGATATGTACTGTACTGATATGAATTGTTATGATATGTACTGTGCTGATATGTATTGAACTGATATGAATTGTACTGATATGTATTGTACTGATATGAATTGTTATGATATGTAGTGTACGGATATCAAATCAAATCAAATGTATTTATATAGCCCTTCGTACATCAGCTGATATCTCAAAGTGCTGTACAGAATCCCAGCCTTAAACCCCAAACAGCAAGCAATGCAGGTGTAGAAGCACGGTGGCTCGGAAAAACTCCCTAGAAAGGCCAAAACCTAGGAAGAAACCTAGAGAGGAACCAGGCTATGTGGGGTGGCCAGTCCTCTTCTGGCTGTGCCGGGTGGAGATTATAACAGAACATGGCCAAGATGTTCAAATGTTCATAAATGACCAGCATGATCGAATAATAATAAGGCAGAACAGTTGAAACTGGAGCAGCAGCACGGCCAGGTGGACTGGGGACAGCAAGGAGTCATCATGTCAGGTAGTCCTGGGGCATGGTCCTAGGGCTCAGGTCCTCGGAGAGAGAGAAAGAAAGAGAGAAGGAGAGAATTAGAGAACGCACACTTAGATTCACACAGGACACAGGATATGTACTGTACTGATATGTATTGTACTGATATGTATTGTACTGATATGTATTGTACTGATATGTATTGTACTGATATGAATTGTACTGATATGTATTGTACTGATATGTATTGTACTGATATGTATTGTACTGATATGTATTGTACTGATATGTATTGTACTGATATGAATTGTACTGATATGTATTGTACTGATATGTATTGTACTGATATGTATTGTACTGATATGTATTGTACTGATATGTATGTGTCACTGATAGCCTACGGTAGATGGTACTGAATGCAAATGTCATATATCCAAATGTAAATCCTAAATGTTTGACTATTCATGTTCTGTATTATGTAAATCATAAATGTAGGTCTCGAATATTAATGTTCTGTATTATGTAAATCATAAATGTAGGCCTCGGGTGGACCCTGGGTATAATAGCTGCTGCTATCGTAACAGCTAATGGGGATCCTAATAAAATACCTAAAATACCAAATACACACACAAAAACATATACAATACACAACCGGGGATGCAGACAAGTCCTGACGCACATCCAAATGTTCCCTGGAGATAGTTTCACTGATCATGGATGAGTGCTAGATGTCATGAAGATGGATGGAAGGAAAACATGATATGATGAGCACGTTCTTCATTTATATGTGTAAACTGTGTGACAAACAAACAATGAAGTTACATTAAATTGAAGAGGACCTCTGTGTGTGTGTGTGTGTGTGTGTGTGTGTGTGTGTGTGTGTGTGTGTGTGTGTGTGTGTGTGTGTGTGTGTGTGTGTGTGTGTGTGTGTGTGTGTGTGTGTGTGTGTGTGTGTGTGTGTGTGTGTGTGTGTGTGTGTGTGTGTGTGTGTGTTGAGCAAGTGTGTTTCCATCAGAGAAAACTGAATGTCTCTTTATGATGTTGAAGTGTACTACACATGATAGCTGGGTGCTTTTTGTAGACAGGCATTTCTCCGGCCCCCACGCATGGGAGTCACGAGGACCCCACACACTGGTGGCCTGTTGTCCATCCACCTGTGTGACCTCCACCAGGATGACTCAGTCCCAGCTGAGAGCATGCCCAGCAGGGGGCATCCAGACTGGGATCCCACCTGGTGTCAGCCCCCCTCCTGGTCCAGCCACACTGTTAGCTCAACAGGTGCCTCCTGGACAGCTGCTAAAACGAGCAGAGCCCGCGAAAACACTCAGGACTTAGAGAGGACATAGACAAACAAAATAAGCAAGAAAACAGGCTTAAAAGAGTGATTTCCCAGCCATCCTAAAAATGTTTTTGTAATAGATATCTTTGCAATTCATGAAGTGTGTACAATGCAACAGATATCTCACAAGTGCATCTCCAGCAACTTCCTGAAAATGCTTTGTGAAGTTCCTCTTAGGTGAAATAACTTCCCCCTAAGTAAAGTTTCCCCGATGGCACTGAGAGGAACTAATCCTTTTTTGTCTTTTCAGCCAGAGCAGTAGAGGTAGGGTTATAATAAGTCCTGGCCAGTATTCACTGCTCTATCATCACATTCCACTTTACTATGTTGAAGTGCCATGACAGCAGCATGGTGAGGTTCACTCAGGTCACGTGACTGGGGAGTGTGAACACTGTCTGGGTGTCACTGGGCCTCCACCAATACGCTGCTGATGAAGGACCACTTCATCATCTTTCTCTTACACACGTGCACGTGCGCACGCGCACACACACACACACACTCGCTCTGTTCATTTCCAAATGTGTTCGCAAAGCTGAAAGTCCTATTACATACATATGACATTGATTTCTTTAGCTCAATAATAACCGTTCACACACACATCTCCAACAAACACTCAAACACAAGGAGACGATAGAGACACGCACTGGTAGCTTCACAAAGACGGCAACACCTGCACTGAGTTTAAATACCAACAGCTGTGTCCTACTGGAGCAAGAGCTGAGGCTCTTTTGTTCCCACTGTTTGCTGCCAATCCCACACACATGCACGCTTGCGCGCACGTACGCACACACACACACACACACACACACACACACACACACACACACACACACACACACACACACACACACACACACACACACACACACACACACACACACACACACACACACACACACATGCACACACAGACTCATGCACACTTCCCCCTGCCTGGTCCTATATTTCCCCACACGCCAGACAAGCCATGCATGTTTAGTCTGTCTGCCAGTTTGTTTGCCCACTGTCTTCTCTTTTGGTTTGATGTTGATTGCTGACTGTAGCACTTGACAATTGCAGCTGGGACGAGAGGGTAAAGGAAAACAGATGGGATCAGGTGACCGAATGTGAGAAAGGACTGGTTTGAGTGATGGGAATTCAACTTAGCACAACACAAACAATGAGTCTGAGTATACAGTACGAGGCTGTTTCCACTGGAGTTTGTCCACAAAGGACACCTTGTGCCTGTGGAACAAGATCTTAGATAACAGACACAATGAGGTGGGGAAACCCAGTGATTCACTTGGTTTGGTCTCACTCACATTGTGTGTTCATCCTCAATGTAACTTCAGTTTTTTACAATCACTTTGGCACTCATTTCAGAACCTTGTAGTCGTTTTTCAAAACTAACTCAAAACGGTCATCACTTGTAACACAGGCTTGTCCAATGTTGTTAACACTGCATTGTGCATTCATATCTTTAAAGAAACCTTGCACTTGCAGAATCATCGGTTCAAATAACTCACTTATCATGAAATACCATAGGAACATTCATTTAGATCACCCACACACAAGATATTGATAGTTTCACTGTGTAGCTGTTCGTACAATCATTAAATATTGTAATACAAAATAGGTGATACATGTTTCATTATGGTAAGACACATAAATACATCACTGTAAAAGGACTAGTAGAGAGAATACTACAGACACACTGGAATCGTTGAAGAAAATCTGAAATGTATTGATGAAATACAATAAAATCACAACATAGGTTTCTTTGAGTCAAAAATAATTAGCTACAAGAAAGAAAAACATTACAGTAAAATGTGAACTGCAGTGTTCCTCACCTGGCTTACTGTAAATAGCAAAACAAAGAATTGATTACTGTACTTCTATATTTCCATCAACTCTGTCTTGTGGATTTGGCCAGAGGTTCTCATCCACATCACATGTTTTCATTAGCCAAATCCAGGCCTGACACTGGTCTGCTGTGATGTCATTGCATGCACCATTCATGGTCTGGAGAACGGTGGCTTGGGCGTGGGGGCGCCAATCATATACCTTCCACCTCCATGTGGAGAACAAATCCTCAATCGGGTTAAGGAAAGGAGAGTATGGGGGTAAGTACAGGGTGGTAAATTGTGGATGGGCCTGAAACCATGCTTGCACCGTTTGAGCATGGTGGAACCTGACATTATCCCACACAATTACATAAGTCACGCCATCAGCTCTAAAGACCTGATTTAGCTCATCAAGAAAGGTTACAAGGAGACCTGCATTATATGATCCAATACGAGGTCTGCATCCCACCACACCATCTTCCTGAAATAGCCGCACACATGGTGATGTTGGCCCCACGTTGTCCAGATACTTGGATGGTTGCCCGCTGGCCAATGAAATTCCTACCTCTCCTCCTTGACTTGACCAGCTTGAAGCCTGCCTCATCCAAAAATAGGAATTTGTGATGGTTTTCGTCAGCATCCAGCTCCATCACCCTCTAAAAATACATTTTGGAAAGAGAATTACTGATTACAATGATGCAGAATTTTGGGGGAATTTTACACAACAGGCATCTTGAAACTGAACATACCTGAACATACTCAGTCCTCAGTTGCTTCACTCGGCCTACATTTCTTTCAAAAGGCACACGGTATAGCTGTTTTAGACACCTGGTGCCTTTTCAGCATGCGGGCAATAGTCAGCAAACTTATGGCTTCCACATTGTTGAACATGTCGTCATTGTCCAAGATGTGCAGCTGAATTTCTGAATGGCGAATATCATTTCTGGCCCGAACCAATTTGACCAGCCCGCTCTTGTTGGTCAGTCAGAAGTTTGCCTCTGCCTCCCCTATTTGGCCCCTATTTGGCCTAGTCTCGATTCTGCAGGGGAAATGACAGTAAGAACACATTTAGTCACATCACCTACTCTGTGGTACATATTGGCAGAGTAGCCTAATGTTTAGTGCATGCTGAAGACTTACCGGTTCTCATTGCGGAAAGTTCTGATGATTGAGGCCAAGGTTGATCTTCTGAGGTTTGGTTGAATCATTGAAGCTGCCTCAGTCATTGTCATGCCATGATTTACGACATGGTCTACAACTATTGCTCAGATTTCATTGGACACTCTTTGCTGTTGCTGCCTCTGTCTTGGTCTGTGGCCCTGTCCTCTACCACATTCCCCCACACCTCTCAAATGAGGCCCACGACCACCTCTCAGAAGGGGTGCTTGTCCTCTACCACGTTCCCCCACACCTCTCAAATGAGGCCCACAACCACCTCTCAGAAGGATTGTTTGTCCTCTACCACGTTCCCCCACACCTCTCAAATGAGGCCCACGACCACCTCTCAGAAGGATTGTTTGTCCTCTACCACGTTCCCCCACACCTCTCAAATGAGGCCCACAACCACCTCTCAGAAGGGGTGCTTGTCCTCTACCACGTTCCCCCACACCTCTCAAATGAGGCCCACGACCACCTCTCAGAAGGGGTGCTTGTCCCCTGCCATTCCTTGTCTTCCTCCTCCCACTGCTTGACCTCTATTGTGACCTGGATCCCCTGCCGGCTCCATGTTATCGCGATATTGTTGTACGTGGGTACGATTCATTTCACGATATACTGGTACCACAATGTGAAATCAATCATCACTAACGAGTTAGCAGTATTGGAAAAGCAATTACAAGGGCCTGCATACATACACTCACCGGCCACTTTATTAGGTACACCTGCGTGTTAACGCAAATAGCCTGCTCCTTCGAACAGCGAATCATGTGGCTGCCTGCAACTCAATATATAGAGTATATAGAGTAGAGAGCTTTAGTTGTTGTTCAAACAAACATTAGAAGGGGCAAGATGCGCAATCTAAACAACTTTGACCGTGGTATGATTGTTGAAGCGACACGTGGTGGTTCCAGAGTCTCAGAAACAGCTGCCCTCCTGGGATTTTAACACACTACAGTCTCTAGAGTTTACAGAGGATGGTGCGATAAACAAAACACATTCAGTGAGCGGCAGTTCTGTGGGCAAAAACACCTTGTTAATGAGAGAGGTCAGAGGAGACTGTCCAGACTCAAGCTAACAGAAAGGCCACAAATGCTCAAATAACAGCTGTTTAAAACAGTGGTGTGCAGAAAGGCATCTCTTAACGTACAACACCGTGAATAATTCAGGCTGTTGTGGAGGCAAAAGGGGGTCCTACCCAGTTCTAGATAGGTGTACTAATAAAGTGGCCGGTGAGTGTACAGTAATGTCAAATCTGAAAACATGGTCTGGAAAGTGGTACATGGGACCATAGAAACAAGTGTCTGACAAAGAATGATGATGAAATAATACATCCATAGATAATGTAGTCCAATTGGTTCATGTTCCACAGTAATTGGTGTCAATGGATTTCGTTATCCTGAATCTTTCATGATCTAAACATGAAATATAGTTTCCATAAAGCCATGCTTTAAGAGTAATGCAACACTGTGAATTGCATCTTGAAATGCTAATACTTTGATGTTAAATTGTGTCATTTTGAACAGGAGATTTTAGTTCATTGAACAA
This sequence comes from Oncorhynchus gorbuscha, assembly GCF_021184085.1. NCBI lineage: Eukaryota > Metazoa > Chordata > Actinopteri > Salmoniformes > Salmonidae > Oncorhynchus > Oncorhynchus gorbuscha. Next base: position 24,708,618 of record NC_060188.1, on the reverse strand, counting down.
ATTATATTAGCTTTATGTCTTCTATCCAAGATTTATGTCTTGTATCCAAGATATTGGAAAAATTGTTAGATTTTTGAAAAATGTGCATTTTGATCATCGGTTGTGAGTTTTGTGTCTAGAGTTTATAAAATGACATCAAGGTTCTGAAATTAGTGCCAAAGTCGTTGTTAAAAAACTGTAATGAGACTCAAAGCAGAAAGCCTTGAGGTCCAGGGGTTCACCAAACATATTTACTTGAAATCTCCCACACCAACCCCCTCCCCCCTCAATCCACCCTAGACACACACACACACACACACACACACACACACACACACACACACACACACACACACACACACACACACACACACACACACACACACACACACACACACACACACACACACACACACACACACACACACACACACACACACACTCCCTGAGACACACACAGAGTTGGCCAGACAGTCCTACAGGCCTTCTCTCCTTCACCCTTGGCCAGTGCTGATTCCTTTTCCTTGAAGCAGAGAACTGAGCTCCAGTAAAGTACCTCTGGCAGTACGGCCTGTCCTCTCAGCACTGCAGATGGCCCCCACTCAGCCCTGAGCACACGGGTGTGTGTGTGTGTGTGTGTGTGTGTGTGTGTGTGTGTGTGTGTGTGTGTGTGTGTGTGTGTGTGTGTGTGTGTGTGTGTGTGTGTGTGTGTGTGTGTGTGTGTGTGTGGGAGGGGGGGGAGTGCTTCTCTGGATTGGCTGCTTTTACTCTCTCAGGCCTAGCAGAGCAGGCAGACTAGTGGCAGAATATGATTTTAAATGGAAAGTAATCATGTGATGTTTCTTTAATCCAAGCAGGCTTGTGTTGCACCAGTTGTTTGGAGGTCAAACCCATATTGAGTCTGTGTTAAATGTCTGACACAGCAGTCTGTGTTCCTGCATGATGAGAGAGAGAGAGACCTCACAGTGAACGGTGGCCTTTCTGAATCTTCTGGTCAGCCAAAGAAAAATAAGGCCATCAGCATTGATTGGTGGGGACGCTAAGAGATGGATGTTGCTCCTAGCATTTACAGAATTAACCCATGAGTGGTTCTGAAGGAGACGGCAGTGGTGTGTGGTGTGTGGTGTGTGGTGTGTGGTATGTGGTGTGTGGTGTGTGGTATGTGGTGTGTGGTGTGTTTGGAGGAGGGTGCAGTAATTAAATACTGCCCCGCACATAGCAGGGTTCACCCTCCGCCCAGGAAACTGTTGCTTTTGGAGGTCACGGTGCCTAGCAACAGTCTTGAGCTGAGCCTCAGCAGAACCTGAGACAACACACACACACACACACACACACACACACACACACACACACACACACACACACACACACACACACACACACACACACACACACACACACACACACACACACACACACACACACACACACACACACACTTACAGTATACACATGGAAGACATGCTGATGTGCTTTTCAACCTTACTACCTTACATTGAGCTAAACACTCCCACAGGCAGAGCCAAATCAAAGGAGCAGAAGTTTCCAAAGGTCCTCTGTGAAGGTTCATTGCTAAGTTCGAGGTACAGCAGTGGCCACTTGTTTTCCCATATTCAATAATTATACTGCTTGTATTGCTAAGAGCCCTTCTCAAGGCTGATATCTATACACGGGGAAACTAGGTCAAAACCAACTACAGATACACAGGCATCTTATTAGTCGCGCAGGGCAAAGGGTTTCCACTGAATCTGCCAATGTTTCTGACATGTCCATCATTCAGCCCTGTTGTGACTGCCAGTCAACACATTCCCCCAGCGTGTATACATGCAGACACAAACACACACACACACACAGTCGTGCACACACTTACAGTACACACACACACACACACACACACACACACACACACACACACACACACACACACACACACACACACACACACACACACACACACACACACACACACACACACACACACACACACACACACACACACACACAAACACACACACACAGGTCGGTCCAGAGTTTTATTTTGGCAAAGTACCACACATTCTGTTTTCTGAGTACTGAGCACACAGTCGAAGAGCCAAAAATAGTTCAAGGACCCTGGCCATCTGCCCAGTCCCTTACCTCTCAATAAGTTACCCTCTCTCCTCTCTCCCAAACACTGAGCCTTTTACCCTCCCTTGATTCTCAACGAACCTCAGTTTTACTGCCTCCTTCTACCTCTCCAATGTCCACCACGCACGGAAGAGTGGCAATGCACGCACACTAACTCCAGAAAACGATTCAAAATGCTGTTTGGGCTTTTGAGCAGTGAGCCTTGCCCGAGAACAGAATAGACGGAGTGTAACTGTATTGAACTGCGCAGTGTGCATTCCATCAAGCCTTATCTCTCCTGCCTGTTCCCTTTAATGTGAAAATACCAGGCAATATGAGGGCGTCTGTCTCTCCTCACTGTTTGTTTGGCTTTTTCCTTGTTTTGTCTTCTACCTCTTCATCGCTTGCCCAGCATCTGTTCTATCCCGCTATCCCTCCTTCCCTATCTCCTATCGACTATCTCCCTGTTTTTTCTCCCTCGTTTTGTCTCAAGGCTGTGAAGTTCTTTCCTGCCTGTTGTTTGGTTTAAAGATTAAAGTCGATGATAAGGGAGCTTAAGCTTTTGTTTCTTGTCTTGTTTTACATTTTGTGGTCAGTTGAGGAATTAGTGCCTATGGAATATTCATCTATCTATGAGTAACGGGGAGTAATGGTGTAAAGTCCTGTTATGTAATTCTACTGAGGGCACGCACGTCTTCGGTGTCCTTGGTATAACCTTATACTAAATCCAAAATCCTTACAGCACTGTATACGCCTACTGTAACTCAGCTCAGAGAAAGATAACATGTTTTGTAAACTCAGATTAGCTTTTTTTTTTTTTTTAGGAGAATATCGTTTAAAAGGAGATAAATCAATGTCTCCAGACTCCTAAAAGAGTTCAACAGAACCCAGGGAAAAGTATGAAATGTTCCCTACTCTGACTGAAGGGGCGGAGGGTGGGGCCAGAGATTTCTGTTGTATGTTCTAAACTGTCCCTTGTTTTATTGTCCAGAGGGTGAGGTAGCAAAACGTTCGGTTAGTTTGTGTATGCTCAGTCAATACACACACAGCCAGTCAATTCAGCTCCTGTTCTCCTGTGGACATACACCACAGTGGCCTGCTTAAACAGAAGAGGCTCTTTAAAGCAAAACATTCCTCACGCAGTAAACTCCCATCTCTCAACACAACGCTAGCAGTGTACCAGTAACAAAGTACAACACAAAGTCTCTTCCAGTCCAGATTGAGGGGTGTACTGGTGTGACAGGCAGGTGTGATCAGTGTAACAGGATGGTAAGTGCTAGGGGTATTAATACTGTACTGGAGCCAGAGAGGGGTTGTGGGTTAACTTGGGCGAGGGGGTCAGAAGTTTAAACTGGGAAGGTTTACTCTTCTCGCCCTGTCCCTGACACCGGTCCCTCTGCTCCGCCACTGGCTCCCTTTCTCTCTGGGAACAGATGTGCCCGCGGCGATGGTTCAAAACCCCATGATCCTCCACTGATAGTTAACATGAACCCTCAGGCTGACCAGTGAGACCTGCTGTAAACACACACACGCACAAGCATGCGTTACACATACACACACAACATACACTGATTACACTCACAGTCCACATCGTCATTCCTTTAATTCTATTTTTTTCCATTAAATGGCCTTTCTGTCACATAGTATTGGGTGGTGCAGCGGTCTAAGGCACTACATCTCAGTGCTTGAGGCATCACTACAGACACATTGGTTCAAATCCAGGCTGTATCACAACCCGGCCGTGATTGGGTGTCCCATAGGGCAGCACGCAATTGGCCCAGCGCCTTCCGGGTTTGGCCGGTGGAGGCCGTAATTCTAAATAAGAATTGGTTCTTAATTGAATTGCCTAGTTAAATAAAGGTTAAATATATATATATACAGCAGGATATTCCTCAGAGGGAACTTCCGGTCAAGTACTGTAGTTAAAGGGCTCCACTATCCAATACATATGGGCCAATAGCGCAACATCCCTTTATTCACCAACTAACTGTAGCCTCAGCGTAAACCTCCCCCATCCCTAACAGAAGTAGGGTGAGGGGTGGAGAGATGAGTTGGGGGGTTAAGTTCAACACTTGACCCAGTGGGGACTCAGGAAATCCTGTAGGAGACTGGGTTGAGAGGTCAATAGGGTAAAGTAGATAGTCTAAATTGCTATTTCAGAGATGAGATGACCCCTGACCTTTGAACACTGGGACTGCATCTGTAAGATGGTGGTTGTAGCCAGCTCTTCAAAGACAGATCTCCTTCCAAAGGAACCCCCTTCCCTCCTTTCACAGCGTCGACCAGTCGTAGCTTCAGTTATTGGCCATGTATTGTTTGCTGTTGAAAATCTAGATGGATCCAACTTTATTCAACTTCTGCACCTTTTTCAATAAATGAGTAGGTCTACCCCTCTCCAATCCCAACCTATCAACTGCTCCAATCCCTGACAAGACCGTAGGGTCCACTAATTTACACTGACTTTCAAAGCTTCACGGAAAGGTCGATGTTAATAATCAGTCAAGTACACCCCCATAAGACGTGTGCAGTAGTCCTACATGTAACTGGATGGTGCACAGAGAGACTGTGAACAACAGGGCCTGCTCTGCTCTGTCTCCCATCAGTCTGACATGTGTGACTTGGGTCTATCCTACAAAACGTCTCCCTTGGAAACACCAAACCACCAATGTCAACAAACGGGCTGGGGCGGCCGTGGAGAGGAGAAGAGAGGAGCGGTAGGAAGACAGGAAATGGGTGCGATCAGCCAACAGAAAGGCTTGGGGGAAATATTTGATTAATACCCCACCAGGAGAGAGAGAGAGATAGTGAGTGGGTGGGAGAAGGAGTGGAAACCAGACTAAGAGATATGTTTATGGCCTTAGTCTGTCTCCCTGTGTGGACCTCCTCCCCAACAATGACTACAAATACTAGAGCAATCTCTCCTACACACCTATGGTCTTTTTCCAGGGATAACAGTGTCTATCCCAATCCCATACATACCAACCAAGCAGGACCACCACCCCATCATAACAGAGCCCCCCCCCCCCCCCCGTATCAGGTTAGCCTGCCTGGGTGAGTGGGTGTGTGCATGTGTTAATGGAGCATCATATCTCAACTGAGGGAAACTGAGAGGCAGGAGAGAGCGGGGCCTGAAGGAGGAGAGCAGGGGGAGAGGAAGACAGAAGGGGGAAGGGGAGAGATGGGGGAAGCGAGAGAAAGAAAGAGGGGGGCTGGGTGAGAGTGTTGGCGCACAGTGATGCAAACAGAGAAAGAGGAATATTGAATATTTTGGGTGCTCCTTCCTTCAGCAAACAAAGTAAAACTAATCTGACACGCTGACCATGAATTATCTTGATCTATGTCATAATAACAGCCATTCACTTTCTGTGAAACTTCAACTCTTAGAAACCGTATGGAGGGAGAGGCCTTTCTTTTTTCCGTTTTATTGCGTTGGCGTGGGCTGAGCGAGCTCTAAAAATAAAACATATGTTTCTGCAGGTCTGTGGGAGCTGGGCCTCTGGGTATTGTTTTGGGAGATGGGGGAGGATCTGCCCCAGAGAGAGAGAGTGAGAGAGAACTGAGAATGGATACAGATAGAGGGGAGGTGGGGGAGGGCCGTTCACTCAAGACAAGGGGAGAATTACTGAGGAGAGCTGCTGGGAAACTCTCCATACTCAGATAAAAACACATCCATACACTCACATACATACTCACTATAAGCAGAACAAAAACTTCACGCCCGCACCTCAGCCCCCGCCCCCCCCCACACCCCCACCCCACCCTCTCGCTCTGCCTGTGTCATGGTACAGCTGTTGTAAAACAGTGAGCAGCTCCTCTCCTCTCCCCCTTATAGTGCTGGGGCTGGGGTGGCCTGCGGGGCTGAGGGAGGGAGGCAGGCAGAGAGCTTATGGTACATGACACTCTGCATCGTAGAGCTGGCACTCGGGCAGAACAGGGACATCCATAGGCTTTTATTGAGCTGCTGTGCTGCACACAATAATGAGAGTTCCTCCCTCACAGCACTATGGGGCACAGAAGAGGTGGGGGGTTCACAGAGCATGGGGGGAGACAGTAGTATGTGTGTGTGTGTGTGTCTGTTCGCACGCACGTGTGTGTGTGCGTGCGCTTGTGTGTGTATACATGCAGACATGTGCACGCATGTGCTTTGGAAATGCTAAAGGGATTGAGCCAAGAGCGGCACGTACACAACCAGTAGGGAATGATCCTCAGACAGACTAGTAGTCTGCAGAACACAGTGATCCCTACTGAATGTCCCTACAGTCAAGAATGAGTTAAGGCCGGCTGAGCATGAATGCACGGGGGAGTTTACTCCAAGCAGCGCAGGGGAAATGAAGGGATATTAAGGGAGAAATGAGAGTGAGCGCCGAGGGTTCTAGAGAGGTATCACGTGTCTGGATTTAGTACCAGTCACTCTGCCTTCTACCACGGCATCTTTACATAGTGCTCAGCAAAGTGGAAGAGAGGAAGGTGGGGGGGGATTGGGGAGTATGTGTGTGCGTGTGTGTGTGCGTGTGTGTGTGTGTGTGTGTGTGTATGTGTGTGTGTGTTTGAGGGAGTCAAAAGGACAGTATAAGAGTTAGAGTTTGGGTTGGACAGCAGTGGAGTGTTGTAGTGTAGAAAGGGTTTTATTGACACAAATACATTACATTTAAGTCATTTAGCAGACGCTCTTATCCAGAGCGACTTACAAATTGGTGCATTCACCTTATGACATCCAGTGGAACAGCCACTTTACAATAGTGCATCTACATATTTTAAGGGGGGAGGGGGTGAGAAGGATTACTTTATCCTATCCTAGGTATTCCTTAAAGAGGTGGGGTTTCAGGTGTCTCCGGAAGGTGGTGATTGACTCCGCTGTCCTGGCGTCGTGAGGGAGTTTGTTCCACCATTGGGGAGCCAGAGCAGCGAACAGTTTTGACTGGGCTGAGCGGGAACTGTACTTCCTCAGTGGTAGGGAGGCGAGCAGGCCAGAGGTGGATGAACGCAGTGCCCTTATTTGGGTGTAGGGCCTGATCAGAGCCTGGAGGTACTGAGGTGCCGTTCCCCTCACAGCTCCGTAGGCAAGCACCATGGTCTTGTAGCGGATGCGAGCTTCAACTGGAAGCCAGTGGAGAGAGCGGAGGAGTGGGGTGACGTGAGAGAACTTGGGAAGGTTGAACACTAGACGGGCTGCGGCGTTCTGGATGAGTTGTAGGGGTTTAATGGCACAGGCAGGGAGCCCAGCCAACAGCGAGTTGCAGTAATCCAGACGGGAGATGACAAGTGCCTGGATTAGGACCTGCGCCGCTTCCTGTGTGAGGCAGGGTCGTACTCTGCGGATGTTGTAGAGCATGAACCTACAGGAACGGGCCACCGCCTTGATGTTAGTTGAGAACGACAGGGTGTTGTCCAGGATCACGCCAAGGTTCTTAGCGCTCTGGGAGGAGGACACAATGGAGTTGTCAACCGTGATGGCGAGATCATGGAACGGGCAGTCCTTCCCCGGGAGGAAGAGCAGCTCCGTCTTGCCGAAGTTCAGCTTGAGGTGGTGATCCGTCATCCACACTGATATGTCTGCCAGACATGCAGAGATGCGATTCGCCACCTGGTCATCAGAAGGGGGAAAGGAGAAGATTAATTGTGTGTCGTCTGCATAGCAATGATAGGAGAGACCATGTGAGGTTATGACAGAGCCAAGTGACTTGGTGTATAGCGAGAATAGGAGAGGGCCTAGAACAGAGCCCTGGGGGACACCAGTGGTGAGAGCGCATGGTGAGGAGACAGATTCTCGCCACGCCACCTGGTAGGAGCGACCTGTCAGGTAGGACGCAATCCAAGCGTGGGCCACGCCGGAGATGCCCAACTCGGAGAGGGTGGAGAGGAGGATCTGATGGTTCACAGTATCGAAGGCAGCCGATAGGTCTAGAAGGATGAGAGCAGAGGAGAGAGAGTTAGCTTTAGCGGTGCGGAGCGCCTCCGTGATACAGAGAAGAGCAGTCTCAGTTGAATGACTAGTCTTGAAACCTGACTGATTTGGATCAAGAAGGTCATTCTGAGAGAGATAGCGGGAGAGCTGACCAAGGACGGCACGTTCAAGAGTTTTGGAGAGAAAAGAAAGAAGGGATACTGGTCTGTAGTTGTTGACATCGGAGGGATCGAGTGTAGGTTTTTTCAGAAGGGGTGCAACTCTCGCTCTCTTGAAGACGGAAGGGACGTAGCCAGCGGTCAGGGATAAGTTGATGAGCGAGGTGAGGTAAGGGAGAAGGTCTCCGGAAATGGTCTGGAGAAGAGAGGAGGGGATAGGGTCAAGCGGGCAGGTTGTTGGGCGGCCGGCCGTCACAAGACGCGAGATTTCATCTGGAGAGAGAGGGGAGAAAGAGGTCAGAGCACAGGGTAGGGCACTGTGAGCAGAACCAGCGGTGTCGTTTGACTTAGCAAACGAGGATCGGATGTCGTCGACCTTCTTTTCAAAATGGTTGACGAAGTCATCTGCAGAGAAGGAGGAGGGGGGAGAGAGGGGGAGGAGGATTTAGGAGGGAGGAGAAGGTGGCAAAGAGCTTCCTAGGGTTAGAGGCAGATGCTTGGAATTTAGAGTGGTAGAAAGTGGCTTTAGCAGCAGAGACAGAGGAGGAAAATGTAGAGAGGAGGGAGTGAAAGGATGCCAGGTCCGCAGGGAGGCGAGTTTTCCTCCATTTCCGCTCGGCTGCCCGGAGCCCTGTTCTGTGAGCTCGCAATGAGTCGTCAAGCCACGGAGCGGGAGGGGAGGACCGAGCCGGCCTGGAAGATAGGGGACATAGAGAGTCAAAGGATGCAGAAAGGGAGGAGAGGAGGGTTGAGGAGGCAGAATCAGGAGATAGGTTGGAGAAGGTTTGAGCAGAGGGAAGAGATGATAGGATGGAAGAGGAGAGAGTAGCGGGGGAGAGAGAGCGAAGGTTGGGACGGCGCGATACCATCCGAGTAGGGGCAGTGTGGGAAGTGTTGGATGAGAGCGAGAGGGAAAAGGATACAAGGTAGTGGTCGGAGACTTGGAGGGGAGTTGCAATGAGGTTAGTGGAAAAACAGCATCTAGTAAAGATGAGGTCGAGCGTATTGCCTGCCTTGTGAGTAGGGGGGAAGGTGAGAGGGTGAGGTCAAAAGAGGAGAGGAGTGGAAAGAAGGAGGCAGAGAGGAATGAGTCAAAGGTAGACGTGGGGAGGTTAAAGTCGCCCAGAACTGTGAGAGGTGAGCCGTCCTCAGGAAAGGAGCTTATCAAGGCATCAAGCTCATTGATGAACTCTCCGAGGGGACCTGGAGGGCGATAAATGATAAGGATGTTAAGCTTGAAAGGGCTGGTAACTGTGACAGCATGAAATTCAAAGGAGGCGATAGACAGATGGGTAAGGGGAGAAAGAGAGAATGACCACTTGGGAGAGATAAGGATCCCGATGCCACCACCCCGCTGACCAGAAGCTCTCGGGGTGTGCGAGAACACGTGGGCGGACGAAGAGAGAGCAGTAGGAGTAGCAGTGTTATCTGTGGTGATCCATGTTTCTGTCAGTGCCAAGAAGTCGAGGGACTGGAGGGAGGCATAGGCTGAGATGAACTCTGCCTTGTTGGCTGCAGATCGGCAGTTCCAGAGGCTACCGGAGACCTGGAACTCCACGTGGGTCGTGCGCGCTGGGACCACCAGATTAGGGTGGCAGCGGCCACGCGGTGTGGAGCGTTTGTATGGTCTGTGCAGAGAGGAGAGAACAGGGATAGACAGACACATAGTTGACAGGCTACAGAAGAGGCTACGCTAATGCAAGGAGATTGGAATGACAAGTGGACTACACGTCTCAAATGTTCAGAAAGTTAAGCTTACGTAGCAAGAATCTTATTGACTAAAAATGATTAAAATGATACAGTACTGCTGAAGTAGGCTAGCTGGCAGTGGCTGCGTTGTTGACTTTGTAGGCTAGCTGGCAGTGGCTGCGTTGTTGACACTACACTAATCAAGTTGTTCCGTTGAGTGTAATAGTTTCTACAGTGCTGCTATTCGGGGCTAGCTGGCTAGCTAGCAGTGTTGATTACGTTACGTTGCGTTAAAAGAACGACAACAATTATCTTTGATACACAGACGGCTATGTAGCTAGCTATGTAGCTAGCTACGATCAAACAAATCAAACCGTTGTGCTGTAATGAAATGAAATGAAAAATGTGATACTACCTGTGGAGCGAAGTGGAATGCGACCGGGTTGTTGAGTGCGGAAGTTCTATTCAGTAGACGTTGGCTAGCTGTTGGCTAGCTAGCAGTGTCTCCTACGTTAAGGACGACAAATAGCTGGCTAGCTAACCTCAGTAAATTAAGATAATCACTCTAAGACTACACGCTCTAAACTACACAATTATCTTGGATACGAAGACAGCAAAGACAACTATGTAGCTAGCTAACACTACACTAATCAAGTCGTTCAGTTGAGTGTAATAGTTTCTACAGTGCTGCAATTCGGTAGACGGTGGACGTATGCTAGCTGGCTAGCTGCTGGGCAGATAGCAGTGTCGACTACGTTAGGACGACGAAATACAAGTTGCAATAGAAGTACTGTTTCACTATGTTGTCCTCTTTCTTTTCCTTTTTCTTCTGTCCTTCTTTTGTCCTTATTTTGTCTTCCTTTCTTCTGTTAACTAGATATTTTTTGTTGTACAGACTAGTAATACAGTGAAATGCCTTTCTTACAACCACGTTCCCAGCAACGCAGTAATCAATGATCCCTAATGTCCCTAATACTATCAATTGAAGTAAAGTAGGACATAAACACATGAGAAATATAAATAAGAAAAACAGGAAAAAGTAAGTAAGCTGTATACAGGGTCAGTTCCTGGGTCAGTAGCTATATACAGGGTCAGTTTCTGGGTCAGTAACTATATACAGGGTCAGTTCCAGGGTCAGTAGCTGTAGACAGGGTCAGTTCCAGGGTCAGTAACTATATACAGGGTCAGTTCCAGGGTCAGTAACTGTATACAGAGTCAGTTTCTGGGTCAGTAGCTATATACAGGGTCAGTTCCAGGGTCAGTAGCTATATACAGGGTCAGTTCCAGGGTCAGTAGCTATATACAGGGTCAGTTCCAGGGTCAGTAGCTATAGACAGGGTCAGTTCCAGGGTCAGTAACTATATACAGGGTCAGTTCCTGGGTCAGTAGCTATATACAGGGTCATTTCCAGGGTCAGTAGCTATAGACAGGGTCAGTTCCAGGGTCAGTAGCTATATACAGGGTCAGTTCCAGGGTCAGTAGTTATATACAGGGTCAGTTCCAGGGTCAGTAGTTATATACAGGGTCAGTTCCAGGGTCAGTAGCTATATACAGGGTCAGTAGCTATATACAGGGTCAGTTCAAGGGTCAGTAGCTATATACAGGGTCAGTAGCTATATACAGGGTCAGTTCCAGGGTCAGTAGCTATAGACAGGGTCAGTTCCAGGGTCAGTAGCTATATACAGGGTCAGTTCCAGGGTCAGTAGCTATAGACAGGGTCAGTTCCAGGGTCAGTAGCTATATACAGGGTCAGTTTCTGGGTCAGTAGCTATATACAGGGTCAGTTCCAGGGTCAATAGTTATATACAGGGTCAGTTCCTGGGTCAGTAGCTATATACAGGGTCAGTTCCAGGGTCAGTAGCTGTAGACAGGGTCTGTTCCAGGGTCAGCAACTATATATAGGGTCAGTTTCTGGGTCAGTAGCTATATACAGGGTCAGTTCCAGGGTCAGTAGCTATAGACAGGGTCAGTTCCAGGGTCAGTAGCTATATACAGGGTCAGTTCCAGGGTCAGTAGCTATAGACAGGGTCAGTTCCAGGGTCAGTAACTATATACAGGGTCAGTTCCTGGGTCAGTAGCTATATACAGGGTCAGTTCCAGGGTCAGTAGCTATAGACAGGGTCAGTTCCAGGGTCAGTAGCTATATACAGGGTCAGTTACAGGGTCAGTAGCTATATACAGGATCAGTACCAGGGTCAGTAGCTATAGACAGGGTCAGTTCCAGGGTCAGTAGCTATAGACAGGGTCAGTTCCAGGGTCAGTAGCTATATACAGGGTCAGTTCCTGGGTCAGTAGCTATAGACAGGGTCAGTTCCAGGGTCAGTAGCTATATACAGGATCAGTACCAGGGTCAGTAGCTATAGACAGGGTCAGTTCCAGGGTCAGTAGCTATAGACAGGGTCAGTTCCAGGGTCAGTAGCTATATACAGGGTCAGTTCCAGGGTCAGTAGCTATAGACAGGGTCAGTTCCAGGGTCAGTAGCTATATACAGGGTCAGTTCCAGGGTCAGTAGTTATATACAGGGTCAGTTCCAGGGTCAGTAGTTATATACAGGGTCAGTTCCAGGGTCAGTAGCTATATACAGGGTCAGTTCCAGGGTCAGTAGCTATATACAGGGTCAGTTCCAGGGTCAGTAGCTATATACAGGGTCAGTTCCAGGGTCAGTAGCTATATACAGGGTCATTTCCAGGGTCAGTAGCTATAGACAGGGTCAGTTCCAGGGTCAGTAGTTATATACAGGGTCAGTTCCAGGGTCAGTAGTTACATACAGGGTCAGTTCCAGGGTCAGTAGCTATATACAGGGTCAGTTCCAGGGTCAGTAGCTATATACAGGGTCATTTCCAGGGTCAGTAGCTATAGACAGGGTCAGTTCCAGTGTCAGTAGCTATATACAGGATCAGTACCAGGGTCAGTAGCTATAGACAGGGTCAGTTCCAGGGTCAGTAGCTATAGACAGGGTCAGTTCCAGGGTCAGTAGCTATATACAGGGTCAGTTCCAGGGTCAGTAGCTATATACAAGGTCAGTTCCAGGGTCAGTAGCTATATACAGGGTCAGTTCCAGGGTCAGTAGCTATATACAGGGTCAGTTCCAGGGTCAGTAGCTATATACAGGGTCAGTTCCAGGGTCAGTAGCTATATACAGGGTCATTTCCAGGGTCAGTAGCTATAGACAGGGTCAGTTCCTGGGTCAGTAGCTATATACAGGGTCAGTTCCAGGGTCAGTAGCTATATACAGGGTCAGTTCCAGGGTCAGTAGCTATATACAGGGTCAGTTCCAGGGTCAGTAGCTATATACAGGGTCATTTCCAGGGTCAGTAGCTATAGACAGGGTCAGTTCCTGGGTCAGTAGCTATATACAGGGTCAGTTCCAGGGTCAGTAGCTGTAGACAGGGTCAGTTCCAGGGTCAGTAACTATATATAGGGTCGGTTTCTGGGTCAGTAGCTATATACAGGGTCAGTTCCAGGGTCAGTAGCTATATACAGGGTCATTTCCAGGGTCAGTAGCTATAGACAGGGTCAGTTCCAGGGTCAGTAGCTATATACAGGGTCATTTCCAGGGTCAGTAGCTATAGACAGGGTCAGTTCCAGGGTCAGTAGCTATATACAGGATCAGTACCAGGGTCAGTAGCTATAGACAGGGTCATTTCCAGGGTCAGTAGCTATAGACAGGGTCAGTTCCAGGGTCAGTAGCTATATACAGGATCAGTACCAGGGTCAGTAGCTATAGACAGGGTCAGTTCCAGGGTCAGTAGCTATAGACAGGGTCAGTTCCAGGGTCAGTAGCTATATACAGGGTCAGTTCCTGGGTCAGTAGCTATAGACAGGGTCAGTTCCAGGGTCAGTAGCTATATACAGGATCAGTACCAGGGTCAGTAGCTATAGACAGGGTCAGTTCCAGGGTCAGTAGCTATAGACAGGGTCAGTTCCAGTGTCAGTAGCTATATACAGGATCAGTACCAGGGTCAGTAGCTATAGACAGGGTCAGTTCCAGGGTCAGTAGCTATAGACAGGGTCAGTTCCAGGGTCAGTAGCTATATACAGGGTCAGTTCCAGGGTCAGTAGCTATATACAGGGTCAGTTCAAGGGTCAATAGTTATATACAGGGTCAGTTCCTGGGTCAGTAGCTATATACAGGGTCAGTTCCAGGGTCAGTAGCTGTAGACAGGGTCTGTTCCAGGGTCAGCAACTATATATAGGGTCAGTTTCTGGGTCAGTAGCTATATACAGGGTCAGTTCCAGGGTCAGTAGCTATAGACAGGGTCAGTTCCAGGGTCAGTAGCTATATACAGGGTCAGTTCCAGGGTCAGTAGCTATAGACAGGGTCAGTTCCAGGGTCAGTAACTATATACAGGGTCAGTTCCTGGGTCAGTAGCTATATACAGGGTCAGTTCCAGGGTCAGTAGCTATAGACAGGGTCAGTTCCAGGGTCAGTAGCTATATACAGGGTCAGTTACAGGGTCAGTAGCTATATACAGGATCAGTACCAGGGTCAGTAGCTATAGACAGGGTCAGTTCCAGGGTCAGTAGCTATAGACAGGGTCAGTTCCAGGGTCAGTAGCTATATACAGGGTCAGTTCCTGGGTCAGTAGCTATAGACAGGGTCAGTTCCAGGGTCAGTAGCTATATACAGGATCAGTACCAGGGTCAGTAGCTATAGACAGGGTCAGTTCCAGGGTCAGTAGCTATAGACAGGGTCAGTTCCAGGGTCAGTAGCTATATACAGGGTCAGTTCCAGGGTCAGTAGCTATAGACAGGGTCAGTTCCAGGGTCAGTAGCTATATACAGGGTCAGTTCCAGGGTCAGTAGTTATATACAGGGTCAGTTCCAGGGTCAGTAGTTATATACAGGGTCAGTTCCAGGGTCAGTAGCTATATACAGGGTCAGTTCCAGGGTCAGTAGCTATATACAGGGTCAGTTCCAGGGTCAGTAGCTATATACAGGGTCAGTTCCAGGGTCAGTAGCTATATACAGGGTCATTTCCAGGGTCAGTAGCTATAGACAGGGTCAGTTCCAGGGTCAGTAGTTATATACAGGGTCAGTTCCAGGGTCAGTAGTTACATACAGGGTCAGTTCCAGGGTCAGTAGCTATATACAGGGTCAGTTCCAGGGTCAGTAGCTATATACAGGGTCATTTCCAGGGTCAGTAGCTATAGACAGGGTCAGTTCCAGTGTCAGTAGCTATATACAGGATCAGTACCAGGGTCAGTAGCTATAGACAGGGTCAGTTCCAGGGTCAGTAGCTATAGACAGGGTCAGTTCCAGGGTCAGTAGCTATATACAGGGTCAGTTCCAGGGTCAGTAGCTATATACAGGGTCAGTTCCAGGGTCAGTAGCTATATACAGGGTCAGTAGCTATATACAGGGTCAGTTCAAGGGTCAGTAGCTATATACAGGGTCAGTAGCTATAGACAGGGTCAGTTCCAGGGTCAGTAGCTATATACAGGATCAGTACCAGGGTCAGTAGCTATAGGCAGGGTCAGTTCCAGGGTCAGTAGCTATAGACAGGGTCAGTTCCAGGGTCAGTAGCTATATACAGGGTCAGTAGCTATATACAGGGTCAGTTCCAGGGTCAGTAGCTATAGACAGGGTCAGTTCCAGGGTCAGTAGCTATATACAGGGTCAGTTCCAGGGTCAGTAGCTATAGACAGGGTCAGTTCCAGGGTCAGTAGCTATATACAGGGTCAGTTTCTGGGTCAGTAGCTATATACAGGGTCAGTTCCAGGGTCAGTTAGCTATAGACAGGGTCAGTTCCAGGGTCAGTAGCTATATACAGGGTCAGTTCCTGGGTCAGTATCTATAGACAGGGTCAGTTCCAGGGTCAGTAGCTATATACAGGGTCAGTTCCTGGGTCAGTAGCTATATACAGGGTCAGTTCCAGGGTCAGTAGCTGTAGACAGGGTCAGTTCCAGGGTCAGTAACTATATATAGGGTCGGTTTCTGGGTCAGTAGCTATATACAGGGTCAGTTCCAGGGTCAGTAGCTATATACAGGGTCATTTCCAGGGTCAGTAGCTATAGACAGGGTCAGTTCCAGGGTCAGTAGCTATATACAGGGTCATTTCCAGGGTCAGTAGGTATAGACAGGGTCAGTTCCAGGGTCAGTAGCTATATACAGGATCAGTACCAGGGTCAGTAGCTATAGACAGGGTCATTTCCAGGGTCAGTAGCTATAGACAGGGTCAGTTCCAGGGTCAGTAGCTATATACAGGATCAGTACCAGGGTCAGTAGCTATAGACAGGGTCAGTTCCAGGGTCAGTAGCTATAGACAGGGTCAGTTCCAGGGTCAGTAGCTATATACAGGGTCAGTTCCTGGGTCAGTAGCTATAGACAGGGTCAGTTCCAGGGTCAGTAGCTATAGACAGGGTCAGTTCCAGGGTCAGTAGCTATATACAGGGTCAGTAGCTATATACAGGGTCAGTTCCAGGGTCAGTAGCTATAGACAGGGTCAGTTCCAGGGTCAGTAGCTATATACAGGGTCAGTTCCTGTGTCAGTATCTATAGACAGGGTCAGTTCCAGGGTCAGTAGCTATATACAGGGTCAGTTCCTGGGTTAGTAGCTATATACAGGGTCAGTTCCAGGGTCAGTAGCTGTAGACAGGATCAGTACCAGGGTCAGTAGCTATAGACAGGGTCAGTTCCAGGGTCAGTAGCTATATACAGGGTCAGTTCCAGGGTCAGTAGCTATAGACAGGGTCAGTTCCAGGGTCAGTAGTTATATACAGGGTCAGTTCCAGGGTCAGTAGTTACATACAGGGTCAGTTCCAGGGTCAGTAGCTATATACAGGGTCATTTCCAGGGTCAGTAGCTATAGACATGGTCAGTTCCAGTGTCAGTAGCTATATACAGGATCAGTACCAGGGTCAGTAGCTATAGACAGGGTCAGTTCCAGGGTCAGTAGCTATAGACAGGGTCAGTTCCAGGGTCAGTAGCTATATACAGGGTCAGTTCCAGGGTCAGTTCCAGGGTCAGTAGCTATATACAGGGTCAGTTCAAGGGTCAGTAGCTATAGGGTCACAGGGTCAGTAGCTATATACAGGGTCAGTTCCAGGGTCAGTAGCTATATACAGGGTCAGTAGCTATATACAGGGTCAGTTCCAGGGTCAGTAGCTATAGACAGGGTCAGTTCCAGGGTCAGTAGCTATATACAGGGTCAGTTCCAGGGTCAGTAGCTATATACAGGGTCAGTTCCAGGGTCAGTAGCTATATACAGGGTCAGTTCCAGGGTCAGTAGCTATATACAGGGTCAGTTCCAGGGTCAATAGTTATATACAGGGTCAGTTCCTGGGTCAGTAGCTATATACAGGGTCAGTTCCAGGGTCAGTAGCTATAGACAGGGTCAGTTCCAGGGTCAGTAGCTATATACAGGGTCAGTTCCAGGGTCAGTAGCTATATACAGGGTCAGTTCCAGGGTCAGTAACTATATACAGGGTCAGTTCCAGGGTCAGTAGCTATATACAGGGTCAGTTCCAGGGTCAGTAGCTATAGACAGGGTCAGTTCCAGGGTCAGTAGCTATATACAGGGTCAGTTCCAGGGTCAGTAGCTATATACAGGGTCAGTTCCAGGGTCAGTAGCTATAGACAGGGTCAGTTCCAGGGTCAGTAGCTATATACAGGGTCAGTTCCAGGGTCAGTAGCTATATACAGGGTCAGTTCCAGGGTCAGTAGCTATATACAGGGTCAGTTCCAGGGTCAGTAGCTATAGACAGGGTCAGTTCCAGGGTCAGTAGCTATATACAGGGTCAGTTCCAGGGTCAGTAGCTATAGACAGGGTCAGTTCCAGGGTCAGTAGCTATATACAGGATCAGTACCAGGGTCAGTAGCTATAGACAGGGTCAGTTCCAGGGTCAGTAGCTATAGACAGGGTCAGTTCCAGGGTCAGTAGCTATATACAGGGTCAGTTCCAGGGTCAGTAGCTATAGACAGGGTCAGTTCCAGGGTCAGTAGCTATATACAGGGTCAGTTCCAGGGTCAGTAGCTATATACAGGGTCAGTTCCAGGGTCAGTAGTTATATACAGGGTCAGTTATAGGGTCAGTAGCTATATACAGGGTCAGTTCCAGGGTCAGTAGCTATATACAGGGTCAGTTCCAGGGTCAGTAGCTATATACAGGGTCAGTTCCAGGGTCAGTAGCTATATACAGGGTCAGTTCCAGGGTCAGTAGCTATAGACAGGGTCAGTTCCAGGGTCAGTAGTTATATACAGGGTCAGTTCCAGGGTCAGTAGTTATATACAGGGTCAGTTCCAGGGTCAGTAGCTATATACAGGGTCAGTTCCAGGGTCAGTAGATATATACAGGGTCATTTCCAGGGTCAGTAGCTATAGACAGGGTCAGTTCCAGTGTCAGTAGCTATATACAGGATCAGTACCAGGGTCAGTAGCTATATACAGGGTCAGTTCCAGGGTCAGTAGCTATAGACAGGGTCAGTTCCAGGGTCAGTAGCTATATACAGGGTCAGTTCCAGGGTCAGTAGCTATATACAGGGTCAGTTCCTGGGTCAGTAGCTATATACAGGGTCAGTTCCAGGGTCAGTAGCTATATACAGGGTCAGTTCAAGGGTCAGTAGCTATATACAGGGTCAGTAGCTATAGACAGGGTCAGTTCCAGGGTCAGTAGCTATATACAGGATCAGTACCAGGGTCAGTAGCTATAGACAGGGTCAGTTCCAGGGTCAGTAGCTATAGACAGGGTCAGTTCCAGGGTCAGTAGCTATATACAGGGTCAGTTCCAGGGTCAGTAGCTATATACAGGGTCAGTTCCAGGGTCAGTAGCTATAGACAGGGTCAGTTCCAGGGTCAGTAGCTATATACAGGGTCAGTTCCAGGGTCAGTAGCTATAGACAGGGTCAGTTCCAGGGTCAGTAGCTATATACAGGGTCAGTTCCTGGGTCAGTAGCTATATACAGGGTCAGTTCCAGGGTCAGTAGCTATAGACAGGGTCAGTTCCAGGGTCAGTAGCTATATACAGGGTCAGTTCCAGGGTCAGTAGCTATAGACAGGGTCAGTTCCAGGGTCAGTAGCTATATACAGGGTCAGTTCCAGGGTCAGTAGCTATATACAGGGTCAGTTCCAGGGTCAGTAGCTATATACAGGGTCAGTTCCAGGGTCAGTAGCTATAGACAGGGTCAGTTCCAGGGTCAGTAGCTATATACAGGGTCAGTTCCAGGGTCAGTAGCTATATACAGGGTCATTTCCAGGGTCAGTAGCTATAGACAGGGTCAGTTCCAGGGTCAGTAGTTATATACAGGGTCAGTTCCAGGGTCAGTAGTTATATACAGGGTCAGTTCCAGGGTCAGTAGCTATATACAGGGTCAGTTCCAGGGTCAGTAGCTATATACAGGGTCATTTCCAGGGTCAGTAGCTATATACAGGATCAGTTCAAGGGTCAGTAGCTATATACAGGGTCAGTAGCTATATACAGGGTCAGTTCAAGGGTCAGTAGCTATATACAGGGTCAGTTCCAGGGTCAGTAGCTATATACAGGGTCAGTTCCAGGGTCAGTAGCTATATACAGGGTCATTTCCAGGGTTAGTAGCTATAGACAGGGTCAGTTCCAGGGTCAGTAGCTATATACAGGATCAGTACCAGGGTCAGTAGCTATATACAGGGTCAGTTCAAGGGTCAGTAGCTATATACAGGGTCAGTAGCTATATACAGGGTCAGTTCAAGGGTCAGTAGCTATATACAGGGTCAGTAGCTATATCCAGGGTCAGTTCCAGGGTCAGTAGCTATAGACAGGGTCAGTTCCGGGGTCAGTAGCTATATACAGGGTCAGTAGCTATATACAGGGTCAGTTCCAGGGTCAGTAGCTATAGACAGGGTCAGTTCCTGGGTCAGTAGCTATATACAGGGTCAGTTCCAGGGTCAGTAGCTATATACAGGGTCAGTTCCAGGGTCAGTAGCTATAGACACGGTCAGTTCCAGGGTCAGTAACTATATACAGGGTCAGTTTCTGGGTCAGTAGCTATATACAGGGTCAGTTCCAGGGTCAGTAGCTATAGACAGGGTCAGTTCCAGGGTCAGTAGCTATATACAGGGTCAGTTCCAGGGTCAGTAACTATATACAGGGTCAGTTCCTGGGTCAGCAGCTATAGACAGGGTCAGTTCCAGGGTCAGTAGTTATATACAGGGTCAGTTCCAGGGTCAGTAGTTATATACAGGGTCAGTTCCAGGGTCAGTAGCTATATACAGGGTCAGTTCCAGGGTCAGTAGCTATATACAGGGTCATTTCCAGGGTCAGTAGCTATATACAGGGTCATTTCCAGGGTCAGTAGCTATAGACAGGGTCAGTTCCAGAGTCAGTAACTATATACAGGGTCCGTTTCTGGGTCAGTAGCTATATACAGGGTCAGTTCCAGGGTCAGTAGCTATAGACAGGGTCAGTTCCAGGGTCAGTAGCTATATACAGGGTCAGTTCCAGGGTCAGTAGCTATATACAGGGTCAGTTCCAGGGTCAGTAGCTATAGACAGGGTCAGTTCCAGGGTCAGTAGTTATATACAGGGTCAGTTCCAGGGTCAGTAGTTATATACAGGGTCAGTTCCAGGGTCAGTAGCTATATACAGGGTCAGTTCCAGGGTCAGTAGCTATATACAGGGTCATTTCCAGGGTCAGTAGCTATATACAGGATCAGTTCAAGGGTCAGTAGCTATATACAGGGTCAGTAGCTATATACAGGGTCAGTTCAGGGTCAGTAGCTATTACAGGGTCAGTTCCAGGGGGTCAGGGTCAGTTCCAGGGTCAGTAGCTATATACAGGGTCAGTTCCAGGGTCAGTAGCTATATACAGGGTCAGTTCCAGGGTCAGTAGCTATATACAGGGTCAGTTCCAGGGTCAGTAGCTATATACAGGGTCAGTTCAGGGTCAGTAGCTATATCCAGGGTCAGTAGCTATATACAGGGTCAGTTCAGGGTCAGTAGCTATATACAGGGTCAGTAGCTATATACAGGGTCAGTTCCAGGGTCAGTAGCTATATACAGGGTCAGTTCCAGGGTCAGTAGCTATATACAGGGTCAGTTCCAGGGTCAGTAACTATATACAGGGTCAGTTTCTGGGTCAGTAGCTATATACAGGGTCAGTTCCAGGGTCAGTAGCTATAGACAGGGTCAGTTCCAGGGTCAGTAGCTATATACAGGGTCAGTTCCAGGGTCAGTAGCTATATACAGGGTCAGTTCCAGGGTCAGTAGCTATAGACAGGGTCAGTTCCAGGGTCAGTAGCTATATACAGGGTCAGTTCCAGGGTCAGTAGCTATATACAGGGTCAGTTCCAGGGTCAGTAGCTATATACAGGGTCAGTTCCAGGGTCAGTAGCTATATACAGGGTCAGTTCAAGGGTCAGTAGCTATATACAGGGTCAGTAGCTATATACAGGGTCAGTTCAAGGGTCAGTAGCTATATACAGGGTCAGTAGCTATATACAGGGTCAGTTCCAGGGTCAGTAGCTATATACAGGGTCAGGGTTCAAGGGTCAGTAGCCAGGGTCAGTAGCTATATACAGGGTCAGTTCCAGGGTCAGTAGCTATATACAGGGTCAGTTCCAGGGTCAGTAGCTATAGACAGGGTCAGTTCCGGGGTCAGTAGCTATATACAGGGTCAGTAACTATATACAGGGTCAGTTTCTGGGTCAGTAGCTATATACAGGGTCAGTTCCAGGGTCAGTAGCTATAGACAGGGTCAGTTCCAGGGTCAGTAGCTATATACAGGGTCAGTTCCAGGGTCAGTAACTATATACAGGGTCAGTTCCTGGGTCAGTAGCTATAGACAGGGTCAGTTCCAGGGTCAGTAGTTATATACAGGGTCAGTTCCAGGGTCAGTAGTTATATACAGGGTCAGTTCCAGGGTCAGTAGCTATATACAGGGTCAGTTCCAGGGTCAGTACCTATATACAGGGTCAGTTCAAGGGTCAGTAGCTATATACAGGGTCAGTAGCTATATACAGGGTCAGTTCAAGGGTCAGTAGCTATATACAGGGTCAGTAGCTATATACAGGGTCAGTTCCAGGGTCAGTAGCTATATACAGGGTCAGTTCAAGGGTCAGTAGCTATATACAGGGTCAGTAGCTATATACAGGGTCAGTTCAAGGGTCAGTAGCTATATACAGGGTCAGTAGCTATTTACAGGGTCAGTTCCAGGGTCAGTAGCTATAGACAGGGTCAGTTCCGGGGTCAGTAGCTATATACAGGGTCAGTAGCTATATACAGGGTCAGTTCCAGGGTCAGTAGCTATAGACAGGGTCAGTTCCTGGGTCAGTAGCTATATACAGGGTCAGTTCCAGGGTCAGTAACTATATACAGGGTCAGTTTATGGGTCAGTAGCTATATACAGGGTCAGTTCCAGGGTCAGTAGCTATAGACAGGGTCAGTTCCAGGGTCAGTAGCTATATACAGGGTCAGTTCCAGGGTCAGTAACTATATACAGGGTCAGTTCCTGGTTCAGTAGCTATAGACAGGGTCAGTTCCAGGGTCAGTAGTTATATACAGGGTCAGTTCCAGGGTCAGTAGTTATATACAGGGTCAGTTCCAGGGTCAGTAGCTATATACAGGGTCAGTTCCAGGGTCAGTAGCTATATACAGGGTCATTTCCAGGGTCAGTAGCTATAGACAGGGACAGTTCCAGGGTCAGTAGCTATAGACAGGGTCAGTTCCAGGGTCAGTAGCTATATACAGGGTCAGTTCCAGGGTCAGTAGCTATATACAGGGTCAGTTCAAGGGTCAGTAGCTATATACAGGGTCAGTAGCTATATACAGGGTCAGTTCCAGGGTCAGTAGCTATAGACAGGGTCAGTTCCGGGGTCAGTAGCTATATACAGGGTCAGTAGCTATATACAGGGTCAGTTCCAGGGTCAGTAGCTATAGACAGGGTCAGTTCCTGGGTCAGTAGCTATATACAGGGTCAGTTCCAGGGTCAGTAGCTATATACAGGGTCAGTTCCAGGGTCAGTAGCTATAGACAGGGTCAGTTCCAGGGTCAGTAACTATATACAGGGTCAGTTCCAGGGTCAGTAGCTATATACAGGGTCATTTCCAGGGTCAGTAGCTATAGACAGGGTCAGTTCCAGGGTCAGTAGTTATTTACAGGGTCAGTTCCAGGGTCAGTAGTTATATACAGGGTCAGTTCCAGGGTCAGTAGCTATATACAGGGTCATTTCCAGGGTCAGTAGCTATAGACAGGGACAGCTCCAGGGTCAGTAGCTATATACAGGATCAGTACCAGGGTCAGTAGCTATATACAGGGTCAGTTCCAGGGTCAGTAGCTATAGACAGGGTCAGTTCCAGGGTCAGTAGCTATATACAGGGTCAGTTCCAGGGTCAGTAGCTATATACAGGATCAGTACCAGGGTCAGTAGCTATAGACAGGGTCAGTTCCAGGGTCAGTAGCTATATACAGGGTCAGTTCCAGGGTCAGTAACTATATACAGGGTCAGTTCCTGGGTCAGTAGCTATAGACAGGGTCAGTTCCAGGGTCAGTAGCTATATACAGGGTCAGTTCCAGGGTCAGTAGCTATATACAGGGTCAGTTCCAGGGTCAGTAGCTATAGACAGGGTCAGTTCCAGGGTCAGTAGCTATATACAGGGTCAGTTCCAGGGTCAGTAGTTATATACAGGGTCAGTTCCAGGGTCAGTAGTTATATACAGGGTCAGTTCCAGGGTCAGTAGCTATATACAGGGTCAGTTCCAGGGTCAGTAGCTATATACAGGGTCATTTCCAGGGTCAGTAGCTATAGACAGGGTCAGTTCCAGGGTCAGTAGTTATATACACGGTCAGTTCCAGGGTCAGTAGTTATATACAGGGTCAGTTCCAGGGTCAGTAGCTATATACAGGGTCATTTCCAGGGTCAGTAGCTATAGACAGGGTCAGTTCCAGGGTCAGTAGCTATATATAGGATCAGTACCAGGGTCAGTAGCTATAGACAGGGTCAGTTCCAGGGTCAGTAGCTATAGACAGGGTCAGTTCCAGGGTCAGTAGCTATATACAGTGTCATTTCCAGGGTCAGTAGCTATAGACAGGGTCAGTTCCAGGGTCAGTAACTATATACAGGGTCCGTTTCTGGGTCAGTAGCTATATACAGGGTCAGTTCCAGGGTCAGTAGCTATAGACAGGGTCAGTTCCAGGGTCAGTAGCTATATACAGGGTCAGTTCCAGGGTCAGTAGCTATAGACAGGGTCAGTTCCAGGGTCAGTAGCTATATACAGGGTCAGTTCCAGGGTCAGTAGTTATATACAGGGTCAGTTCCAGGGTCAGTAGATATATACAGGGTCAGCTCCAGGGTCAGTAGCTATATACAGGGTCATTTCCAGGGTCAGTAGCTATAGACAGGGTCAGTTCCAGGGTCAGTAGTTATATACAGGGTCAGTTCCAGGGTCAGTAGTTATATACAGGGTCAGTTCCAGGGTCAGTAGCTATATACAGGGTCAGTTCCAGGGTCAGTAGCTATATACAGGGTCAGTTCAAGGGTCAGTAGCTATATACAGGGTCAGTAGCTATATACAGGGTCAGTTCAAGGGTCAGTAGCTATTACAGGGTCAGTAGCTATATACAGGGTCAGTTCCAGGGTCAGTAGCTATAGACAGGGTCAGTTCCAGGGTCAGTAGCTATATACAGGGTCAGTAGCTATATACAGGGTCAGTTCCAGGGTCAGTAGCTATATACAGGATCAGTACCAGGGTCAGTAGCTATATACAGGGTCAGTTCCAGGGTCAGTAGCTATAGACAGGGTCAGTTCCAGGGTCAGTAGCTATATACAGGGTCAGTTCCAGGGTCAGTAGCTATGTACAGGGTCAGTTCAAGGGTCAGTAGCTATATACAGGGTCAGTAGCTATATACAGGGTCAGTTCAAGGGTCAGTAGCTATATACAGGGTCAGTAGCTATATACAGGGTCAGTTCCAGGGTCAGTAGCTATAGACAGGGTCAGTTCCAGGGTCAGTAGCTATATACAGGGTCAGTTCCAGGGTCAGTAGCTATAGACAGGGTCAGTTCCAGGGTCAGTAGCTATATACAGGGTCAGTTTCTGGGTCAGTAGCTATATACAGGGTCAGTTCCAGGGTCAGTAGCTATAGACAGGGTCAGTTCCAGGGTCAGTAGCTATATATTGGGTCAGTTACTGGGTCAGTAGCTATAGACAGGGTCAGTTCCAGGGTCAGTAGCTATATACAGGGTCAGTTCCTGGGTCAGTAGCTATATACAGGGTCAGTTCCAGGGTCAGTAGCTGTAGACAGGGTCAGTTCCAGGGTCAGTAACTATATATAGGGTCAGTTTC
Organism: Oncorhynchus gorbuscha; assembly: GCF_021184085.1. Classification (NCBI taxonomy): domain Eukaryota; kingdom Metazoa; phylum Chordata; class Actinopteri; order Salmoniformes; family Salmonidae; genus Oncorhynchus; species Oncorhynchus gorbuscha. The sequence continues at coordinate 24,683,530 of NC_060188.1, read as the reverse complement.
TGGGTCAGTAGCTATATACAGGGTCAGTTCCAGGGTCAGTAGCTATAGACAGGGTCAGTTCCAGGGTCAGTAGCTATATACAGGGTCAGTTCCAGGGTCAGTAACTATATACAGGGTCAGTTCCTGGGTCAGTAGCTATAGACAGGGTCAGTTCCAGGGTCAGTAACTATATACAGGGTCAGTTCCTGGGTCAGTAGCTATATACAGGGTCAGTTCCAGGGTCAGTAGTTATATACAGGGTCAGTTCCAGGGTCAGTAGTTATATACAGGGTCAGTTCCAGGGTCAGTAGCTATATACAGGGTCAGTTCCAGGGTCAGTAGCTATATACAGGGTCATTTCCAGGGTCAGTAGCTATAGACAGGGTCAGTTCCAGGGTCAGTAGTTATATACAGGGTCAGTTCCAGGGTCAGTAGTTATATACAGGGTCAGTTCCAGGGTCAGTAGCTATATACAGGGTCATTTCCAGGGTCAGTAGCTATAGACAGGGTCAGTTCCAGGGTCAGTAGCTATATATAGGATCAGTACCAGGGTCAGTAGCTATAGACAGGGTCAGTTCCAGGGTCAGTAGCTATAGACAGGGTCAGTTCCAGGGTCAGTAGCTATATACAGGGTCATTTCCAGGGTCAGTAGCTATATACAGGGTCAGTTCCAGGGTGAGTAGCTATAGACAGGGTCAGTTCCAGGGTCAGTAGCTATATACAGGGTCAGTTCCAGGGTCAGTACCTATAGACAGGGTCAGTTCCAGGGTCAGTAGCTATATACAGGGTCAGTTCCAGGGTCAGTAGTTATATACAGGGTCAGTTCCAGGGTCAGTAGCTATATACAGGGTCATTTCCAGGGTCAGTAGCTATATACAGGGTCAGTTCAAGGGTCAGTAGCTATATACAGGGTCAGTAGCTATATACAGGGTCAGTTCCAGGGTCAGTAGCTATATACAGGGTCATTTCCAGGGTCAGTAGCTATAGACAGGGTCAGTTCCAGGGTCAGTAGTTATATACAGGGTCAGTTCCAGGGTCAGTAGTTATATACAGGGTCAGTTCCAGGGTCAGTAGCTATATACAGGGTCAGTTCCAGGGTCAGTAGCTATAGACAGGGTCAGTTCCGGGGTCAGTAGTCACAGGGTCAGTAGCTATATACAGGGTCAGTTCCAGGGTCAGTAGCTATAGACAGGGTCAGTTCCTGGGTCAGTAGCTATATACAGGGTCAGTTCCAGGGTCAGTAGCTATATACAGGGTCAGTTCCAGGGTCAGTCGCTATAGACAGGGTCAGTTCCAGGGTCAGTAGCTATATACAGGGTCAGTTCCAGGGTCAGTAGCTATATACAGGGTCAGTTCAGGGTCAGTAGCTATATACAGGGTCAGTAGCTATATACAGGGTCAGTTCAAGGGTCAGTAGCTATATACAGGGTCAGTAGCTATATACAGGGTCAGTTCCAGGGTCAGTAGCTATAGACAGGGTCAGTTCCAGGGTCAGTAGCTATATACAGGGTCAGTTCCAGGGTCAGTAGCTATAGACAGGGTCAGTTCCAGGGTCAGTAGCTATATACAGGGTCAGTTTCTGGGTCAGTAGCTATATACAGGGTCAGTTCCAGGGTCAGTAGCTATAGACAGGGTCAGTTCCAGGGTCAGTAGCTATATACAGGGTCAGTTCCTGGGTCAGTATCTATAGACAGGGTCAGTTCCAGGGTCAGTAGCTATATACAGGGTCAGTTCCTGGGTCAGTAGCTATATACAGGGTCAGTTCCAGGGTCAGTAGCTGTAGACAGGGTCAGTTCCAGGGTCAGTAACTATATATAGGGTCAGTTTCTGGGTCAGTAGCTATATACAGGGTCAGTTCCAGGGTCAGTAGCTATAGACAGGGTCAGTTCCAGGGTCAGTAGCTATATACAGGGTCAGTTCCAGGGTCAGTAGCTATATACAGGGTCAGTTCCTGGGTCAGTAGCTATAGACAGGGTCAGTTCCAGGGTCAGTAACTATATACAGGGTCAGTTCCTGGGTCAGTAGCTATAGACAGAGTCAGTTCCAGGGTCAGTAACTATATACAGGGTCAGTTCCTGGGTCAGTAGCTATATACAGGGTCAGTTCCAGGGTCAGTAGCTATAGACAGGGTCAGTTCCAGGGTCAGTAGCTATATACAGGGTCAGTTCCAGGGTCAGTAGTTATATACAGGGTCAGTTCCAGGGTCAGTAGTTATATACAGGGTCAGTTCCAGGGTCAGTAGCTATATACAGGGTCAGTTCCAGGGTCAGTAGCTATATACAGGGTCAGTTCCAGGGTCAGTAGCTATAGACAGGGTCAGTTCCAGGGTCAGTAGTTATATACAGGGTCAGTTCCAGGGTCAGTAGTTATATACAGGGTCAGTTCCAGGGTCAGTAGCTATATACAGGGTCATTTCCAGGGTCAGTAGCTATAGACAGGGTCAGTTCCAGGGTCAGTAGCTATATATAGGATCAGTACCAGGGTCAGTAGCTATAGACAGGGTCAGTTCCAGGGTCAGTAGCTATAGACAGGGTCAGTTCCAGGGTCAGTAGCTATATACAGGGTCATTTCCAGGGTCAGTAGCTATAGACAGGGTCAGTTCCAGGGTCAGTAACTATATACAGGGTCCGTTTCTGGGTCAGTAGCTATATACAGGGTCAGTTCCAGGGTCAGTAGCTATAGACAGGGTCAGTTCCAGGGTAAGTAGCTATATACAGGGTCAGTTCCAGGGTCAGTAACTATAGACAGGGTCAGTTCCAGGTTCAGTAGCTATATACAAGGTCAGTTCCAGGGTCAGTAGTTATATACAGGGTCAGTTCCAGGGTCAGTAGATATATACAGGGTCAGTTCCAGGGTCAGTAGCTATATACAGGGTCAGTTCCAGGGTCAGTAGCTATAGACAGGGTCAGTTCCAGGGTCAGTAGTTATTTACAGGGTCAGTTCCAGGGTCAGTAGTTATATACAGGGTCAGTTCCAGGGTCAGTAGCTATATACAGGGTCAGTTCCAGGGTGAGTAGCTATATACAGGGTCATTTCCAGGGTCAGTAGCTATAGACAGGGACAGCTCCAGGGTCAGTAGCTATATACAGGATCAGTACCAGGGTCAGTAGCTATATACAGGGTCAGTTCCAGGGTCAGTAGCTATAGACAGGGTCAGTTCCAGGGTCAGTAGCTATATACAGGGTCAGTTCCAGGGTCAGTAGCTATATACAGGGTCAGTTCAAGGGTCAGTAGCTATATACAGGGTCAGTAGCTATATACAGGGTCAGTTCAAGGGTCAGTAGCTATATACAGGGTCAGGAGCTATATACAGGGTCAGTTCCAGGGTCAGTAGCTATATACAGGGTCAGTTCAAGGGTCAGTATCTATATACAGGGTCAGTAGCTATATACAGGGTCAGTTCAAGGGTCAGTAGCTATATACAGGGTCAGTAGCTATATACAGGGTCAGTTCCAGGGTCAGTAGTTATATACAGGGTCAGTTCCAGGGTCAGTAGCTATATACAGGGTCAGTTCCAGGGTCAGTAGCTATATACAGGGTCATTTCCAGGGTCAGTAGCTATAGACAGGGACAGTTCCAGGGTCAGTAGCTATATACAGGATCAGTTCCAGGGTCAGTAGCTATATACAGGGTCAGTTCCAGGGTCAGTAGCTATAGACAGGGTCAGTTCCAGGGTCAGTAGCTATATACAGGGTCAGTTCCAGGGTCAGTAGCTATATACAGGGTCAGTTCCAGGGTCAGTAGCTATATACAGGTCAGTTCCAGGGTCAGTAGGCTATATACAGGGTCAGTTCCAGGGTCAGTAAGCTGTATACAGGGTCAGTCCCAGGGTCAGTAGCTATATACAGGGTCAGTTCCAGGGTCAGTAGCTATATACAGGGTCAGTTAGATAGGGTCAGTTCCAAGGTCGGTAGCTATATCCAGGGTCAGTAGCTATATTCAAGGTCAGTTCCAGGGTCAGTAGCTATATTCAAGGTCAGTTCCAGGGTCAGTAGCTATATACAGGGTCAGTTCCAGGGTCAGTAGTTATATACAGGGTCAGTTCCAAATCAAATCAAATCAAATCAAATTTATTTATATAGCCCTTCGTACATCAGCTGATATCTCAAAGTGCTGTACAGAAACCCAGCCTAAAACCCCAAACAGCAAACAATGCAGGTGTAAAAGCAGGGTGGCTAGGAAAAACCCCTAGAAAGGCCAAAACCTAGGAAGAAACCTAGAGAGGAACCGGGCATGTGGGGTCAGTCCTCTTCTGGCTGTGCCAGGTAGAGATTATAACAGAACATGACCAAGATGTTCAAATGTTCATAAAGGACCAGCATGGTCAAGCTAATAAGGCAGAACAGTTGAAACTGGAGCAGCAGCACAGTCAGGTGGACCAGGGACAGCAAGGAGCCATCATGTCAGGTAGTCCTGGGGCACGGTCCTAGGGCTCAGGTCCTCCGAGAGAGAGAAAAAAAGAGAGAATTAGAGAGAGCATATGTGGGGTCAGTCCTCTTCTGGGTCAGTAGATATATAACAGGGTCGTGGCCAAGATGTTCAAAGTTATAAATGACCAGCATGGTTGAATAATAGTAAGGCAGAACAGTTGAAACTGGAGCAGGAGCATGGCCAGGTGGACTGGGGACAGCAAGGAGTCATGTCAGGTAGTCCTGGGACATGGTCCTAGGGCCCAGGCCAGTTGAAACTGGAGCAGCAGCATGGCCAGGTGGACTGGGGACAGCAAGGAGTCATCATGTCAGGGTCCAGTAGCATGGTACAGGGTCAGTTCCGAGGAGAAAGAAAGACAGAAGGAGAGAATTAGAGGCACACTTAGATTCACACAGGTCAGTTCCAGGAGAAGTACTCCAGATAAACAAACTGACCCTAGCCCCCGACACATATATACAGGGTCTGGAGGCTGAGACAGGAGGGGTCAGGGTCAGTGGCCCCATCCGAGGACACCCCGGACAGGGCCAAACAGGAAGGATATAACCCCACCCACTTTGCCAGGGCACAGCCCCCACACCACTAGAGGGAAATCTTCAACCACCAACTTACTATCCTGAGACAAGGCCGAGTATAGCCCACAAAGATCTCCGACACGGTACAACCCAGGGGGGTCAGACAGGCCGACCACAACAGTGAATCAACCCACCCAGGTGACGCACCCCCCCCAGAGACGGCACGAGAGAGTCAGCAAGCCAGTGACTCAGCCCCGTAACAGGGTTAGAGGCAGAGAATCCCAGTGGAAAGAGGGGAACCGGCCAGGCAGAGACAGCAGGGCGGTTCGTTGCTCCAGAGCCTTTCCGTTCACCTTCCCACTCCTGGGCCAGACTACACTCAATCATATGACCCACTGAAGAGATGAGTCTTCAGTAAAGTAAAGGTTGAGACCGAGTTTGCGTCTCTGACATGGGTAGGCAGTCAGTTCCATAGAAATGGAGCTCTATAGGAGAAACATCTTGGGGATCAGTTCGAAAACATAATGTAAACTTTCACTGCTATAGACACACAGCTGTACATTTCAATGAAACATGGTGAAGCACCAAATTGCCCTCGCTAGAAGCATGTGTTTCAGACATAAGGAAGTGGATGGCTGCAAACTTTCTATCGGACAAAACAGAGATGCTTGTTCTAGGTCCCAAGAAACAAAGAGAGGGTCTGTTGAATCTGACAATTAATCTTAATGGTTGTACAGTCGTCTCAAATAAAACTGTGAAGGGTCAGTTACTCTGGGTCTTTTGAAGCACATCAAGACAGGGACAGCTTTTTTCCATCTACGTAACATTGCAAAAATCAGGGTCTGTCCAAAAATGATGCAGAAAAATTAATCCAGGGTCAGTTCTAGGTCAGACTACTGCAATGTCAGTAGCTATAGCACTAAATAAGGGTCAGTTAGTGCTAAATCCAGCTAGAATCCTGACAGAACCAAAAAATTTGATCATATTACTACAGTGCTAGCCTCTCTACACTGGCTTCCTGTCAAAGCAAGGGCTGATTTCAAGGTTTTACTGCTAATACAAAGCATTACATGGGGTCCACCTTCTCTGATTTGGGGTCATACCTATACGTACGCTACGGTCACAAGACGCAGGCCTCCTAATTGTCCCTAGAATTTCTAGCAAACAGGGTCAGGGTTCCAGGGTAGAGCTCCATTTTTATGGAACGGGCCTACCCATGTCAGAGGGTCAGTCTCAACCTTTAAGTCTTTACTGAAGACTCATCTCTTCAGTGGGTCATATATACAGGGTCAGTTGGCCCAGGGTCAGTAGCTATAGAACAGGGTCAGTTCTGCCTGGCCGGTTCCCCTTTTCCACTGGGATTCTCTGCCTCTAACCCTGTTACGGGGCTGAGTCACTGGCTTACAGGGCTCTCTCGTGCCGTCCCTGGGGGGTCAGTTCCAGGGTCAGTAGATTACAGGGTCAGTTCCAGGGTCAGTGGGTTGTACCGTGTCAGATCTTTGTGGGCTATAGCCTTGTCTCAGGATGGTAAGTTGGTGGTTGAAGATTTCCCCTCTAGTGGTGTGGGGGCTGTGCTTTCAGGGGTAGTTATATCCTTCCAGGGCCCTGTCCGGGGTGGGTAGGATGGGGCCACAGGTCTCCTGACCCCTCCTGTCTCAGCCTCCAGTATTTATGCTGCAGTAGTTTGTGTCGGGGGGCAGGGTCAGTTAGTTTATCTGGGGTCAGTTCCTAGGGTCTGTGTAAATCTAAGTCAGTTCTCTAATTATCTACAGGGTCTTTCTTTCTCTCTATCGGAGGACTGAGCCCTAGAACCATGCCCCAGGACTACCTGACATGATGATACAGGGTCCCCAGTCCACCAGGGTCATGCTAGCTATAGACAGGGTCAGTTCCAGGGTCATGTCCCAGACTATGACAGGGTCAGTTCCAGTCCACCTGGCCATGGTCCAGTTTCAACTGTTAGCTACTATTATTCAACCAGCTGGTCATTTATGAACATTTGAACATCTTGGCCAGTTCTGTTATACAGGGTCTCCACCGGCACAGCCGGAAGAGGACTGGCCATACAGGGTGTCAGTCAGTAGCTTTATCTCTCTCTCGGAGGACAGGACCGTGCCCCACACCTGACATGATGGGGTCCCCAGTCCAGACTATGTGCTGCTGCTCCAGTTTCAAGGGTCAGTAGCTATTTGACAGGGTCAGTTCCAGGGTCAGTAGCTTATATGTTCTGGGTCAGCACAGCCAGAAGAGGACTACCCCACAGGGTCGGTTCCTCTCTAGGTTTCTTCCTAGGTTTTGGCCTTTCAGGGTCAGTAGCTTTATGCATTGTTTGGGTGGGGTTTTAGGCTGGGTTTCCAGCACTTTGAGATATCTGACGTACGAAGGGCTATATAAATAAATTTGATTTGATTTGAATTTGAAAGCCCTGCCTCCAGCTGGCTTAGTAGGGACAATTATATACAGGGTCAGTTCCAGGGTCAGTAGCTATGTACAGGGCAGGACCAGGGTCAGAGTTAGGTAGGAGCAAGCCCATGTAATGCTTTGTAGGTCAGTAAAACCAGAAATCAGCCCTTGCTTTGACAGGAAGCCACAGGGTCAGTAATATTCAGGGTCAGTAGATTCTAGACAGGGTATTTAGCACTAACTGAAGGGTCTTTATCCAGGGTCAGAAAATAGAGCATTGCAGTAGTCTAATAGAAGTGACAAAAGCATGGATTAATTTTTTCTGCATCATTTTTGGTCAGTTCCAGTCAGTAGCTATATAAGTCAGTTCCAGGGTCAGTAGCTATAGACAGGGTCAGTTCCAGGGTCAGTAGCTATAGACAGGGTCAGTTCCAGGGTCAGTAGCTATATACAGGGTCAGTTCCAGGGTCAGTAGCTATAGACAGGGTCAGTTCCAGGGTCAGTAGCTATATACAGGGTCAGTTCCTGGGTCAGTAGCTATATACAGGGTCAGTTCCAGGGTCAGTAGCTATATACAGGGTCAGTTCCAGGGTCAGTAGCTATATACAGGGTCAGTTCCAGGGTCAGTAGCTATATACAGGGTCAGTTCCAGGGTCAGTAGCTATATACAGGGTCAGTTCCAGGGTCAGTAGTTATATACAGGGTCAGTTCCAGGGTCAGTAGCTATATACAGGGTCAGTTCCAGGGTCAGTAGCTATATACAGGGTCAGTTCCAGGGTCAGTAGCTACAGGGTCAGTTCCAGGGTCAGTAGTTATATACAGGGTCAGTTCCAGGGTCAGTAGTTATATACAGGGTCAGTTCCAGGGTCAGTAGCTATATACAGGGTCAGTTCCAGGGTCAGTAGCTATATACAGGGTCAGTTCCAGGGTCAGTAGCTATAGACAGGGTCAGTTCCAGGGTCAGTAGCTATATACAGGGTCAGTTCCAGGGTCAGTAGCTATATACAGGGTCAGTTCCAGGGTCAGTAGCTATATACAGGGGTCAGTAGCTATTACAGGGTCAGTAGCTATATACAGGGTCAGTTCCAGGGTCAGTAGCTATAGACAGGGTCAGTTCCAGGGTCAGTAGCTATATACAGGGTCAGTAGCTATATACAGGGTCAGTTCCAGGGTCAGTAGCTATAAACAGGGTCAGTTCCAGGGTCAGTAGCTATATACAGGGTCAGTTCCAGGGTCAGTAGCTATATACAGGGTCAGTTCCAGGGTCAGTAGCTATAGACAGGGTCAGTTCCAGGGTCAGTAACTATATACAGGGTCAGTTCCAGGGTCAGTAGCTATATACAGGGTCAGTTCCAGGGTCAGTAGCTATAGACAGGGTCAGTTCCAGGGTCAGTAGTTATATACAGGGTCAGTTCCAGGGTCAGTAGTTATATACAGGGTCAGTTCCAGGGTCAGTAGCTATATACAGGGTCAGTTCCAGGGTCAGTAGCTATATACAGGGTCAGTTCCAGGGTCAGTAGCTATATACAGGGTCAGTTCCAGGGTCAGTAGCTATATACAGGGTCAGTTCCAGGGTCAGTAGCTATAGACAGGGTCAGTTCCAGGGTCAGTAGCTATAGACAGGGTCAGTTTCTGGGTCAGTAGCTATATACAGGGTCAGTTCCAGGGTCAGTAGCTATAGACAGGGTCAGTTCCAGGGTCAGTAGCTATATACAGGGTCAGTTCCAGGGTCAGTAACTATATACAGGGTCAGTTCCTGGGTCAGTAGCTATAGACAGGGTCAGTTCCAGGGTCAGTAACTATATACAGGGTCAGTTCCTGGGTCAGTAGCTATATACAGGGTCAGTTCCAGGGTCAGTAGCTATAGACAGGGTCAGTTCCAGGGTCAGTAGCTATATACAGGGTCAGTTCCAGGGTCAGTAGTTATATACAGGGTCAGTTCCAGGGTCAGTAGTTATATACAGGGTCAGTTCCAGGGTCAGTAGCTATATACAGGGTCAGTTCCAGGGTCAGTAGCTATATACAGGGTCATTTCCAGGGTCAGTAGCTATAGACAGGGTCAGTTCCAGGGTCAGTAGTTATATACAGGGTCAGTTCCAGGGTCAGTAGTTATATACAGGGTCAGTTCCAGGGTCAGTAGCTATATACAGGGTCATTTCCAGGGTCAGTAGCTATAGACAGGGTCAGTTCCAGGGTCAGTAGCTATATACAGGATCAGTACCAGGGTCAGTAGCTATAGACAGGGTCAGTTCCAGGGTCAGTAGCTATAGACAGGGTCAGTTCCAGGGTCAGTAGCTATATACAGGGTCATTTCCAGGGTCAGTAGCTATAGACAGGGTCAGTTCCAGAGTCAGTAACTATATACAGGGTCCGTTTCTGGGTCAGTAGCTATATACAGGGTCAGTTCCAGGGTCAGTAGCTATAGACAGGGTCAGTTCCAGGGTCAGTAGCTATATACAGGGTCAGTTCCAGGGTCAGTAGCTATAGTCAGGGTCAGTTGCAGGGTCAGTAGCTATATACAGGGTCAGTTCCAGGGTCAGTAGTTATATACAGGGTCAGTTCCAGGGTCAGTAGCTATATACAGGGTCAGTTCCAGGGTCAGTAGCTATATACAGGGTCATTTCCAGGGTCAGTAGCTATAGACAGGGTCAGTTCCAGGGTCAGTAGTTATATACAGGGTCAGTTCCAGGGTCAGTAGTTATATACAGGGTCAGTTCCAGGGTCAGTAGCTATATACAGGGTCAGTTCCAGGGTCAGTAGCTATATACAGGGTCAGTTCAGGGTCAGTAGCTATATACAGGGTCAGTAGCTATATACAGGGTCAGTTCAAGGGTCAGTAGCTATATACAGGGTCAGTAGCTATATACAGGGTCAGTTCCAGGGTCAGTAGCTATATACAGGGGTCGGGGTCAGTAGCTATCCAGGGTCAGTAGCTATATACAGGGTCAGTTCCAGGGTCAGTAGCTATATACAGGGTCAGTTCCAGGGTCAGTAGCTATATACAGGGTTCAGTTCCAGGGTCAGTAGCTATAGACAGGGTCAGTTCCAGGGTCAGTAGCTATATACAGGGTCAGTTCCAGGGTCAGTAGCTATGTACAGGGTCAGTTCAAGGGTCAGTAGCTATATACAGGGTCAGTAGCTATATACAGGGTCAGTTCAAGGGGTAGCTATATACAGGGTCAGTAGCTATATACAGGGTCAGTTCCAGGGTCAGTAGCTATAGACAGGGTCAGTTCCAGGGTCAGTAGCTATATACAGGGTCAGTTCCAGGGTCAGTAGCTATAGACAGGGTCAGTTCCAGGGTCAGTAGCTATATACAGGGTCAGTTTCTGGGTCAGTAGCTATATACAGGGTCAGTTCCAGGGTCAGTAGCTATAGACAGGGTCAGTTCCAGGGTCAGTAGCTATATACAGGGTCAGTTAGGGTCAGTATCTATAGACAGGGTCAGTTCCAGGGTCAGTAGCTATATACAGGGTCAGTTCCTGGGTCAGTAGCTATATACAGGGTCAGTTCCAGGGTCAGTAGCTATAGACAGGGTCAGTTCCAGGGTCAGTAACTATATACAGGGTCAGTTCTAGGTCAGTAGCTATATACAGGGTCAGTTCCAGGGTCAGTAGCTATAGACAGGGTCAGTTCCAGGGTCAGTAGCTATATACAGGGTCAGTTCCAGGGTCAGTAACTATATACAGGGTCAGTTCCTGGGTCAGTAGCTATAGACAGGGTCAGTTCCAGGGTCAGTAACTATATACAGGGTCAGTTCCAGGGTCAGTAGCTATATACAGGGTCAGTTCCAGGGTCAGTAGCTATATACAGGGTCAGTTCCAGGGTCAGTAGCTATATACAGGGTCAGTTCCAGGGTCAGTAGCTATATACAGGGTCATTTCCAGGGTCAGTAGCTATAGACAGGGTCAGTTCCAGGGTCAGTAGTTATATACAGGGTCAGTTCCAGGGTCAATAGTTATATACTGGGTCAGTTCCAGGGTCAGTAGCTATATACAGGGTCAGTTCCAGGGTCAGTAGCTATATACAGGGTCATTTCCAGGGTCAGTAGCTATAGACAGGGTCAGTTCCAGGGTCAGTAGCTATATACAGGGTCAGTTCCAGGGTCAGTAGTTATATACAGGGTCAGTTCCAGGGTCAGTAGCTATATACAGGGTCATTTCCAGGGTCAGTAGCTATAGACAGGGTCAGTTCCAGGGTCAGTAGCAGGATCAGTACCAGGGTCAGTAGCTATAGACAGGGTCAGTTCCAGGGTCAGTAGCTATAGACAGGGTCAGTTCCAGGGTCAGTAGCTATATACAGGGTCATTTCCAGGGTCAGTAGCTATAGACAGGGTCAGTTCCAGGGTCAGTAACTATATACAGGGTCCGTTTCTGGGTCAGTAGCTATATACAGGGTCAGTTCCAGGGTCAGTAGCTATAGACAGGGTCAGTTCCAGGGTCAGTAGCTATATACAGGGTCAGTTCCAGGGTCAGTAGCTATAGACAGGGTCAGTTCCAGGGTCAGTAGCTATATACAGGGTCAGTTCCAGGGTCAGTAGCTATATACAGGGTCAGTTCCAGGGTCAGTAGCTATATACAGGGTCAGTCCAGGGTCAGTAGCTATATACAGGGTCATTTCCAGGGTCAGTAGCTATAGACAGGGTCAGTTCCAGGGTCAGTAGTTATATACAGGGTCAGTTCCAGGGTCAGTAGTTATATACAGGGTCAGTTCCAGGGTCAGTAGCTATATACAGGGTCAGTTCCAGGGTCAGTAGCTATATACAGGGTCATTTCCAGGGTCAGTAGCTATAGACAGGGACAGTTCCAGGGTCAGTAGCTATAGACAGGGTCAGTTCCAGGGTCAGTAGCTATATACAGGGTCAGTTCCAGGGTCAGTAGCTATATACAGGGTCAGTTCAAGGGTCAGTAGCTATATACAGGGTCAGTAGCTATATACAGGGTCAGTTCCAGGGTCAGTAGCTATAGACAGGGTCAGTTCCGGGGTCAGTAGCTATATACAGGGTCAGTAGCTATATACAGGGTCAGTTCCAGGGTCAGTAGCTATAAACAGGGTCAGTTCCTGGGTCAGTAGCTATATACAGGGTCAGTTCCAGGGTCAGTAGCTATATACAGGGTCAGTTCCAGGGTCAGTAGCTATAGACAGGGTCAGTTCCAGGGTCAGTAACTATATACAGGGTCAGTTCCAGGGTCAGTAGCTATATACAGGGTCATTTCCAGGGTCAGTAGCTATAGACAGGGTCAGTTCCAGGGTCAGTAGTTATTTACAGGGTCAGTTCCAGGGTCAGTAGTTATATACAGGGTCAGTTCCAGGGTCAGTAGCTATATACAGGGTCATTTCCAGGGTCAGTAGCTATAGACAGGGACAGCTCCAGGGTCAGTAGCTATATACAGGATCAGTACCAGGGTCAGTAGCTATATACAGGGTCAGTTCCAGGGTCAGTAGCTATAGACAGGGTCAGTTCCAGGGTCAGTAGCTATATACAGGGTCAGTTCCAGGGTCAGTAGCTATATACAGGATCAGTACCAGGGTCAGTAGCTATAGACAGGGTCAGTTCCAGGGTCAGTAGCTATATACAGGGTCAGTTCCAGGGTCAGTAACTATATACAGGGTCAGTTCCTGGGTCAGTAGCTATAGACAGGGTCAGTTCCAGGGTCAGTAACTATATACAGGGTCAGTTCCTGGGTCAGTAGCTATATACAGGGTCAGTTCCAGGGTCAGTAGCTATAGACAGGGTCAGTTCCAGGGTCAGTAGCTATATACAGGGTCAGTTCCAGGGTCAGTAGTTATATACAGGGTCAGTTCCAGGGTCAGTAGTTATATACAGGGTCAGTTCCAGGGTCAGTAGCTATATACAGGGTCAGTTCCAGGGTCAGTAGCTATATACAGGGTCATTTCCAGGGTCAGTAGCTATAGACAGGGTCAGTTCCAGGGTCAGTAGTTATATACAGGGTCAGTTCCAGGGTCAGTAGTTATATACAGGGTCAGTTCCAGGGTCAGTAGCTATATACAGGGTCATTTCCAGGGTCAGTAGCTATAGACAGGGTCAGTTCCAGGGTCAGTAGCTATATATAGGATCAGTACCAGGGTCAGTAGCTATAGACAGGGTCAGTTCCAGGGTCAGTAGCTATAGACAGGGTCAGTTCCAGGGTCAGTAGCTATATACAGTGTCATTTCCAGGGTCAGTAGCTATAGACAGGGTCAGTTCCAGGGTCAGTAACTATATACAGGGTCCGTTTCTGGGTCAGTAGCTATATACAGGGTCAGTTCCAGGGTCAGTAGCTATAGACAGGGTCAGTTCCAGGGTCAGTAGCTATATACAGGGTCAGTTCCAGGGTCAGTAGCTATAGACAGGGTCAGTTCCAGGGTCAGTAGCTATATACAGGGTCAGTTCCAGGGTCAGTAGTTATATACAGGGTCAGTTCCAGGGTCAGTAGATATATACAGGGTCAGCTCCAGGGTCAGTAGCTATATACAGGGTCATTTCCAGGGTCAGTAGCTATAGACAGGGTCAGTTCCAGGGTCAGTAGTTATATACAGGGTCAGTTCCAGGGTCAGTAGTTATATACAGGGTCAGTTCCAGGGTCAGTAGCTATATACAGGGTCAGTTCCAGGGTCAGTAGCTATATACAGGGTCAGTTCCAGGGTCAGTAGCTATATACAGGGTCAGTAGCTATATACAGGGTCAGTTCAAGGGTCAGTAGCTATATACAGGGTCAGTAGCTATATACAGGGTCAGTTCCAGGGTCAGTAGCTATAGACAGGGTCAGTTCCGGGGTCAGTAGCTATATACAGGGTCAGTAGCTATATACAGGGTCAGTTCCAGGGTCAGTAGCTATATACAGGGTCAGTTCCAGGGTCAGTAGCTATATACAGGGTTAGTTCCAGGGTCAGTAGCTATAGACAGGGTCAGTTCCAGGGTCAGTAGCTATATACAGGGTCAGTTCCAGGGTCAGTAGCTATGTACAGGGTCAGTTCAAGGGTCAGTAGCTATATACAGGGTCAGTAGCTATATACAGGGTCAGTTCAAGGGTCAGTAGCTATATACAGGGTCAGTAGCTATATACAGGGTCAGTTCCAGGGTCAGTAGCTATAGACAGGGTCAGTTCCAGGGTCAGTAGCTATATACAGGGTCAGTTCCAGGGTCAGTAGCTATAGACAGGGTCAGTTCCAGGGTCAGTAGCTATATACAGGGTCAGTTTCTGGGTCAGTAGCTATATACAGGGTCAGTTCCAGGGTCAGTAGCTATAGACAGGGTCAGTTCCAGGGTCAGTAGCTATATATTGGGTCAGTTACTGGGTCAGTATCTATAGACAGGGTCAGTTCCAGGGTCAGTAGCTATATACAGGGTCAGTTCCTGGGTCAGTAGCTATATACAGGGTCAGTTCCAGGGTCAGTAGCTGTAGACAGGGTCAGTTCCAGGGTCAGTAACTATATATAGGGTCAGTTTCAGGTCAGTAGCTATATACAGGGTCAGTTCCAGGGTCAGTAGCTATAGACAGGGTCAGTTCCAGGGTCAGTAGCTATATACAGGGTCAGTTCCAGGGTCAGTAACTATATACAGGGTCAGTTCCTGGGTCAGTAGCTATAGACAGGGTCAGTTCCAGGGTCAGTAACTATATACAGGGTCAGTTCCTGGGTCAGTAGCTATATACAGGGTCAGTTCCAGGGTCAGTAGTTATATACAGGGTCAGTTCCAGGGTGAGTAGCTATAGACAGGGTCAGTTCCAGGGTCAGTAGCTATATACAGGGTCAGTTCAAGGGTCAGTAGCTATATACAGGGTCAGTAGCTATATACAGGGTCAGTTCCAGGGTCAGTAGCTATAGACAGGGTCAGTTCGGGGTCAGTAGGTACAGGGTCAGTAGCTATATACAGGGTCAGTTCCAGGGTCAGTAGCTATAAACAGGGTCAGTTCCTGGGTCAGTAGCTATATACAGGGTCAGTTCCAGGGTCAGTAGCTATATACAGGGTCAGTTCCAGGGTCAGTAGCTATAGACAGGGTCAGTTCCAGGGTCAGTAACTATATACAGGGTCAGTTCCAGGGTCAGTAGCTATATACAGGGTCATTTCCAGGGTCAGTAGCTATAGACAGGGTCAGTTCCAGGGTCAGTAGTTATTTACAGGGTCAGTTCCAGGGTCAGTAGTTATATACAGGGTCAGTTCCAGGGTCAGTAGCTATATACAGGGTCATTTCCAGGGTCAGTAGCTATAGACAGGGACAGCTCCAGGGTCAGTAGCTATATACAGGATCAGTACCAGGGTCAGTAGCTATATACAGGGTCAGTTCCAGGGTCAGTAGCTATAGACAGGGTCAGTTCCAGGGTCAGTAGCTATATACAGGGTCAGTTCCAGGGTCAGTAGCTATATACAGGATCAGTACCAGGGTCAGTAGCTATAGACAGGGTCAGTTCCAGGGTCAGTAGCTATATACAGGGTCAGTTCCAGGGTCAGTAACTATATACAGGGTCAGTTCCTGGGTCAGTAGCTATAGACAGGGTCAGTTCCAGGGTCAGTAACTATATACAGGGTCAGTTCCTGGGTCAGTAGCTATATACAGGGTCAGTTCCAGGGTCAGTAGCTATAGACAGGGTCAGTTCCAGGGTCAGTAGCTATATACAGGGTCAGTTCCAGGGTCAGTAGTTATATACAGGGTCAGTTCCAGGGTCAGTAGTTATATACAGGGTCAGTTCCAGGGTCAGTAGCTATATACAGGGTCAGTTCCAGGGTCAGTAGCTATATACAGGGTCATTTCCAGGGTCAGTAGCTATAGACAGGGTCAGTTCCAGGGTCAGTAGTTATATACATGGTCAGTTCCAGGGTCAGTAGTTATATACAGGGTCAGTTCCAGGGTCAGTAGCTATATACAGGGTCATTTCCAGGGTCAGTAGCTATAGACAGGGTCAGTTCCAGGGTCAGTAGCTATATATAGGATCAGTACCAGGGTCAGTAGCTATAGACAGGGTCAGTTCCAGGGTCAGTAGCTATAGACAGGGTCAGTTCCAGGGTCAGTAGCTATATACAGTGTCATTTCCAGGGTCAGTAGCTATAGACAGGGTCAGTTCCAGGGTCAGTAACTATATACAGGGTCCGTTTCTGGGTCAGTAGCTATATACAGGGTCAGTTCCAGGGTCAGTAGCTATAGACAGGGTCAGTTCCAGGGTCAGTAGCTATATACAGGGTCAGTTCCAGGGTCAGTAGCTATAGACAGGGTCAGTTCCAGGGTCAGTAGCTATATACAGGGTCAGTTCCAGGGTCAGTAGTTATATACAGGGTCAGTTCCAGGGTCAGTAGATATATATACAGGGTCAGCTCCAGGGTCAGTAGCTATATACAGGGTCATTTCCAGGGTCAGTAGCTATAGACAGGGTCAGTTCCAGGGTCAGTAGTTATATACAGGGTCAGTTCCAGGGTCAGTAGTTATATACAGGGTCAGTTCCAGGGTCAGTAGCTATATACAGGGTCAGTTCCAGGGTCAGTAGCTATATACAGGGTCAGTTCAAGGGTCAGTAGCTATATACAGGGTCAGTAGCTATATACAGGGTCAGTTCAAGGGTCAGTAGCTATATACAGGGTCAGTAGCTATATACAGGGTCAGTTCCAGGGTCAGTAGCTATAGACAGGGTCAGTTCCGGGGTCAGTAGCTATATACAGGGTCAGTAGCTATATACAGGGTCAGTTCCAGGGTCAGTAGCTATATACAGGGTCAGTTCCAGGGTCAGTAGCTATATACAGGGTTAGTTCCAGGGTCAGTAGCTATAGACAGGGTCAGTTCCAGGGTCAGTAGCTATATACAGGGTCAGTTCCAGGGTCAGTAGCTATGTACAGGGTCAGTTCAAGGGTCAGTAGCTATATACAGGGTCAGTAGCTATATACAGGGTCAGTTCAAGGGTCAGTAGCTATATACAGGGTCAGTAGCTATATACAGGGTCAGTTCCAGGGTCAGTAGCTATAGACAGGGTCAGTTCCAGGGTCAGTAGCTATATACAGGGTCAGTTCCAGGGTCAGTAGCTATAGACAGGGTCAGTTCCAGGGTCAGTAGCTATATACAGGGTCAGTTTCTGGGTCAGTAGCTATATACAGGGTCAGTTCCAGGGTCAGTAGCTATAGACAGGGTCAGTTCCAGGGTCAGTAGCTATATATTGGGTCAGTTACTGGGTCAGTATCTATAGACAGGGTCAGTTCCAGGGTCAGTAGCTATATACAGGGTCAGTTCCTGGGTCAGTAGCTATATACAGGGTCAGTTCCAGGGTCAGTAGCTGTAGACAGGGTCAGTTCCAGGGTCAGTAACTATATATAGGGTCAGTTTCTAGGTCAGTAGCTATATACAGGGTCAGTTCCAGGGTCAGTAGCTATAGACAGGGTCAGTTCCAGGGTCAGTAGCTATATACAGGGTCAGTTCCAGGGTCAGTAACTATATACAGGGTCAGTTCCTGGGTCAGTAGCTATAGACAGGGTCAGTTCCAGGGTCAGTAACTATATACAGGGTCAGTTCCTGGGTCAGTAGCTATATACAGGGTCAGTTCCAGGGTCAGTAGTTATATACAGGGTCAGTTCCAGGGTCAGTAGTTATATACAGGGTCAGTTCCAGGGTCAGTAGCTATATACAGGGTCAGTTCCAGGGTCAGTAGCTATATACAGGGTCATTTCCAGGGTCAGTAGCTATAGACAGGGTCAGTTCCAGGGTCAGTAGTTATATACAGGGTCAGTTCCAGGGTCAGTAGTTATATACAGGGTCAGTTCCAGGGTCAGTAGCTATATACAGGGTCATTTCCAGGGTCAGTAGCTATAGACAGGGTCAGTTCCAGGGTCAGTAGCTATATATAGGATCAGTACCAGGGTCAGTAGCTATAGACAGGGTCAGTTCCAGGGTCAGTAGCTATAGACAGGGTCAGTTCCAGGGTCAGTAGCTATATACAGGGTCATTTCCAGGGTCAGTAGCTATAGACAGGGTCAGTTCCAGGGTCAGTAACTATATACAGGGTCAGTTCCAGGGTCAGTAGCTATATACAGGGTCAGTTCCAGGGTCAGTAGCTATATACAGGGTCATTTCCAGGGTCAGTAGCTATAGACAGGGTCAGTTCCAGGGTCAGTAGTTATATACAGGGTCAGTTCCAGGGTCAGTAGTTATATACAGGGTCAGTTCCAGGGTCAGTAGCTATATACAGGGTCATTTCCAGGGTCAGTAGCTATAGACAGGGTCAGTTCCAGGGTCAGTAGCTATATACAGGGTCAGTTCCAGGGTCAGTAGCTATAGACAGGGTCAGTTCCAGGGTCAGTAGCTATAGACAGGGTCAGTTCCAGGGTCAGTAGCTATATACAGGGTCATTTCCAGGGTCAGTAGCTATAGACAGGGTCAGTTCCAGGGTCAGTAACTATATACAGGGTCCGTTTCTGGGTCAGTAGCTATATACAGGGTCAGTTCCAGGGTGAGTAGCTATAGACAGGGTCAGTTCCAGGGTCAGTAGCTATATACAGGGTCAGTTCCAGGGTCAGTACCTATAGACAGGGTCAGTTCCAGGGTCAGTAGCTATATACAGGGTCAGTTCCAGGGTCAGTAGTTATATACAGGGTCAGTTCCAGGGTCAGTAGCTATATACAGGGTCATTTCCAGGGTCAGTAGCTATATACAGGGTCAGTTCAAGGGTCAGTAGCTATATACAGGGTCAGTAGCTATATACAGGGTCAGTTCCAGGGTCAGTAGCTATATACAGGGTCATTTCCAGGGTCAGTAGCTATAGACAGGGTCAGTTCCAGGGTCAGTAGTTATATACAGGGTCAGTTCCAGGGTCAGTAGTTATATACAGGGTCAGTTCTAGGGTCAGTAGCTATATACAGGGTCAGTTCCAGGGTCAGTAGCTATAGACAGGGTCAGTTCCGGGGTCAGTAGCTATATACAGGGTCAGTAGCTATATACAGGGTCAGTTCCAGGGTCAGTAGCTATAGACAGGGTCAGTTCCTGGGTCAGTAGCTATATACAGGGTCAGTTCCAGGGTCAGTAGCTATATACAGGGTCAGTTCCAGGGTCAGTCGCTATAGACAGGGTCAGTTCCAGGGTCAGTAGCTATATACAGGGTCAGTTCCAGGGTCAGTAGCTATATACAGGGTCAGTTCAAGGGTCAGTAGCTATATACAGGGTCAGTAGCTATATACAGGGTCAGTTCAAGGGTCAGTAGCTATATACAGGGTCAGTAGCTATATACAGGGTCAGTTCCAGGGTCAGTAGCTATAGACAGGGTCAGTTCCAGGGTCAGTAGCTATAGACAGGGTCAGTTCCAGGGTCAGTAGCTATATACAGGGTCAGTTCCAGGGTCAGTAGCTATAGACAGGGTCAGTTCCAGGGTCAGTAGCTATATACAGGGTCAGTTTCTGGGTCAGTAGCTATATACAGGGTCAGTTCCAGGGTCAGTAGCTATAGACAGGGTCAGTTCCAGGGTCAGTAGCTATATACAGGGTCAGTTCCTGGGTCAGTATCTATAGACAGGGTCAGTTCCAGGGTCAGTAGCTATATACAGGGTCAGTTCCTGGGTCAGTAGCTATATACAGGGTCAGTTCCAGGGTCAGTAGCTGTAGACAGGGTCAGTTCCAGGGTCAGTAACTATATATAGGGTCAGTTTCTGGGTCAGTAGCTATATACAGGGTCAGTTCCAGGGTCAGTAGCTATAGACAGGGTCAGTTCCAGGGTCAGTAGCTATATATAGGATCAGTACCAGGGTCAGTAGCTATAGACAGGGTCAGTTCCAGGGTCAGTAGCTATAGACAGGGTCAGTTCCAGGGTCAGTAGCTATATACAGGGTCATTTCCAGGGTCAGTAGCTATAGACAGGGTCAGTTCCAGGGTCAGTAACTATATACAGGGTCCGTTTCTGGGTCAGTAGCTATATACAGGGTCAGTTCCAGGGTCAGTAGCTATAGACAGGGTCAGTTCCAGGGTAAGTGTCTATATACAGGGTCAGTTCCAGGGTCAGTAACTATAGACAGGGTCAGTTCCAGGTTCAGTAGCTATATACAAGGTCAGTTCCAGGGTCAGTAGTTATATACAGGGTCAGTTCCAGGGTCAGTAGATATATACAGGGTCAGTTCCAGGGTCAGTACCTATATACAGGGTCAGTTCCAGGGTCAGTAGCTATAGACAGGGTCAGTTCCAGGGTCAGTAGTTATATACAGGGTCAGTTCCAGGGTCAGTAGTTATATACAGGGTCAGTTCCAGGGTCAGTAGCTATATACAGGGTCAGTTCCAGGGTCAGTAGCTATATACAGGGTCATTTCCAGGGTCAGTAGCTATATACAGGGTCAGTTCAAGGGTCAGTAGCTATATACAGGGTCAGTAGCTATATACAGGGTCAGTTCAAGGGTCAGTAGCTATATACAGGGTCAGTTCCAGGGTCAGTAGCTATATACAGGGTCAGTTCCAGGGTCAGTAGTTATATACAGGGTCAGTTCCAGGGTCAGTAGCTATATACAGGGTCAGTTCAAGGGTCAGTAGCTATATACAGGGTCAGTAGCTATATACAGGGTCAGTTCCAGGGTCAGTAGCTATATACAGGGTCAGTTCCAGGGTCAGTAGTTATATACAGGGTCAGTTCCAGGGTCAGTAGCTATATACAGGGTCAGTTCAAGGGTCAGTAGCTATATACAGGGTCAGTAGCTATATACAGGGTCAGTTCCAGGGTCAGTAGCTATAGACAGGGTCAGTTCCTGGGTCAGTAGCTATATACAGGGTCAGTTCCAGGGTCAGTAGCTATATACAGGGTCAGTTCCAGGGTCAGTCGCTATAGACAGGGTCAGTTCCAGGGTCAGTAACTATATACAGAGTCAGTTCCTGGGTCAGTAGCTATAGACAGGGTCAGTTCCAGGGTCAGTAACTATATACAGGGTCAGTTCCTGGGTCAGTAGCTATATACAGGGTCAGTTCCAGGGTCAGTAGCTATAGACAGGGTCAGTTCCAGGGTCAGTAGCTGTATACAGGGTCAGTTCCAGGGTCAGTAGTTATATACAGGGTCAGTTCCAGGGTCAGTAGCTATATACAGGGTCAGTTCAAGGGTCAGTAGCTATATACAGGGTCAGTAGCTATATACAGGGTCAGTTCCAGGGTCAGTAGCTATATACAGGGTCAGTTCCAGGGTCAGTAGTTATATACAGGGTCAGTTCCAGGGTCAGTAGCTATATACAGGGTCAGTTCAAGGGTCAGTAGCTATATACAGGGTCAGTAGCTATATACAGGGTCAGTTCCAGGGTCAGTAGCTATAGACAGGGTCAGTTCCTGGGTCAGTAGCTATATACAGGGTCAGTTCCAGGGCAGTAGTCAGTAGCTATATACAGGGTCAGTTCCAGGGTCAGTCGCTATAGACAGGGTCAGTTCCATGGTCAGTAGCTATATACAGGGTCAGTTCCAGGGTCAGTAGCTATATACAGGGTCAGTTCAAGGGTCAGTAGCTATATACAGGGTCAGTAGCTATATACAGGGTCAGTTCAAGGGTCAGTAGCTATATACAGGGTCAGTAGCTATATACAGGGTTAGTTCCAGGGTCAGTAGCTATAGACAGGGTCAGTTCCAGGGTCAGTAGCTATATACAGGGTCAGTTCCAGGGTCAGTAGCTATAGACAGGGTCAGTTCCAGGGTCAGTAGCTATATACAGGGTCAGTTTCTGGGTCAGTAGCTATATACAGGGTCAGTTCCAGGGTCAGTAGCTATAGACAGGGTCAGTTCCAGGGTCAGTAGCTATATACAGGGTCAGTTCCTGGGTCAGTATCTATAGACAGGGTCAGTTCCAGGGTCAGTAGCTATATACAGGGTCAGTTCCTGGGTCAGTAGCTATATACAGGGTCAGTTCCAGGGTCAGTAGCTGTAGACAGGGTCAGTTCCAGGGTCAGTAACTATATATAGGGTCAGTTTCTGGGTCAGTAGCTATATACAGGGTCAGTTCCAGGGTCAGTAGCTATAGACAGGGTCAGTTCCAGGGTCAGTAGCTATATACAGGGTCAGTTCCAGGGTCAGTAACTATATACAGAGTCAGTTCCTGGGTCAGTAGCTATAGACAGGGTCAGTTCCAGGGTCAGTAACTATATACAGGGTCAGTTCCTGGGTCAGTAGCTATATACAGGGTCAGTTCCAGGGTCAGTAGCTATAGACAGGGTCAGTTCCAGGGTCAGTAGCTGTATACAGGGTCAGTTCCAGGGTCAGTAGTTATATACAGGGTCAGTTCCAGGGTCAGTAGTTATATACAGGGTCAGTTCCAGGGTCAGTAGCTATATACAGGGTCAGTTCCAGGGTCAGTAGCTATATACAGGGTCATTTCCAGGGTCAGTAGCTATAGACAGGGTCAGTTCCAGGGTCAGTTATATACAGGGTCAGTAGTTATATACAGGGTCAGTTCCAGGGTCAGTAGCTATATACAGGGTCATTTCCAGGGTCAGTAGCTATAGACAGGGTCAGTTCCAGGGTCAGTAGCTATATATATAGGATCAGTACCAGGGGTAGTAGACAGGGTCAGTTCCAGGGTCAGTAGCTATAGACAGGGTCAGTTCCAGGGTCAGTAGCTATATACAGGGTCATTTCCAGGGTCAGTAGCTATAGACAGGGTCAGTAACTATATACAGGGTCCTTTTCTGGGTCAGTAGCTATATACAGGGTCAGTTCCAGGGTCAGTAGCTATAGACAGGGTCAGTTCCAGGGTCAGTAGCTATATACAGGGTCAGTTCCAGGGTCAGTAGCTATAGACAGGGTCAGTTCCAGGGTCAGTAGCTATATACAGGGTCAGTTCCAGGGTCAGTAGTTATATACAGGGTCAGTTCCAGTCAGTAGATATGTACAGGGTCAGTTCCAGGGTCAGTAGCTATATACAGGGTCAGTTCCAGGGTCAGTAGCTATATACAGGGTCATTTCCAGGGTCAGTAGCTATAGACAGGGTCAGTTCCAGGGTCAGTAGTTATATACAGGGTCAGTTCCAGGGTCAGTAGCTATAGACAGGGTCAGTTCAAAGGTCAGTAGCTATATACAGGGTCAGTAGCTATATACAGGGTCAGTTCAAGGGTCAGTAGCTATACACAGGGTCAGTTCCAGGGTCAGTAGCTATATACAGGGTCAGTTCCAGGGTCAGTAGTTATATACAGGGTCAGTTCCAGGGTCAGTAGCTATATACAGGGTCATTTCCAGGGTCAGTAGCTATATACAGGGTCAGTTCAAGGGTCAGTAGCTATATACAGGGTCAGTAGCTATATACAGGATCAGTTCCAGGGTCAGTAGCTATATACAGGGTCATTTCCAGGGTCAGTAGCTATAGACAGGGTCAGTTCCAGGGTCAGTAGTTATATACAGGGTCAGTTCCAGGGTCAGTAGTTATATACAGGGTCAGTTCCAGGGTCAGTAGCTATATACAGGGTCAGTTCCAGGGTCAGTAGCTATATACAGGGTCATTTCCAGGGTCAGTAGCTATATACAGGGTCAGTTCAAGGGTCAGTAGCTATATACAGGGTCAGTAGCTATATACAGGGTCAGTTCCAGGGTCAGTAGCTATATACAGGGTCAGTTCCAGGGTCAGTAGCTATATACAGGGTCAGTTCCAGGGTCAGTAGCTATATACAGGGTCAGTTCCAGGGTCAGTAGCTATATACAGGGTCAGTTCCAGGGTCAGTAGCTATATACAGGGTCAGTTCCAGGGTCAGTAGCTATATACAGGGTCAGTTCAAGGGTCAGTAGCTATATACAGGGTCAGTAGCTATATACAGGGTCAGTTCCAGGGTCAGTAGCCATAGACAGGGTCAGTTCCGGGGTCAGTAGCTATATACAGGGTCAGTAGCTATATACAGGGTCAGTTCCAGGGTCAGTAGCTATAGACAGGGTCAGTTCCTGGGTCAGTAGCTATATACAGGGTAAGTTCCAGGGTCAGTAGCTATAGACAGGGTCAGTTCCAGGGTCAGTAGTTATATACAGGGTCAGTAGTTATATACAGGGTCAGTTCCAGGGTCAGTAGCTATATACAGGGTCATTTCCAGGGTCAGTAGCTATAGACAGGGTCAGTTCCAGGGTCAGTAGCTATATATATAGGATCAGTACCAGGGTCAGTAGCTATAGACAGGGTCAGTTCCAGGGTCAGTAGCTATAGACAGGGTCAGTTCCAGGGTCAGTAGCTATATACAGGGTCATTTCCAGGGTCAGTAGCTATAGACAGGGTCAGTAACTATATACAGGGTCCTTTTCTGGGTCAGTAGCTATATACAGGGTCAGTTCCAGGGTCAGTAGCTATAGACAGGGTCAGTTCCAGGGTCAGTAGCTATATACAGGGTCAGTTCCAGGGTCAGTAGCTATAGACAGGGTCAGTTCCAGGGTCAGTAGCTATATACAGGGTCAGTTCCAGGGTCAGTAGTTATATACAGGGTCAGTTCCAGCGTCAGTAGATATGTACAGGGTCAGTTCCAGGGTCAGTAGCTATATACAGGGTCAGTTCCAGGGTCAGTAGCTATATACAGGGTCATTTCCAGGGTCAGTAGCTATAGACAGGGTCAGTTCCAGGGTCAGTAGTTATATACAGGGTCAGTTCCAGGGTCAGTAGCTATAGACAGGGTCAGTTCAAAGGTCAGTAGCTATATACAGGGTCAGTAGCTATATACAGGGTCAGTTCAAGGGTCAGTAGCTATATACAGGGTCAGTTCCAGGGTCAGTAGCTATATACAGGGTCAGTTCCAGGGTCAGTAGTTATATACAGGGTCAGTTCCAGGGTCAGTAGCTATATACAGGGTCATTTCCAGGGTCAGTAGCTATATACAGGGTCAGTTCAAGGGTCAGTAGCTATATACAGGGTCAGTAGCTATATACAGGATCAGTTCCAGGGTCAGTAGCTATATACAGGGTCATTTCCAGGGTCAGTAGCTATAGACAGGGTCAGTTCCAGGGTCAGTAGTTATATACAGGGTCAGTTCCAGGGTCAGTAGTTATATACAGGGTCAGTTCCAGGGTCAGTAGCTATATACAGGGTCAGTTCCAGGGTCAGTAGCTATATACAGGGTCATTTCCAGGGTCAGTAGCTATATACAGGGTCAGTTCAAGGGTCAGTAGCTATATACAGGGTCAGTAGCTATATACAGGGTCAGTTCCAGGGTCAGTAGCTATATACAGGGTCAGTTCCAGGGTCAGTAGCTATATACAGGGTCAGTTCCAGGGTCAGTAGCTATATACAGGGTCAGTTCCAGGGTCAGTAGCTATATACAGGGTCAGTTCCAGGGTCAGTAGCTATATACAGGGTCAGTTCCAGGGTCAGTAGCTATATACAGGGTCAGTTCAAGGGTCAGTAGCTATATACAGGGTCAGTAGCTATATACAGGGTCAGTTCCAGGGTCAGTAGCCATAGACAGGGTCAGTTCCGGGGTCAGTAGCTATATACAGGGTCAGTAGCTATATACAGGGTCAGTTCCAGGGTCAGTAGCTATAGACAGGGTCAGTTCCTGGGTCAGTAGCTATATACAGGGTAAGTTCCAGGGTCAGTAGCTATATACAGGGTCAGTTGCAGGGTCAGTAGCTATAGACAGGGTCAGTTCCAGGGTCAGTAACTATATACAGGGTCAGTTTCTGGGTCAGTAGCTATATACGGGGTCAGTTCCAGGGTCAGTAGCTATAGACAGGGTCAGTAGCTATATACAGGGTCAGTTCCAGGGTCAGTAACTATATACAGGGTCAGTACCTGGGTCAGTAGCTATAGACAGGGTCAGTTCCAGGGTCAGTAGTTATATACAGGGTCAGTTCCAGGGTCAGTAGTTATATACAGGGTCAGTTCCAGGGTCAGTAGCTATATACAGGGTCAGTTCCAGGGTCAGTAGCTATATACAGGGTCATTTCCAGGGTCAGTAGCTATAGACAGGGACAGTTCCAGGGTCAGTAGCTATATACAGGATCAGTACCAGGGTCAGTAGCTATATACAGGGTCAGTTCCAGGGTCAGTAGCTATAGACAGGGTCAGTTCCAGGGTCAGTAGCTATATACAGGGTCAGTTCCAGGGTCAGTAGCTATATACAGGGTCAGTTCAAGGGTCAGTAGCTATATACAGGGTCAGTAGCTATATACAGGGTCAGTTCAAGGGTCAGTAGCTATATACAGGGTCAGTAGCTATATACAGGGTCAGTTCAAGGGTCAGTAGCTATATACAGGGTCAGTAGCTATATACAGGGTCAGTTCCAGGGTCAGTAGCTATAGACAGGGTCAGTTCCGGGGTCAGTAGCTATATACAGGGTCAGTAGCTATATACAGGGTCAGTTCCAGGGTCAGTAGCTATAGACAGGGTCAGTTCCTGGGTCAGTAGCTATATACAGGGTCAGTTCCAGGGTCAGTAGCTATATACAGGGTCAGTTCCAGGGTCAGTAGCTATAGACAGGGTCAGTTCCAGGGTCAGTAGTTATTTACAGGGTCAGTTCCAGGGTCAGTAGTTATATACAGGGTCAGTTCCAGGGTCAGTAGCTATATACAGGGTCAGTTCCAGGGTGAGTAGCTATATACAGGGTCATTTCCAGGGTCAGTAGCTATAGACAGGGACAGCTCCAGGGTCAGTAGCTATATACAGGATCAGTACCAGGGTCAGTAGCTATATAAAGGGTCAGTTCCAGGGTCAGTAGCTATAGACAGGGTCAGTTCCAGGGTCAGTAGCTATATACAGGGTCAGTTCCAGGGTCAGTAGCTATATACAGGGTCAGTTCAAGGGTCAGTAGCTATATACAGGGTCAGTAGCTATATACAGGGTCAGTTCAAGGGTCAGTAGCTATATACAGGGTCAGGAGCTATATACAGGGTCCGTTCCAGGGTCAGTAGCTATATACAGGGTCAGTTCAAGGGTCAGTATCTATATACAGGGTCAGTAGCTATATACAGGGTCAGTTCAAGGGTCAGTAGCTATATACAGGGTCAGTAGCTATATACAGGGTCAGTTCCAGGGTCAGTAGTTATATACAGGGTCAGTTCCAGGGTCAGTAGCTATATACAGGGTCAGTTCCAGGGTCAGTAGCTATATACAGGGTCATTTCCAGGGTCAGTAGCTATAGACAGGGACAGTTCCAGGGTCAGTAGCTATATACAGGATCAGTACCAGGGTCAGTAGCTATATACAGGGTCAGTTCCAGGGTCAGTAGCTATAGACAGGGTCAGTTCCAGGGTCAGTAGCTATATACAGGGTCAGTTACGGGGTCAGTAGCTATATACAGGGTCAGTTCCGGGGTCAGTAGCTATATACAGCGTCAGTTCCAGGGTCAGTAGGCTGTATACAGGGTCAGTTCCAGGGTCAGTAAGCTGTATACAGGGTCAGTCCCAGGGTCAGTAATTATATACTGGGTCAGTTCCAGGGTCAGTGGCTATATACAGGGTCAGTAGCTATAGATAGGGTCAGTTCCAAGGACGGTAGCTATATATCCAGGGTCAGTAGCTATATTCAAGGTCAGTTCCAGGGTCAGTAGCTATATTCAAGGTCAGTTCTAGGGTCAGTAGCTATATACAGGGTCAGTTCCAGGGTCAGTAGTTATATACAGGGTCAGTTCCAAATCAAATCAAATCAAATCAAATTTATTTATATAGCCCTTCGTACATCAGCTGATATCTCAAAGTGCTGTACAGAAACCCAGCCTAAAACCCCAAACAGCAAACAATGCAGGTGTAAAAGCACGGTGGCTAGGAAAAACTCCCTAGAAAGGCCAAAACCTAGGAAGAAACCTAGAGAGGAACCGGGCTATGTGGGGTGGCCAGTCCTCTTCTGGCTGTGCCAGGTAGAGATTATAACAGAACATGACCAAGATGTTCAAATGTTCATAAATGACCAGCATGGTCAAATAATAATAAGGCAGAACAGTTGAAACTGGAGCAGCAGCACAGTCAGGTGGACTGGGGACAGCAAGGAGCCATCATGTCAGGTAGTCCTGGGGCACGGTCCTAGGGCTCAGGTCCTCCGAGAGAGAGAAAAAAAGAGAGAATTAGAGAGAGCATATGTGGGGTGGCCAGTCCTCTTCTGGCTGTGCCGGGTGGAGATTATAACAGAACGTGGCCAAGATGTTCAAATGTTCATAAATGACCAGCATGGTTGAATAATAGTAAGGCAGAACAGTTGAAACTGGAGCAGGAGCATGGCCAGGTGGACTGGGGACAGCAAGGAGTCCTCATGTCAGGTAGTCCTGGGACATGGTCCTAGGGCCCAGGCCAGTTGAAACTGGAGCAGCAGCATGGCCAGGTGGACTGGGGACAGCAAGGAGTCATCATGTCAGGTAGTCCTGGGGCATGGTCCTAGGGCTCAGGTCCTCCGAGAGAGAGAAAGAAAGAGAGAAGGAGAGAATTAGAGAACGCACACTTAGATTCACACAGGACACCGAATAGGACAGGAGAAGTACTCCAGATAAACAAACTGACCCTAGCCCCCCGACACATAAACTACTGCAGCATAAATACTGGAGGCTGAGACAGGAGGGGTCAGGAGACACTGTGGCCCCATCCGAGGACACCCCGGACAGGGCCAAACAGGAAGGATATAACCCCACCCACTTTGCCAAAGCACAGCCCCCACACCACTAGAGGGAAATCTTCAACCACCAACTTACCATCCTGAGACAAGGCCGAGTATAGCCCACAAAGATCTCCGACACGGTACAACCCAAGGGGGACCCAGACAGGCCGACCACAACAGTGAATCAACCCACCCAGGTGACGCACCCCCCCAGAGACGGCACGAGAGAGCCCCAGCAAGCCAGTGACTCAGCCCCCGTAACAGGGTTAGAGGCAGAGAATCCCAGTGGAAAGAGGGGAACCGGCCAGGCAGAGACAGCAAGGGCGGTTCGTTGCTCCAGAGCCTTTCCGTTCACCTTCCCACTCCTGGGCCAGACTACACTCAATCATATGACCCACTGAAGAGATGAGTCTTCAGTAAAGACTTAAAGGTTGAGACCGAGTTTGCGTCTCTGACATGGGTAGGCAGACCGTTCCATAGAAATGGAGCTCTATAGGAGAAAGCCCTGCCTCCAGCTGTTTGCTTAGAAATTCTAGGGACAATTAGGAGGCCTGCGTCTTGTGACCGTAGCGTACGTGTAGGTATGTACGGCAGGACCAAATCAGAGAGGTAGGTAGGAGCAAGCCCATGTAATGCTTTGTAGGTTAGCAGTAAAACCTTGAAATCAGCCCTTGCTTTGACAGGAAGCCAGTGTAGAGAGGCTAGCACTGGAGTAATATGATCAAATTTTTTTGGTTCTAGTCAGGATTCTAGCAGCCGTATTTAGCACTAACTGAAGTTTATTTAGTGCTTTATCCGGGTAGCCGGAAAATAGAGCATTGCAGTAGTCTAACCTAGAAGTGACAAAAGCATGGATTAATTTTTCTGCATCATTTTTGGACAGAAAGTTTCTGAATTTTGCAATGTTACGTAGATGGAAAAAAGCTGTCCAGGGTCAGTAGTTATATACAGGGTCAGTTCCAGGGTCAGTAGCTATATACAGGGTCAGTACCAGGGTCAGTAGCTATAGACAGGGTCAGTTCCAGGGTCAATAGCTATAGACAGGGTCTGTTCCAGGGTCAGTAGCTATATACAGGATCAGTTCCAGGGTCAGTAGCTGTATACAGGGTCAGTTCCAGGGTCAGTAGCTATATACAGGATCAGTTCCAGGGTCAGTAGCTGTATACAGGGTCAGTTCCAGGGTCAGTAGCTATATACAGGGTCAGTAGCTATATACAGGGTCAGTTCAAGGGTCAGTAGCTATATACAGGATCAGTAGCTATATACCGGGTCAGTAGCTATATACAGGGTCAGTTCCAGGGTAGGTAGCTATAGACAGGGTCAGTAGCTATATACAGGGTCAGTTCCTGAGTCAGTAGTTATAGACAGGGTCAGTTCCAGGGTCAGTAGTTATATACAGGGTCAGTTCCAGGGTCAGTAGCTATATACAGGGTCAGTTCAAGGGTCAGTAGCTATATACAGGGTCAGTTCCAGGGTCAGTAGGCTGTATACAGGGTCAGTTCCAGGGTCAGTAGCTATAAATAGGGTCAGTTCCAGGGTCAGTAGGCTGTATACAGGGTCAGTTCCAGGGTCAGTAGCTATAGATAGGGTCAGTTCCAAAGTCGGTAGCTATATATCCAGGGTCAGTAGCTATATACAGGGGCAGTTCCAGGGTCAATAGCTATATACAGGGTCAGTTCCAGGGTCAGTATTTATATACAGGGTCAGTTCCAGGGTCAGTAGCTATATACAGGGTCAGTTCCAGGGTCAGTAGTTATATACAGGGTCAGTTCTAGGGTCAGTAGTTATATACAGGGTCAGTTCCAAGGTCAGTAGCTATATACAGGGTCAGTTCCAGGGTCAGTAGCTATATACAGGGTCATTTCCAGGGTTAGTAGTTATATACAGGGTCAGTTCCAGGGTCAATAGCTATATACAGGGTCAGTTCCAGGGTCAGTATTTATATACAGGGTCAGTTCCAGGGTCAGTAGCTATATACAGGGTCAGTTCCAGGGTCAGTAGTTATATACAGGGTCAGTTCTAGGGTCAGTAGTTATATACAGGGTCAGTTCCAAGGTCAGTAGCTATATACAGGGTCAGTTCCAGGGTCAGTAGCTATATACAGGGTCATTTCCAGGGTTAGTAGTTATATACAGGGTCAGTTCCAGGGTCAGTAGCTATATACGGGGTCAGTTCCAGGGTCAGTAGCTATAGACAGGGTCAGTTCCAGGGTCAGTAGCTATATACAGGGTCAGTTCCAGGGTCAGTAACTATATACAGGGTCAGTACCTGGGTCAGTAGCTATAGACAGGGTCAGTTCCAGGGTCAGTAGTTATATACAGGGTCAGTTCCAGGGTCAGTAGTTATATACAGGGTCAGTTCCAGGGTCAGTAGCTATATACAGGGTCAGTTCCAGGGTCAGTAGCTATATACAGGGTCATTTCCAGGGTCAGTAGCTATAGACAGGGACAGTTCCAGGGTCAGTAGCTATATACAGGATCAGTACCAGGGTCAGTAGCTATATACAGGGTCAGTTCCAGGGTCAGTAGCTATAGACAGGGTCAGTTCCAGGGTCAGTAATTATATACTGGGTCAGTTCCAGGGTCAGTGGCTATATACAGGGTCAGTAGCTATAGATAGGGTCAGTTCCAAGGACGGTAGCTATATATCCAGGGTCAGTAGCTATATTCAAGGTCAGTTCCAGGGTCAGTAGCTATATACAGGGTCAGTTCCAGGGTCAGTAGTTATATACAGGGTCAGTTCCAAATCAAATCAAATCAAATCAAATTTATTTATATAGCCCTTCGTACATCAGCTGATATCTCAAAGTGCTGTACAGAAACCCAGCCTAAAACCCCAAACAGCAAACAATGCAGGTGTAAAAGCACGGTGGCTAGGAAAAACTCCCTAGAAAGGCCAAAACCTAGGAAGAAACCTAGAGAGGAACCGGGCTATGTGGGGTGGCCAGTCCTCTTCTGGCTGTGCCAGGTAGAGATTATAACAGAACATGACCAAGATGTTCAAATGTTCATAAATGACCAGCATGGTCAAATAATAATAAGGCAGAACAGTTGAAACTGGAGCAGCAGCACAGTCAGGTGGACTGGGGACAGCAAGGAGCCATCATGTCAGGTAGTCCTGGGGCACGGTCCTAGGGCTCAGGTCCTCCGAGAGAGAGAAAAAAAGAAAGAATTAGAGAGAGCATATGTGGGGTGGCCAGTCCTCTTCTGGCTGTGCCGGGTGGAGATTATAACAGAACGTGGCCAAGATGTTCAAATGTTCATAAATGACCAGCATGGTTGAATAATAGTAAGGCAGAACAGTTGAAACTGGAGCAGGAGCATGGCCAGGTGGACTGGGGACAGCAAGGAGTCCTCATGTCAGGTAGTCCTGGGACATGGTCCTAGGGCCCAGGCCAGTTGAAACTGGAGCAGCAGCATGGCCAGGTGGACTGGGGACAGCAAGGAGTCATCATGTCAGGTAGTCCTGGGGCATGGTCCTAGGGCTCAGGTCCTCCGAGAGAGAGAAAGAAAGAGAGAAGGAGAGAATTAGAGAACGCACACTTAGATTCACACAGGACACCGAATAGGACAGGAGAAGTACTCCAGATAAACAAACTGACCCTAGCCCCGACACATAAACTACTGCAGCATAAATACTGGAGGCTGAGATAGGAGGGGTCAGGAGACACTGTGGCCCCATCCGAGGACACCCCGGACAGGGCCAAACAGGAAGGATATAACCCCACCCACTTTGCCAAAGCACAGCCCCCACACCACTAGAGGGAAATCTTCAACCACCAACTTACCATCCTGAGACAAGGCCGAGTATAGCCCACAAAGATCTCCGACACGGTACAACCCAAGGGGGGACCCAGACAGGCCGACCACAACAGTGAATCAACCCACCCAGGTGACGCACCCCCCCCCCCAGAGACGGCACGAGAGAGCCCCAGCAAGCCAGTGACTCAGCCCCCGTAACAGGGTTAGAGGCAGAGAATCCCAGTGGAAAGAGGGGAACCGGCCAGGCAGAGACAGCAAGGGCGGTTCGTTGCTCCAGAGCCTTTCCGTTCACCTTCCCACTCCTGGGCCAGACTACACTCAATCATATGACCCACTGAAGAGATGAGTCTTCAGTAAAGACTTAAAGGTTGAGACCGAGTTTGCGTCTCTGACATGGGTAGGCAGACCGTTCCATAAAAATGGAGCTCTATAGGAGAAAGCCCTGCCTCCAGCTGTTTGCTTAGAAATTCTAGGGACAATTAGGAGGCCTGCGTCTTGTGACCGTAGCGTACGTGTAGGTATGTACGGCAGGACCAAATCAGAGAGGTAGGTAGGAGCAAGCCCATGTAATGCTTTGTAGGTTAGCAGTAAAACCTTGAAATCAGCCCTTGCTTTGACAGGAAGCCAGTGTAGAGAGGCTAGCACTGGAGTAATATGATCAAATTTTTTTGGTTCTAGTCAGGATTCTAGCAGCCGTATTTAGCACTAACTGAAGTTTATTTAGTGCTTTATCCGGGTAGCCGGAAAATAGAGCATTGCAGTAGTCTAACCTAGAAGTGACAAAAGCATGGATTAATTTTTCTGCATCATTTTTGGACAGAAAGTTTCTGAATTTTGCAATGTTACGTGGTCTAATGTTGTTATGGTCTAATGGTCTAATGTTGTTATGGTCTAATGTTGTTATGGTCTAATGTTGTTATGGTCTAATGTTGTTATGGTCTAATGGTCTAATGCTGTTATGATCTAATGGTCTAATGTTGTTACGATCTAATGTTGTTATGATCTAATTGTCTAATGTTGTTATGGTCTAATGGTCTAATGTTGTTATGGTCTAATGGTCTAATGTTGTTATGATCTAATGGTCTAATGTTGTTATGGTCTAATGTTGTTATGGTCTAATGTTGTTATGGTCTAATGGTCTAATGTTGTTATGGTCTAATGGTCTAATGTTGTTATGATCTAATGTTGTTATGATCTAATGGTCTAATGCTGTTATGGTCTAATGGTCTAATGTTGTTATGGTCTAATGGTCTAATGTTGTTATGGTCTAATGGTCTAATGTTGTTATCGTAGAATGTATGCACACATGACTGTAAGTCGCTTTGGATAAAAGCGTCTGCTAAATGGCATATATTATTATATTATTATTATATTATTACGTAGATGGAAAAAAGCTGTCCAGGGTCAGTAGTTATATACAGGGTCAGTTCCAGGGTCAGTAGCTATATACAGGGTCAGTACCAGGGTCAGTAGCTATAGACAGGGTCAGTTCCAGGGTCAATAGCTATAGATAGGGTCTGTTCCAGGGTCAGTAGCTATATACAGGATCAGTTCCAGGGTCAGTAGCTGTATACAGGGTCAGTTCCAGGGTCAGTAGCTATATACAGGATCAGTTCCAGGGTCAGTAGCTGTATACAGGGTCAGTTCCAGGGTCAGTAGCTATATACAGGGTCAGTAGCTATATACAGGGTCAGTTCAAGGGTCAGTAGCTATATACAGGATCAGTAGCTATATACCGGGTCAGTAGCTATATACAGGGTCAGTTCCAGGGTAGGTAGCTATAGACAGGGTCAGTAGCTATATACAGGGTCAGTTCCTGAGTCAGTAGTTATAGACAGGGTCAGTTCCGGGGTCAGTAGCTATATACAGGGTCAGTTCCTGGGTCAGTAGCTATATACAGGGTCAGTTCCGGGGTCAGTAGCTATATACAGGGTCAGTTCCAGGGTCAGTAGGCTGTATACAGGGTCAGTTCCAGGGTCAGTAGCTATAGATAGGGTCAGTTCCAAAGTCGGTAGCTATATATCCAGGGTCAGTAGCTATATACAGGGGCAGTTCCAGGGTCAATAGCTATATACAGGGTCAGTTCCAGGGTCAGTATTTATATACAGGGTCAGTTCCAGGGTCAGTAGCTATATACAGGGTCAGTTCCAGGGTCAGTAGTTATATACAGGGTCAGTTCTAGGGTCAGTAGTTATATACAGGGTCAGTTCCAAGGTCAGTAGCTATATACAGGGTCAGTTCCAGGGTCAGTAGCTATATACAGGGTCATTTCCAGGGTTAGTAGTTATATACAGGGTCAGTTCCAGGGTCAATAGCTATATACAGGGTCAGTTCCAGGGTCAGTATTTATATACAGGGTCAGTTCCAGGGTCAGTAGCTATATACAGGGTCAGTTCCAGGGTCAGTAGTTATATACAGGGTCAGTTCTAGGGTCAGTAGTTATATACAGGGTCAGTTCCAAGGTCAGTAGCTATATACAGGGTCAGTTCCAGGGTCAGTAGCTATATACAGGGTCATTTCCAGGGTTAGTAGTTATATACAGGGTCAGTTCCAGGGTCAGTAGCTATATACGGGGTCAGTTCCAGGGTCAGTAGCTATAGACAGGGTCAGTTCCAGGGTCAGTAGCTATATACAGGGTCAGTTCCAGGGTCAGTAACTATATACAGGGTCAGTACCTGGGTCAGTAGCTATAGACAGGGTCAGTTCCAGGGTCAGTAGTTATATACAGGGTCAGTTCCAGGGTCAGTAGTTATATACAGGGTCAGTTCCAGGGTCAGTAGCTATATACAGGGTCAGTTCCAGGGTCAGTAGCTATATACAGGGTCATTTCCAGGGTCAGTAGCTATAGACAGGGACAGTTCCAGGGTCAGTAGCTATATACAGGATCAGTACCAGGGTCAGTAGCTATATACAGGGTCAGTTCCAGGGTCAGTAGCTATAGACAGGGTCAGTTCCAGGGTCAGTAATTATATACTGGGTCAGTTCCAGGGTCAGTGGCTATATACAGGGTCAGTAGCTATAGATAGGGTCAGTTCCAAGGACGGTAGCTATATATCCAGGGTCAGTAGCTATATTCAAGGTCAGTTCCAGGGTCAGTAGCTATATACAGGGTCAGTTCCAGGGTCAGTAGTTATATACAGGGTCAGTTCCAAATCAAATCAAATCAAATCAAATTTATTTATATAGCCCTTCGTACATCAGCTGATATCTCAAAGTGCTGTACAGAAACCCAGCCTAAAACCCCAAACAGCAAACAATGCAGGTGTAAAAGCACGGTGGCTAGGAAAAACTCCCTAGAAAGGCCAAAACCTAGGAAGAAACCTAGAGAGGAACCGGGCTATGTGGGGTGGCCAGTCCTCTTCTGGCTGTGCCAGGTAGAGATTATAACAGAACATGACCAAGATGTTCAAATGTTCATAAATGACCAGCATGGTCAAATAATAATAAGGCAGAACAGTTGAAACTGGAGCAGCAGCACAGTCAGGTGGACTGGGGACAGCAAGGAGCCATCATGTCAGGTAGTCCTGGGGCACGGTCCTAGGGCTCAGGTCCTCCGAGAGAGAGAAAAAAGAAAAGAATTAGAGAGAGCATATGTGGGGTGGCCAGTCCTCTTCTGGCTGTGCCGGGTGGAGATTATAACAGAACGTGGCCAAGATGTTCAAATGTTCATAAATGACCAGCATGGTTGAATAATAGTAAGGCAGAACAGTTGAAACTGGAGCAGGAGCATGGCCAGGTGGACTGGGGACAGCAAGGAGTCCTCATGTCAGGTAGTCCTAGGGGGGCATGGTCCTAGGGCTCAGGTCCTCCTAGGGAGAGAGAGAAAGAAAGAGAGAAGGAGAGAATTAGAGAACGCACACTTAGATTCACACAGGACACCGAATAGGACAGGAGAAGTACTCCAGATAAACAAACTGACCCTAGCCCCCCGACACATAAACTACTGCAGCATAAATACTGGAGGCTGAGATAGGAGGGGTCAGGAGACACTGTGGCCCCATCCGAGGACACCCCGGACAGGGCCAAACAGGAAGGATATAACCCCACCCACTTTGCCAAAGCACAGCCCCCACACCACTAGAGGGAAATCTTCAACCACCAACTTACCATCCTGAGACAAGGCCGAGTATAGCCCACAAAGATCTCCGACACGGTACAACCCAAGGGGGGGGGGACCCAGACAGGCCGACCACAACAGTGAATCAACCCACCCAGGTGACGCACCCCCCCAGAGACGGCACGAGAGAGCCCCAGCAAGCCAGTGACTCAGCCCCGTAACAGGGTTAGAGGCAGAGAATCCCAGTGGAAAGAGGGGAACCGGCCAGGCAGAGACAGCAAGGGCGGTTCGTTGCTCCAGAGCCTTTCCGTTCACCTTCCCACTCCTGGGCCAGACTACACTCAATCATATGACCCACTGAAGAGATGAGTCTTCAGTAAAGACTTAAAGGTTGAGACCGAGTTTGCGTCTCTGACATGGGTAGGCAGACCGTTCCATAAAAATGGAGCTCTATAGGAGAAAGCCCTGCCTCCAGCTGTTTGCTTAGAAATTCTAGGGACAATTAGGAGGCCTGCGTCTTGTGACCGTAGCGTACGTGTAGGTATGTACGGCAGGACCAAATCAGAGAGGTAGGTAGGAGCAAGCCCATGTAATGCTTTGTAGGTTAGCAGTAAAACCTTGAAATCAGCCCTTGCTTTGACAGGAAGCCAGTGTAGAGAGGCTAGCACTGGAGTAATATGATCAAATTTTTTTGGTTCTAGTCAGGATTCTAGCAGCCGTATTTAGCACTAACTGAAGTTTATTTAGTGCTTTATCCGGGTAGCCGGAAAATAGAGCATTGCAGTAGTCTAACCTAGAAGTGACAAAAGCATGGATTAATTTTTCTGCATCATTTTTGGACAGAAAGTTTCTGAATTTTGCAATGTTACGTGGTCTAATGTTGTTATGGTCTAATGGTCTAATGTTGTTATGGTCTAATGTTGTTATGGTCTAATGTTGTTATGGTCTAATGTTGTTATGGTCTAATGGTCTAATGCTGTTATGATCTAATGGTCTAATGTTGTTACGATCTAATGTTGTTATGATCTAATTGTCTAATGTTGTTATGGTCTAATGGTCTAATGTTGTTATGGTCTAATGGTCTAATGTTGTTATGATCTAATGGTCTAATGTTGTTATGGTCTAATGTTGTTATGGTCTAATGTTGTTATGGTCTAATGGTCTAATGTTGTTATGGTCTAATGGTCTAATGTTGTTATGATCTAATGTTGTTATGATCTAATGGTCTAATGCTGTTATGGTCTAATGGTCTAATGTTGTTATGGTCTAATGTTGTTATGGTCTAATGGTCTAATGTTGTTATCGTAGAATGTATGCACACATGACTGTAAGTCGCTTTGGATAAAAGCGTCTGCTAAATGGCATATATTATTATATTATTATTATATTATTACGTAGATGGAAAAAAGCTGTCCAGGGTCAGTAGTTATATACAGGGTCAGTTCCAGGGTCAGTAGCTATATACAGGGTCAGTACCAGGGTCAGTAGCTATAGACAGGGTCAGTTCCAGGGTCAATAGCTATAGATAGGGTCTGTTCCAGGGTCAGTAGCTATATACAGGATCAGTTCCAGGGTCAGTAGCTGTATACAGGGTCAGTTCCAGGGTCAGTAGCTATATACAGGATCAGTTCCAGGGTCAGTAGCTGTATACAGGGTCAGTTCCAGGGTCAGTAGCTATATACAGGGTCAGTAGCTATATACAGGGTCAGTTCAAGGGTCAGTAGCTATATACAGGATCAGTAGCTATATACCGGGTCAGTAGCTATATACAGGGTCAGTTCCAGGGTAGGTAGCTATAGACAGGGTCAGTAGCTATATACAGGGTCAGTTCCTGAGTCAGTAGTTATAGACAGGGTCAGTTCCGGGGTCAGTAGCTATATACAGGGTCAGTTCCTGGGTCAGTAGCTATATACAGGGTCAGTTCCGGGGTCAGTAGCTATATACAGGGTCAGTTCCAGGGTCAGTAGGCTGTATACAGGGTCAGTTCCAGGGTCAGTAGCTATAGATAGGGTCAGTTCCAAAGTCGGTAGCTATATATCCAGGGTCAGTAGCTATATACAGGGGCAGTTCCAGGGTCAATAGCTATATACAGGGTCAGTTCCAGGGTCAGTATTTATATACAGGGTCAGTTCCAGGGTCAGTAGCTATATACAGGGTCAGTTCCAGGGTCAGTAGTTATATACAGGGTCAGTTCTAGGGTCAGTAGTTATATACAGGGTCAGTTCCAAGGTCAGTAGCTATATACAGGGTCAGTTCCAGGGTCAGTAGCTATATACAGGGTCATTTCCAGGGTTAGTAGTTATATACAGAGTCAGTTACAGGGTCAATAGCTATATACAGGGTCAGTTCCAGGGTCAGTATTTATATACAGGGTCAGTTCCAGGGTCAGTAGCTATATACAGGGTCAGTTCCAGGGTCAGTAGTTATATACAGGGTCAGTTCTAGGGTCAGTAGTTATATACAGGGTCAGTTCCAAGGTCAGTAGCTATATACAGGGTCAGTTCCAGGGTCAGTAGCTATATACAGGGTCATTTCCAGGGTTAGTAGTTATATACAGGGTCAGTTCCAGGGTCAGTAGCTATATACGGGGTCAGTTCCAGGGTCAGTAGCTATAGACAGGGTCAGTTCCAGGGTCAGTAGCTATATACAGGGTCAGTTCCAGGGTCAGTAACTATATACAGGGTCAGTACCTGGGTCAGTAGCTATAGACAGGGTCAGTTCCAGAGTCAGTAGTTATATACAGGGTCAGTTCCAGGGTCAGTAGTTATATACAGGGTCAGTTCCAGGGTCAGTAGCTATATACAGGGTCAGTTCCAGGGTCAGTAGCTATATACAGGGTCATTTCCAGGGTCAGTAGCTATAGACAGGGACAGTTCCAGGGTCAGTAGCTATATACAGGATCAGTACCAGGGTCAGTAGCTATATACAGGGTCAGTTCCAGGGTCAGTAGCTATAGACAGGGTCAGTTCCAGGGTCAGTAGCTATATACAGGGTCAGTTCAAGGGTCAGTAGCTATATACAGGGTCAGTAGCTATATACAGGGTCAGTTCCAGGGTCAGTAGCTATAGACAGGGTCAGTTCAAGGGTCAGTAGCTATATACAGGGTCAGTAGCTATATACAGGGTCAGTTCAAGGGTCAGTAGCTATATACAGGGTCATTTCCAGGGTCAGTAGCTATAGACAGGGTCAGTTCCAGGGTCAGTAGCTATATATAGGATCAGTACCAGGGTCAGTAGCTATAGACAGGGTCAGTTCCAGGGTCAGTAGCTATAGACAGGGTCAGTTCCAGGGTCAGTAGCTATATACAGGGTCATTTCCAGGGTCAGTAGCTATAGACAGGGTCAGTAACTATATACAGGGTCCGTTTCTGGGTCAGTAGCTATATACAGGGTCAGTTCCAGGGTCAGTAGCTATAGACAGGGTCAGTTCCAGGGTCAGTAGCTATATACAGGGTCAGTTCCAGGGTCAGTAGCTATAGACAGGGTCAGTTCCAGGGTCAGTAGCTATATACAGGGTCAGTTCCAGGGTCAGTAGTTATATACAGGGTCAGTTCCAGCGTCAGTAGATATATACAGGGTCAGTTCCAGGGTCAGTAGCTATATACAGGGTCAGTTCCAGGGTCAGTATTTATATACAGGGTCAGTTCCAGGGACAGTAGCTATATACAGGGTCAGTTCCAGGGTCAGTAGTTATATACAGGGTCAGTTCTAGGGTCAGTAGTTATATACAGGGTCAGTTCCAAGGTCAGTAGCTATATACAGGGTCAGTTCCAGGGTCAGTAGCTATATACAGGGTCATTTCCAGGGTTAGTAGTTATATACAGGGTCAGTTCCAGGGTCAGTAGCTATATACGGGGTCAGTTCCAGGGTCAGTAGCTATAGACAGGGTCAGTTCCAGGGTCAGTAGCTATATACAGGGTCAGTTCCAGGGTCAGTAACTATATACAGGGTCAGTACCTGGGTCAGTAGCTATAGACAGGGTCAGTTCCAGGGTCAGTA
Organism: Oncorhynchus gorbuscha; assembly: GCF_021184085.1. Lineage (NCBI taxonomy): Eukaryota > Metazoa > Chordata > Actinopteri > Salmoniformes > Salmonidae > Oncorhynchus > Oncorhynchus gorbuscha. The sequence continues at coordinate 24,642,925 of NC_060188.1, read as the reverse complement.
GCTATAGACAGGGTCAGTTCAAGGGTCAGTAGCTATATACAGGGTCAGTAGCTATATACAGGGTCAGTTCCAGGGTCAGTAGCTATAGACAGGGTCAGTTCAAGGGTCAGTAGCTATATACAGGGTCAGTAGCTATATACAGGGTCAGTTCAAGGGTCAGTAGCTATATACAGGGTCATTTCCAGGGTCAGTAGTTATATACAGGGTCAGTTCCAGCGTCAGTAGATATATACAGGGTCAGTTCCAGGGTCAGTAGCTATATACAGGGTCAGTTCCAGGGTCAGTATTTATATACAGGGTCAGTTCCAGGGACAGTAGCTATATACAGGGTCAGTTCCAGGGTCAGTAGTTATATACAGGGTCAGTTCTAGGGTCAGTAGTTATATACAGGGTCAGTTCCAAGGTCAGTAGCTATATACAGGGTCAGTTCCAGGGTCAGTAGCTATATACAGGGTCATTTCCAGGGTTAGTAGTTATATACAGGGTCAGTTCCAGGGTCAGTAGCTATATACGGGGTCAGTTCCAGGGTCAGTAGCTATAGACAGGGTCAGTTCCAGGGTCAGTAGCTATATACAGGGTCAGTTCCAGGGTCAGTAGTTATATACAGGGTCAGTTCTAGGGTCAGTAGTTATATACAGGGTCAGTTCCAAGGTCAGTAGCTATATACAGGGTCAGTTCCAGGGTCAGTAGCTATATACAGGGTCATTTCCAGGGTTAGTAGTTATATACAGAGTCAGTTACAGGGTCAGTAGCTATAGACAGGGTCAGTTCCAGGGTCAGTAACTATATACAGGGTCAGTACCTGGGTCAGTAGCTATAGACAGGGTCAGTTCCAGAGTCAGTAGTTATATACAGGGTCAGTTCCAGGGTCAGTAGTTATATACAGGGTCAGTTCCAGGGTCAGTAGCTATATACAGGGTCAGTTCCAGGGTCAGTAGCTATATACAGGGTCATTTCCAGGGTCAGTAGCTATAGACAGGGACAGTTCCAGGGTCAGTAGCTATATACAGGATCAGTACCAGGGTCAGTAGCTATATACAGGGTCAGTTCCAGGGTCAGTAGCTATAGACAGGGTCAGTTCCAGGGTCAGTAGCTATATACAGGGTCAGTTCAAGGGTCAGTAGCTATATACAGGGTCAGTAGCTATATACAGGGTCAGTTCCAGGGTCAGTAGATATAGACAGGGTCAGTTCAAGGGTCAGTAGCTATATACAGGGTCAGTAGCTATATACAGGGTCAGTTCAAGGGTCAGTAGCTATATACAGGGTCATTTCCAGGGTCAGTAGCTATAGACAGGGTCAGTTCCAGGGTCAGTAGCTATATATATAGGATCAGTACCAGGGTCAGTAGCTATAGACAGGGTCAGTTCCAGGGTCAGTAGCTATAGACAGGGTCAGTTCCAGGGTCAGTAGCTATATACAGGGTCATTTCCAGGGTCAGTAGCTATAGACAGGGTCAGTAACTATATACAGGGTCCGTTTCTGGGTCAGTAGCTATATACAGGGTCAGTTCCAGGGTCAGTAGCTATAGACAGGGTCAGTTCCAGGGTCAGTAGCTATATACAGGGTCAGTTCCAGGGTCAGTAGCTATAGACAGGGTCAGTTCCAGGGTCAGTAGCTATATACAGGGTCAGTTCCAGGGTCAGTAGTTATATACAGGGTCAGTTCCAGCGTCAGTAGATATATACAGGGTCAGTTCCAGGGTCAGTAGCTATATACAGGGTCAGTTCCAGGGTCAGTATTTATATACAGGGTCAGTTCCAGGGACAGTAGCTATATACAGGGTCAGTTCCAGGGTCAGTAGTTATATACAGGGTCAGTTCTAGGGTCAGTAGTTATATACAGGGTCAGTTCCAAGGTCAGTAGCTATATACAGGGTCAGTTCCAGGGTCAGTAGCTATATACAGGGTCATTTCCAGGGTTAGTAGTTATATACAGGGTCAGTTCCAGGGTCAGTAGCTATATACGGGGTCAGTTCCAGGGTCAGTAGCTATAGACAGGGTCAGTTCCAGGGTCAGTAGCTATATACAGGGTCAGTTCCAGGGTCAGTAACTATATACAGGGTCAGTACCTGGGTCAGTAGCTATAGACAGGGTCAGTTCCAGGGTCAGTAGCTATAGACAGGGTCAGTTCAAGGGTCAGTAGCTATATACAGGGTCAGTAGCTATATACAGGGTCAGTTCCAGGGTCAGTAGCTATAGACAGGGTCAGTTCAAGGGTCAGTAGCTATATACAGGGTCAGTAGCTATATACAGGGTCAGTTCAAGGGTCAGTAGCTATATACAGGGTCATTTCCAGGGTCAGTAGTTATATACAGGGTCAGTTCCAGCGTCAGTAGATATATACAGGGTCAGTTCCAGGGTCAGTAGCTATATACAGGGTCAGTTCCAGGGTCAGTATTTATATACAGGGTCAGTTCCAGGGACAGTAGCTATATACAGGGTCAGTTCCAGGGTCAGTAGTTATATACAGGGTCAGTTCTAGGGTCAGTAGTTATATACAGGGTCAGTTCCAAGGTCAGTAGCTATATACAGGGTCAGTTCCAGGGTCAGTAGCTATATACAGGGTCATTTCCAGGGTTAGTAGTTATATACAGGGTCAGTTCCAGGGTCAGTAGCTATATACGGGGTCAGTTCCAGGGTCAGTAGCTATAGACAGGGTCAGTTCCAGGGTCAGTAGCTATATACAGGGTCAGTTCCAGGGTCAGTAACTATATACAGGGTCAGTACCTGGGTCAGTAGCTATAGACAGGGTCAGTTCCAGGGTCAGTAGTTATATACAAATCAAATCAAATCAAATCAAATTTATTTATATAGCCCTTCGTACATCAGCTGATATCTCAAAGTGCTGTACAGAAACCCAGCCTAAAACCCCAAACAGCAAACAATGCAGGTGTAAAAGCACGGTGGCTAGGAAAAACTCCCTAGAAAGGCCAAAACCTAGGAAGAAACCTAGAGAGGAACCGGGCTATGTGGGGTGGCCAGTCCTCTTCTGGCTGTGCCGGGTAGAGATTATAACAGAACATGACCAAGATGTTCAAATGTTCATAAATGACCAGCATGGTCAAATAATAATAAGGCAGAACAGTTGAAACTGGAGCAGCAGCACAGTCAGATGGACTGGGGACAGCAAGGAGCCATCATGTCAGGTAGTCCTGGGGCACGGTCCTAGGGCTCAGGTCAGTTGAAACTGGAGCAGGAGCATGGCCAGGTGGACTGGGGACAGCAAGGAGTCCTCATGTCAGGTAGTCCTGGGACATGGTCCTAGGGCCCAGGCCAGTTGAAACTGGAGCAGCAGCATGGCCAGGTGGACTGGGGACAGCAAGGAGTCATCATGTCAGGTAGTCCTGGGGCATGGTTCTAGGGCTCAGGTCCTCCGAGAGAGAGAAAGAAAGAGAGGGAGAGTAGAGAACGCACACTTAGATTTACACAGGACACCGAATAGGACAGGAGAAGTACTCCAGATAAACAAACTGACCCTAGCCCCCGACACATAAACTACTGCAGCATAAATACTGGAGGCTGAGACAGGAGGGGTCAGGAGACACTGTGGCCCCATCCGAGGACACCCCGGACAGGGCCAAACAGGAAGGATATAACCCCACCCACTTTGCCAAAGCACAGCCCCCACACCACTAGAGGGAAATCTTCAACCACCAACTTACCATCCTGAGACAAGGCCAGTATAGCCCACAAAGATCTCCGACACGGTACAACCCAAGGGGTGGGGGAACCCAGACAGGCCGACCACAACAGTGAATCAACCCACCCAGGTGACGCATCCCCCCCCAGGGACGGCACGAGAGAGCCCCAGCAAGCCAGTGACTCAGCCCCCGTAACAGGGTTAGAGGCAGAGAATCCCAGTGGAAAACGGGGAACCGGCCAGGCAGAGACAGCAAGGGCGGTTCGTTGTATACAGGGTCAGTTCCAGGGTCAGTAGTTATATACAGGGTCAGTTCCAGGGTCAGTAGCTATATACAGGGTCAGTTCCAGGGTCAGTAGCTATATACAGGGTCATTTCCAGGGTCAGTAGCTATAGACAGGGACAGTTCCAGGGTCAGTAGCTATATACAGGATCAGTACCAGGGTCAGTAGCTATATACAGGGTCAGTTCCAGGGTCAGTAGCTATAGACAGGGTCAGTTCCAGGGTCAGTAGCTATATACAGGGTCAGTTCAAGGGTCAGTAGCTATATACAGGGTCAGTAGCTATATACAGGGTCAGTTCCAGGGTTAGTAGCTATAGACAGGGTCAGTTCAAGGGTCAGTAGCTATATACAGGGTCAGTAGCTATATACAGGGTCAGTTCAAGGGTCAGTAGCTATATACAGGGTCATTTCCAGGGTCAGTAGCTATAGACAGGGTCAGTTCCAGGGTCAGTAGCTATATATATAGGATCAGTACCAGGGTCAGTAGCTATAGACAGGGTCAGTTCCAGGGTCAGTAGCTATAGACAGGGTCAGTTCCAGGGTCAGTAGCTATATACAGGGTCATTTCCAGGGTCAGTAGCTATAGACAGGGTCAGTAACTATATACAGGGTCCGTTTCTGGGTCAGTAGCTATATACAGGGTCAGTTCCAGGGTCAGTAGCTATAGACAGGGTCAGTTCCAGGGTCAGTAGCTATATACAGGGTCAGTTCCAGGGTCAGTAGCTATAGACAGGGTCAGTTCCAGGGTCAGTAGCTATATACAGGGTCAGTTCCAGGGTCAGTAGTTATATACAGGGTCAGTTCCAGCGTCAGTAGATATATACAGGGTCAGTTCCAGGGTCAGTAGCTATATACAGGGTCAGTTCCAGGGTCAGTAGCTATATACAGGGTCATTTCCAGGGTCAGTAGCTATAGACAGGGTCAGTTCCAGGGTCAGTAGTTATATACAGGGTCAGTTCCAGGGTCAGTAGCTATATACAGGGTCAGTTCAAGGGTCAGTAGCTATATACAGGGTCAGTAGCTATATACAGGGTCAGTTCAAGGGTCAGTAGCTATATACAGGGTCAGTTCCAGGGTCAGTAGCTATATACAGGGTCAGTTCCAGGGTCAGTAGTTATATACAGGGTCAGTTCCAGGGTTAGTAGCTATATACAGGGTCATTTCCAGGGTCAGTAGCTATATACAGGGTCAGTTCAAGGGTCAGTAGCTATATACAGGGTCAGTAGCTATATACAGGATCAGTTCCAGGGTCAGTAGCTATATACAGGGTCATTTCCAGGGTCAGTAGCTATAGACAGGGTCAGTTCCAGGGTCAGTAGTTATATACAGGGTCAGTTCCAGGGTCAGTAGTTATGTACAGGGTCAGTTCCAGGGTCAGTAGCTATATACAGGGTCAGTTCCAGGGTCAGTAGCTATATACAGGGTCATTTCCAGGGTCAGTAGCTATATACAGGGTCAGTTCAAGGGTCAGTAGCTATATACAGGGTCAGTAGCTATATACAGGGTCAGTTCAAGGGTCAGTAGCTATATACAGGGTCAGTTCCAGGGTCAGTAGCTATATACAGGGTCAGTTCCAGGGTCAGTAGCTATATACAGGGTCAGTTCCAGGGTCAGTAGCTATATACAGGGTCAGTTCCAGGGTCAGTAGCTATATACAGGGTCAGTTCCAGGGTCAGTAGCTATATACAGGGTCAGTTCCAGGGTCAGTAGCTATATACAGGGTCAGTTCAAGGGTCAGTAGCTATATACAGGGTCAGTAGCTATATACAGGGTCAGTTCCAGGGTCAGTAGCTATAGACAGGGTCAGTTCCAGGGTCAGTAGCTATATACAGGGTCAGTAGCTATATACAGGGTCAGTTCCAGGGTCAGTAGCTATAGACAGGGTCAGTTCCTGGGTCAGTAGCTATATACAGGGTCAGTTCCAGGGTCAGTAGCTATAGACAGGGTCAGTTCCAGGGTCAGTAACTATATACAGGGTCAGTTTCTGGGTCAGTAGCTATATACAGGGTCAGTTCCAGGGTCAGTAGCTATAGACAGGGTCAGTTCCAGGGTCAGTAGCTATATACAGGGTCAGTTCCAGGGTCAGTAACTATATACAGGGTCAGTACCTGGGTCAGTAGCTATAGACAGGGTCAGTTCCAGGGTCAGTAGCTATATACAGGGTCAGTTCCAGGGTCAGTAACTATATACAGGGTCAGTACCTGGGTCAGTAGCTATAGACAGGGTCAGTTCCAGGGTCAGTAGTTATATACAGGGTCAGTTCCAGGGTCAGTAGTTATATACAGGGTCAGTTCCAGGGTCAGTAGCTATATACAGGGTCAGTTCCAGGGTCAGTAGCTATATACAGGGTCATTTCCAGGGTCAGTAGCTATAGACAGGGTCAGTTCCAGGGTCAGTAGCTATATACAGGATCAGTACCAGGGTCAGTAGCTATATACAGGGTCAGTTCCAGGGTCAGTAGCTATAGACAGGGTCAGTTCCAGGGTCAGTAGCTATATACAGGGTCAGTAGCTATATACAGGGTCAGTTCCAGGGTCAGTAGCTATAGACAGGGTCAGTTCAAGGGTCAGTAGCTATATACAGGGTCAGTAACTATATACAGGGTCCGTTTCTGGGTCAGTAGCTATATACAGGGTCAGTTCCAGGGTCAGTAGCTATAGACAGGGTCAGTTCCAGGGTCAGTAGCTATATACAGGGTCAGTTCCAGGGTCAGTAGCTATAGACAGGGTCAGTTCCAGGGTCAGTAGCTATATACAGGGTCAGTTCCAGGGTCAGTAGTTATATACAGGGTCAGTTCCAGCGTCAGTAGATATATACAGGGTCAGTTCCAGGGTCAGTAGCTATATACAGGGTCAGTTCCAGGGTCAGTAGCTATATACAGGGTCATTTCCAGGGTCAGTAGCTATAGACAGGGTCAGTTCCAGGGTCAGTAGTTATATACAGGGTCAGTTCCAGGGTCAGTAGCTATATACAGGGTCAGTTCAAGGGTCAGTAGCTATATACAGGGTCAGTAGCTATATACAGGGTCAGTTCAAGGGTCAGTAGCTATATACAGGGTCAGTTCCAGGGTCAGTAGCTATATACAGGGTCAGTTCCAGGGTCAGTAGTTATATACAGGGTCAGTTCCAGGGTTAGTAGCTATATACAGGGTCATTTCCAGGGTCAGTAGCTATATACAGGGTCAGTTCAAGGGTCAGTAGCTATATACAGGGTCAGTAGCTATATACAGGATCAGTTCCAGGGTCAGTAGCTATATACAGGGTCATTTCCAGGGTCAGTAGCTATAGACAGGGTCAGTTCCAGGGTCAGTAGTTATATACAGGGTCAGTTCCAGGGTCAGTAGTTATGTACAGGGTCAGTTCCAGGGTCAGTAGCTATATACAGGGTCAGTTCCAGGGTCAGTAGCTATATACAGGGTCATTTCCAGGGTCAGTAGCTATATACAGGGTCAGTTCAAGGGTCAGTAGCTATATACAGGGTCAGTAGCTATATACAGGGTCAGTTCAGGGTCAGTAGCTATATACAGGGTCAGTTCCAGGGTCAGTAGCTATATACAGGGTCAGTTCCAGGGTCAGTAGCTATATACAGGGTCAGTTCCAGGGTCAGTAGCTATATACAGGGTCAGTTCCAGGGTCAGTAGCTATATACAGGGTCAGTTCCAGGGTCAGTAGCTATATACAGGGTCAGTTCCAGGGTCAGTAGCTATATACAGGGTCAGTAGCTATATACAGGGTCAGTAGCTATATACAGGGTCAGTTCCAGGGTCAGTAGCTATAGACAGGGTCAGTTCCAGGGTCAGTAGCTATATACAGGGTCAGTAGCTATATACAGGGTCAGTTCCAGGGTCAGTAGCTATAGACAGGGTCAGTTCCTGGGTCAGTAGCTATATACAGGGTCAGTTCCAGGGTCAGTAGCTATAGACAGGGTCAGTTCCAGGGTCAGTAACTATATACAGGGTCAGTTTCTGGGTCAGTAGCTATATACGGGGTCAGTTCCAGGGTCAGTAGCTATAGACAGGGTCAGTTCCAGGGTCAGTAGCTATATACAGGGTCAGTTCCAGGGTCAGTAACTATATACAGGGTCAGTACCTGGGTCAGTAGCTATAGACAGGGTCAGTTCCAGGGTCAGTAGCTATATACAGGGTCAGTTCCAGGGTCAGTAACTATATACAGGGTCAGTACCTGGGTCAGTAGCTATAGACAGGGTCAGTTCCAGGGTCAGTAGTTATATACAGGGTCAGTTCCAGGGTCAGTAGTTATATACAGGGTCAGTTCCAGGGTCAGTAGCTATATACAGGGTCAGTTCCAGGGTCAGTAGCTATATACAGGGTCATTTCCAGGGTCAGTAGCTATAGACAGGGACAGTTCCAGGGTCAGTAGCTATATACAGGATCAGTACCAGGGTCAGTAGCTATATACAGGGTCAGTTCCAGGGTCAGTAGCTATAGACAGGGTCAGTTCCAGGGTCAGTAGCTATATACAGGGTCAGTTCAAGGGTCAGTAGCTATATACAGGGTCAGTAGCTATATACAGGGTCAGTTCCAGGGTCAGTAGCTATAGACAGGGTCAGTTCAAGGGTCAGTAGCTATATACAGGGTCAGTAGCTATATACAGGGTCAGTTCAAGGGTCAGTAGCTATATACAGGGTCATTTCCAGGGTCAGTAGCTATAGACAGGGTCAGTTCCAGGGTCAGTAGCTATATATAGGATCAGTACCAGGGTCAGTAGCTATAGACAGGGTCAGTTCCAGGGTCAGTAGCTATAGACAGGGTCAGTTCCAGGGTCAGTAGCTATATACAGGGTCATTTCCAGGGTCAGTAGCTATAGACAGGGTCAGTAACTATATACAGGGTCCGTTTCTGGGTCAGTAGCTATATACAGGGTCAGTTCCAGGGTCAGTAGCTATAGACAGGGTCAGTTCCAGGGTCAGTAGCTATATACAGGGTCAGTCCCAGGGTCAGTAGCTATAGACAGGGTCAGTTCCAGGGTCAGTAGCTATATACAGGGTCAGTTCCAGGGTCAGTAGTTATATACAGGGTCAGTTCCAGCGTCAGTAGATATATACAGGGTCAGTTCCAGGGTCAGTAGCTATATACAGGGTCAGTTCCAGGGTCAGTAGCTATATACAGGGTCATTTCCAGGGTCAGTAGCTATAGACAGGGTCAGTTCCAGGGTCAGTAGTTATATACAGGGTCAGTTCCAGGGTCAGTAGCTATATACAGGGTCAGTTCAAGGGTCAGTAGCTATATACAGGGTCAGTAGCTATATACAGGGTCAGTTCAAGGGTCAGTAGCTATATACAGGGTCAGTTCCAGGGTCAGTAGCTATATACAGGGTCAGTTCCAGGGTCAGTAGTTATATACAGGGTCAGTTCCAGGGTTAGTAGCTATATACAGGGTCATTTCCAGGGTCAGTAGCTATATACAGGGTCAGTTCAAGGGTCAGTAGCTATATACAGGGTCAGTAGCTATATACAGGATCAGTTCCAGGGTCAGTAGCTATATACAGGGTCATTTCCAGGGTCAGTAGCTATAGACAGGGTCAGTTCCAGGGTCAGTAGTTATATACAGGGTCAGTTCAGTTCCAGGGTCAGTAGTTATGTACAGGGTCAGTTCCAGGGTCAGTAGCTATATACAGGGTCAGTTCCAGGGTCAGTAGCTATATACAGGGTCATTTCCAGGGTCAGTAGCTATATACAGGGTCAGTTCAAGGGTCAGTAGCTATATACAGGGTCAGTAGCTATATACAGGGTCAGTTCAAGGGTCAGTAGCTATATACAGGGTCAGTTCCAGGGTCAGTAGCTATATACAGGGTCAGTTCCAGGGTCAGTAGCTATATACAGGGTCAGTTCCAGGGTCAGTAGCTATATACAGGGTCAGTTCCAGGGTCAGTAGCTATATACAGGGTCAGTTCCAGGGTCAGTAGCTATATACAGGGTCAGTTCCAGGGTCAGTAGCTATATACAGGGTCAGTTCAAGGGTCAGTAGCTATATACAGGGTCAGTAGCTATATACAGGGTCAGTTCCAGGGTCAGTAGCTATAGACAGGGTCAGTTCCGGGGTCAGTAGCTATATACAGGGTCAGTAGCTATATACAGGGTCAGTTCCAGGGTCAGTAGCTATAGACAGGGTCAGTTCCTGGGTCAGTAGCTATATACAGGGTCAGTTCCAGGGTCAGTAGCTATAGACAGGGTCAGTTCCAGGGTCAGTAACTATATACAGGGTCAGTTTCTGGGTCAGTAGCTATATACGGGGTCAGTTCCAGGGTCAGTAGCTATAGACAGGGTCAGTTCCAGGGTCAGTAGCTATATACAGGGTCAGTTCCAGGGTCAGTAACTATATACAGGGTCAGTACCTGGGTCAGTAGCTATAGACAGGGTCAGTTCCAGGGTCAGTAGCTATATACAGGGTCAGTTCCAGGGTCAGTAGCTATAGACAGGGTCAGTTCCTGGGTCAGTAGCTATATACAGGGTCAGTTGCAGGGTCAGTAGCTATAGACAGGGTCAGTTCCAGGGTCAGTAACTATATACAGGGTCAGTTTCTGGGTCAGTAGCTATATACGGGGTCAGTTCCAGGGTCAGTAGCTATAGACAGGGTCAGTTCCAGGGTCAGTAGCTATATACAGGGTCAGTTCCAGGGTCAGTAACTATATACAGGGTCAGTACCTGGGTCAGTAGCTATAGACAGGGTCAGTTCCAGGGTCAGTAGTTATATACAGGGTCAGTTCCAGGGTCAGTAGTTATATACAGGGTCAGTTCCAGGGTCAGTAGCTATATACAGGGTCAGTTCCAGGGTCAGTAGCTATATACAGGGTCATTTCCAGGGTCAGTAGCTATAGACAGGGACAGTTCCAGGGTCAGTAGCTATATACAGGATCAGTACCAGGGTCAGTAGCTATATACAGGGTCAGTTCCAGGGTCAGTAGCTATAGACAGGGTCAGTTCCAGGGTCAGTAGCTATATACAGGGTCAGTTCCAGGGTCAGTAGCTATATACAGGGTCAGTTGAAGGGTCAGTAGCTATATACAGGGTCAGTAGCTATACACAGGGTCAGTTCAAGGGTCAGTAGCTATATACAGGGTCAGTAGCTATATACAGGGTCAGTTCAAGGGTCAGTAGCTATATACAGGGTCAGTAGCTATATACAGGGTCAGTTCCAGGGTCAGTAGCTATAGACAGGGTCAGTTCCAGGGTCAGTAGCTATATACAGGGTCAGTTCCAGGGTCAGTAGCTATATACAGGGTCAGTTCAAGGGTCAGTAGCTATATACAGGGTCAGTAGCTATATACAGGGTCAGTTCAAGGGTCAGTAGCTATATACAGGGTCAGTAGCTATATACAGGGTCAGTTCCAGGGTCAGTAGCTATATACAGGGTCAGTTCAAGGGTCAGTATCTATATACAGGGTCAGTAGCTATATACAGGGTCAGTTCCAGGGTCAGTAGCTATATACAGGGTCAGTTCCAGGGTCAGTAACTATATACAGGGTCAGTACCTGGGTCAGTAGCTATAGACAGGGTCAGTTCCAGGGTCAGTAGTTATATACAGGGTCAGTTCCAGGGTCAGTAGTTATATACAGGGTCAGTTCCAGGGTCAGTAGCTATATACAGGGTCAGTTCCAGGGTCAGTAGCTATATACAGGGTCATTTCCAGGGTCAGTAGCTATAGACAGGGACAGTTCCAGGGTCAGTAGCTATATACAGGATCAGTACCAGGGTCAGTAGCTATATACAGGGTCAGTTCCAGGGTCAGTAGCTATAGACAGGGTCAGTTCCAGGGTCAGTAGCTATATACAGGGTCAGTTCCAGGGTCAGTAGCTATATACAGGGTCAGTTCAAGGGTCAGTAGCTATATACAGGGTCAGTAGCTATATACAGGGTCAGTTCAAGGGTCAGTAGCTATATACAGGGTCAGTAGCTATATACAGGGTCAGTTCCAGGGTCAGTAGCTATAGACAGGGTCAGTTCCTGGGTCAGTAGCTATATACAGGGTCAGTTCCAGGGTCAGTAGCTATATACAGGGTCAGTTCCAGGGTCAGTAGCTATAGACAGGGTCAGTTCCAGGGTCAGTAACTATATACAGGGTCAGTTTCTGGGTCAGTAGCTATATACAGGGTCAGTTCCAGGGTCAGTAGCTATAGACAGGGTCAGTTCCAGGGTCAGTAGCTATAGACAGGGTCAGTTCCAGGGTCAGTAACTATATACAGGGTCAGTTCCTGGGTCAGTAGCTATATACAGGGTCAGTTCCAGGGTCAGTAGCTATAGACAGGGTCAGTTCCAGGGTCAGTAGCTATATACAGGGTCAGTTCCAGGGTCAGTAGTTATATACAGGGTCAGTTCCAGGGTCAGTAGTTATATACAGGGTCAGTTCCAGGGTCAGTAGCTATATACAGGGTCAGTTCCAGGGTCAGTAGCTATATACAGGGTCATTTCCAGGGTCAGTAGCTATAGACAGGGTCAGTTCCAGGGTCAGTAGTTATTTACAGGGTCAGTTCCAGGGTCAGTAGTTATATACAGGGTCAGTTCCAGGGTCAGTAGCTATATACAGGGTCAGTTCCAGGGTGAGTAGCTATATACAGGGTCATTTCCAGGGTCAGTAGCTATAGACAGGGACAGCTCCAGGGTCAGTAGCTATATACAGGATCAGTACCAGGGTCAGTAGCTATATACAGGGTCAGTTCCAGGGTCAGTAGCTATAGACAGGGTCAGTTCCAGGGTCAGTAGCTATATACAGGGTCAGTTCCAGGGTCAGTAGCTATATACAGGGTCAGTTCAAGGGTCAGTAGCTATATACAGGGTCAGTAGCTATATACAGGGTCAGTTCCAGGGTCAGTAGCTATATACAGGGTCAGTTCAAGGGTCAGTATCTATATACAGGGTCAGTAGCTATATACAGGGTCAGTTCAAGGGTCAGTAGCTATATACAGGGTCAGTAGCTATATACAGGGTCAGTTCCAGGGTCAGTAGTTATATACAGGGTCAGTTCCAGGGTCAGTAGCTATATACAGGGTCATTTCCAGGGTCAGTAGCTATAGACAGGGACAGTTCCAGGGTCAGTAGCTATATACAGGATCAGTACCAGGGTCAGTAGCTATATACAGGGTCAGTTCCAGGGTCAGTAGCTATAGACAGGGTCAGTTCCAGGGTCAGTAGCTATATACAGGGTCAGTTACGGGGTCAGTAGCTATATACAGGGTCAGTTCCAGGGTCAGTAGCTATATACAGCGTCAGTTCCAGGGTCAGTAGGCTGTATACAGGGTCAGTTCCAGGGTCAGTAAGCTGTATACAGGGTCAGTCCCAGGGTCAGTAATTATATACTGGGTCAGTTCCAGGGTCAGTGGCTATATACAGGGGCTGTAGCTATAGATAGGGTCAGTTCCAAGGACGGTAGCTATATATCCAGGGTCAGTAGCTATATTCAAGGTCAGTTCCAGGGTCAGTAGCTATATACAGGGTCAGTTCCAGGGTCAGTAGTTATATACAGGGTCAGTTCCAAATCAAATCAAATCAAATCAAATGTATTTATATAGCCCTTCGTACATCAGCTGATATCTCAAAGTGCTGTACAGAAACCCAGCCTAAAACCCCAAACAGCAAACAATGCAGGTGTAAAAGCACGGTGGCTAGGAAAAACTCCCTAGAAAGGCCAAAACCTAGGAAGAAACCTAGAGAGGAACCGGGCTATGTGGGGTGGCCAGTCCTCTTCTGGCTGTGCCGGGTAGAGATTATAACAGAACATGACCAAGATGTTCAAATGTTCATAAATGACCAGCATGGTCAAATAATAATAAGGCAGAACAGTTGAAACTGGAGCAGCAGCACAGTCAGGTGGACTGGGGACAGCAAGGAGCCATCATGTCAGGTAGTCCTGGGGCACGGTCCTAGGGCTCAGGTCCTCCGAGAGAGAGAGAAAAAAGAAAGAATTAGAGAGAGCATATGTGGGGTGGCCAGTCCTCTTCTGGCTGTGCCGGGTGGAGATTATAACAGAACGTGGCCAAGATGTTCAAATGTTCATAAATGACCAGCATGGTTGAATAATAGTAAGGCAGAACAGTTGAAACTGGAGCAGGAGCATGGCCAGGTGGACTGGGGACAGCAAGGAGTCCTCATGTCAGGTAGTCCTGGGACATGGTCCTAGGGCCCAGGCCAGTTGAAACTGGAGCAGCAGCATGGCCAGGTGGACTGGGGACAGCAAGGAGTCATCATGTCAGGTAGTCCTGGGGCATGGTCCTAGGGCTCAGGTCCTCCGAGAGAGAGAAAGAAAGAGAGAAGGAGAGAATTAGAGAACGCACACTTAGATTCACACAGGACACCGAATAGGACAGGAGAAGTACTCCAGATAAACAAACTGACCCTAGCCCCCGACACATAAACTACTGCAGCATAAATACTGGAGGCTGAGATAGGAGGGGTCAGGAGACACTGTGGCCCCATCCGAGGACACCCCGGACAGGGCCAAACAGGAAGGATATAACCCCACCCACTTTGCCAAAGCACAGCCCCCACACCACTAGAGGGAAATCTTCAACCACCAACTTACCATCCTGAGACAAGGCCGAGTATAGCCCACAAAGATCTCCGACACGGTACAACCCAAGGGGGGACCCAGACAGGCCGACCACAACAGTGAATCAACCCACCCAGGTGACGCACCCCCCCCAGAGACGGCACGAGAGAGCCCCAGCAAGCCAGTGACTCAGCCCCCGTAACAGGGTTAGAGGCAGAGAATCCCAGTGGAAAGAGGGGAACCGGCCAGGCAGAGACAGCAAGGGCGGTTCGTTGCTCCAGAGCCTTTCCGTTCACCTTCCCACTCCTGGGCCAGACTACACTCAATCATATGACCCACTGAAGAGATGAGTCTTCAGTAAAGACTTAAAGGTTGAGACCGAGTTTGCGTCTCTGACATGGGTAGGCAGACCGTTCCATAAAAATGGAGCTCTATAGGAGAAAGCCCTGCCTCCAGCTGTTTGCTTAGAAATTCTAGGGACAATTAGGAGGCCTCGTCTTGTGACCGTAGCGTACGTGTAGGTATGTACGGCAGGACCAAATCAGAGAGGTAGGTAGGAGCAAGCCCATGTAATGCTTTGTAGGTTAGCAGTAAAACCTTGAAATCAGCCCTTGCTTTGACAGGAAGCCAGTGTAGAGAGGCTAGCACTGGAGTAATATGATCAAATTTTTTGGTTCTAGTCAGGATTCTAGCAGCCGTATTTAGCACTAACTGAAGTTTATTTAGTGCTTTATCCGGGTAGCCGGAAAATAGAGCATTGCAGTAGTCTAACCTAGAAGTGACAAAAGCATGGATTAATTTTTCTGCATCATTTTTGGACAGAAAGTTTCTGAATTTTGCAATGTTACGTAGATGGAAAAAAGCTGTCCAGGGTCAGTAGTTATATACAGGGTCAGTTCCAGGGTCAGTAGCTATATACAGGGTCAGTACCAGGGTCAGTAGCTATAGACAGGGTCAGTTCCAGGGTCAATAGCTATAGACAGGGTCTGTTCCAGGGTCAGTAGCTATATACAGGATCAGTTCCAGGGTCAGTAGCTGTATACAGGGTCAGTTCCAGGGTCAGTAGCTATATACAGGATCAGTTCCAGGGTCAGTAGCTGTATACAGGGTCAGTTCCAGGGTCAGTAGCTATATACAGGGTCAGTAGCTATATACAGGGTCAGTTCAAGGGTCAGTAGCTATATACAGGATCAGTAGCTATATACCGGGTCAGTAGCTATATACAGGGTCAGTTCCAGGGTAGGTAGCTATAGACAGGGTCAGTAGCTATATACAGGGTCAGTTCCTGAGTCAGTAGTTATAGACAGGGTCAGTTCCGGGGTCAGTAGCTATATACAGGGTCAGTTCCTGGGTCAGTAGCTATATACAGGGTCAGTTCCGGGGTCAGTAGCTATATACAGGGTCAGTTCCAGGGTCAGTAGGCTGTATACAGGGTCAGTTCCAGGGTCAGTAGCTATAGATAGGGTCAGTTCCAAAGTCGGTAGCTATATATCCAGGGTCAGTAGCTATATACAGGGGCAGTTCCAGGGTCAATAGCTATATACAGGGTCAGTTCCAGGGTCAGTATTTATATACAGGGTCAGTTCCAGGGTCAGTAGCTATATACAGGGTCAGTTCCAGGGTCAGTAGTTATATACAGGGTCAGTTCTAGGGTCAGTAGTTATATACAGGGTCAGTTCCAAGGTCAGTAGCTATATACAGGGTCAGTTCCAGGGTCAGTAGCTATATACAGGGTCATTTCCAGGGTTAGTAGTTATATACAGGGTCAGTTCCAGGGTCAGTAGCTATATACGGGGTCAGTTCCAGGGTCAGTAGCTATAGACAGGGTCAGTTCCAGGGTCATTAGCTATATACAGGGTCAGTTCCAGGGTCAGTAACTATATACAGGGTCAGTACCTGGGTCAGTAGCTATAGACAGGGTCAGTTCCAGGGTCAGTAGTTATATACAGGGTCAGTTCCAGGGTCAGTAGTTATATACAGGGTCAGTTCCAGGGTCAGTAGCTATATACAGGGTCAGTTCCAGGGTCAGTAGCTATATACAGGGTCATTTCCAGGGTCAGTAGCTATAGACAGGGACAGTTCCAGGGTCAGTAGCTATATACAGGATCAGTACCAGGGTCAGTAGCTATATACAGGGTCAGTTCCAGGGTCAGTAGCTATAGACAGGGTCAGTTCCAGGGTCAGTAGCTATATACAGGGTCAGTTCAAGGGTCAGTAGCTATATACAGGGTCAGTAGCTATATACAGGGTCAGTTCCAGGGTCAGTAGCTATAGACAGGGTCAGTTCAAGGGTCAGTAGCTATATACAGGGTCAGTAGCTATATACAGGGTCAGTTCAAGGGTCAGTAGCTATATACAGGGTCAGTAGCTATAGGGTACAGGGTCAGTAGTCAGGGTCAGTAGTTCAGTTCCAGGGTCAGTAGTAGCAGGGTATATACAGGGTCAGTAGCTATATACAGGGTCAGTTCCAGGGTCAGTAGCTATAGACAGGGTCAGTTCCTGGGTCAGTAGCTATATAGGGTCAGGGTCAGTAGCTATATACAGGGTCAGTTCCAGGGTCAGTAGCTATAGACAGGGTCAGTTCCAGGGTCAGTAGCTATAGACAGGGTCAGTTCAGGGTCAGTAGCTATAGACAGGTCAGTAACTATATACAGGGTCAGTTCCTGGGTCAGTAGCTATATACAGGGTCAGTTCCAGGGTCAGTAGCTATAGACAGGGTCAGTTCCAGGGGTCAGGGTCAGTTCAGGGTAGCTATATACAGGGTCAGTTCCAGGGTCAGTAGTTATATACAGGGTCAGTTCCAGGGTCAGTAGTTATATACAGGGTCAGTTCCAGGGTCAGTAGCTATATACAGGGTCTGTTCCAGGGTCAGTAGCTATATACAGGGTCATTTCCAGGGTCAGTAGCTATAGACAGGGTCAGTTCCAGGGTCAGTAGTTATTTACAGGGTCAGTTCCAGGGTCAGTAGTTATATACAGGGTCAGTTCCAGGGTCAGTAGCTATATACAGGGTCAGTTCCAGGGTCAGTAGCTATATACAGGGTCATTTCCAGGGTCAGTAGCTATAGACAGGGACAGCTCCAGGGTCAGTAGCTATATACAGGATCAGTACCAGGGTCAGTAGCTATATACAGGGTCAGTTCCAGGGTCAGTAGCTATAGACAGGGTCAGTTCCAGGGTCAGTAGCTATATACAGGGTCAGTAGCTATATACAGGGTCAGTTCAAGGGTCAGTAGCTATATACAGGGTCAATAGCTATATACAGGGTCAGTTCCAGGGTCAGTAGCTATATACAGGGTCAATTCAAGGGTCAGTATCTATATACAGGGTCAGTAGCTATATACAGGGTCAGTTCAAGGGTCAGTAGCTATATACAGGGTCAGTAGCTATATACAGGGTCATTTCCAGGGTTAGTAGTTATATACAGGGGCAGTTCCAGGGTCAATAGCTATATACAGGGTCAGTTCCAGGGTCAGTATTTATATACAGGGTCAGTTCCAGGGTCAGTAGCTATATACAGGGTCAGTTCCAGGGTCAGTAGTTATATACAGGGTCAGTTCTAGGGACAGTAGTTATATACAGGGTCAGTTCCAAGGTCAGTAGCTATATACAGGGTCAGTTCCAGGGTCAGTAGCTATATACAGGGTCATTTCCAGGGTTAGTAGTTATATACAGGGTCAGTTCCAGGGTCAGTAGCTATATACAGGGTCATTTCCAGGGTTAGTAGATATATACAGGGTCAGTTCCAGGGTCAGTAGTTATATGCAGGGTCAGTTCCAGGGTCAGTGCCAATACCATATTTACAGTGTGCAGGGATACTGGAGTGGTAGAGGTAGATATGTATAGGGGTAAGGTGACTAGGCCTCAGGATATATGATAAACAGAGTAGCAACAGCGTATTTAATGATTGTATGTGAATGTGTGTGCATGTGTGTAGAGTTAATATGAATGTGTGTGTTTGTGTGTGTGTGTCTCAGTGTGAGTGGGTGTGAGTGGGAGTGTAGAGTCCTGTGTGTGTGTGTGTGTGTGTGTGTGTGTGTGTGTGTGTGTGTGTGTGTGTGTGTGTGTGTGTGTGTGTGTGTGTGTGTGTGTGTGTGTGTGTGTGTGTGTGTGTGTGTGTGTGTGTGTGTGTGTGTGTGTGTGTGTGTGTGTGTGTGTCACGCCTTGGTCATTGTATTTTGTGTTTTTGTTATATGTTTGGGTAGGCCAGGGTAAGACATGGGTTTAAATGTTGTGTTTCGTATTGGGTTTGGATTATTTGGGATCGCGGCTGATTAGGGGTGTGGTATAGGCTTGGCTGCCTGAGGCGATTCTCAATTCGAGTCAGGTGCTTATCGTTGTCTCTGATTGGGAACCATATTTAGGTAGCCCGAGTTCGCTTTGTATTTTGTGGGTGTTTGTTCCTGTCTCTGTGTTGTAGTCACCAGATAGGCTGTAATTAGTTTCACGTTCCGTTCTGTTGTTTTTGTATTTAGTTTCAGTTATTCCATGTACCGCGATTTATTTTCATTAAAGTCATGAGTAACCTACACGCTGCATTTCGGTCTGACTCTTTTCTTTCAACTGACGAACTCCGTTACTGTGTGTGTGTGTGTGTGTGTGTGTGTGTGTGTGTGTGTGTGTGTGTGTGTGTGTGTGTGTGTGTGTGTGTGTGTGTGTGTGTGTGTGTGTGTGTGTGTGTGTGTGTGTGTGTGTGTGTGTGTGTGTGTGTGTGTGTGTGTGTGTGTGTGTGTGTGTGTGTGTCAGTGTGAGTGGGTGTGAGTGAGTCTGTAGAGTCCTGTGAGTGTGCATAGAGTCTGTGCAAAAATACAAATTAAAGGGTCAATGCAGAAAGTCTGTGTAGCCATTTTGTTAGCTATTTTGCAGTCTTATAGCTATTTTGCAGTCTTATAGCTATTTTGCAGTCTTATAGCTATTTTGCAGTCTTATAGCTATTTTGCAGTCTTACACCTTGGGGATAGAAGCTGTTCAGGAGCCTGTTGGTGTCAGACTTGTTTCTCTGGAACTGCTTGCCGTGCGGAAGCAGAGAGAACAGTCTATGATTTGGGTGGCTGGGGTCTTGAACAATTCTCCTTCCTTTCACACCGCCTGATATAGAGGTCCTGAATGGCAGGGAGTGATATACTCGGCTCTCCACACCAGCCTCTCTAGCACCATGCGATCGAGGGCGATGCAGTTGCCATACCAAGCAATGATGCAGCCAGTCAAGATGCTCTTTTTGAGGATTTAAGGTCCTGTGTCAAATATTTTTTACCTCCTGAGGGGGAAGAGGTAATGTCGTGCCTTCTTTGCGACATTGTGTGCGTGTGGACCATTTTAAGAGGTTGTAGGCCTATGTAAGTCAGGGGAATGTGGATAGAAGTTTTGAGGTGTTGGTTATTTTCTAGTTCTCCTGAATTGCTCTCAAAGCAAATTTCATACACCAATCTAGTCTAGTGTCAAAGCTATATTGTATGGTAATTACTTATCAATATTCACTCTGGAACAGAATAACACATATAATTTGCTAAATTTATATTGGCTAATAACACATCTAGATATACTCTGATCAAATCTGATGGTCATGATTGAGAAGTTCCAACCACAAAGTAATACACTCATGAGTTCAATCTGATATCACAAGTAGAGAAAAATGCTTTCTTGTAGTGCAAACCCAAACAAAGTCACAGACAGGCTTTTATCTGTTAACATTTGGGAAGAAGAGCTCTGTCTATTAGTGATCAGTGATCACCATAACTGCCCGTGAAGTCATTGAAGGGAGTTTACTGGAATAGAGAATAAAGGGAGAGAGTCCATCTGCTTCCTATTGAGGCATTTCTTGTATTTCCGAGGGCAAATGCCTGTATTAACATCACCATTAGGCATGCACACACACTCACACACGCACAACACACAACACACATGCACACATGCTAAATCAACCAGAAAAAAACAGCATGTAAATACACATTTACACAAGTCCTGGCTTAGGCCTACCAACACAGTATTTACAGTAGCCTTCACACAAACATGAAGTAGACATGTGGTAAAGAAAACATATTTTCTCAAGAATGATGGGCAAGGATGCTAAAGTCGTAGGTCATCAAAGAGGCATGTGACGCAATAGTCTGTTGGAAGAGGGGGCGTGTAAGATAGGCGTGCCTTTTCTGGTCGTGTTATAGTCCAGCCAGTTATATTTCGCATTCGAAATGAGGGGATGGCTCGACCCGCCCATTCAAGGCTGGCTGATCTCTGGCACGCTTTTGTTCAAACTCAAGTCAAGTAAGTCATAATCGCCTGCCTACCCTTTAGTTTAGCTACAACACTGTAGTATGTGAATAGTAGCAGGCAACACGAATTTCGCTCCTCATATTGATTTCTTTATATGTCTTTTATTTACAATATTCATGGTTTTGTCAGCCAGTAGTGGTATTTAGGCTTCAAAGTAGATACATTGGTATTTTAGTTAGCTTGTGATAACTTGCGCAACGACTTCAGATACGAGCAAAGTCTCGGGACAAGGCAACAACTAGTCTTTTGGAAGGACAGATTTGACATAACTTTCAGACTAATTTTCACCAGGTTGAACTCTTCGATAGCTTCTATGTTCCTTCTATAGGCTAGTGTTGGACAGTTCTTTTGGCGTATGTGTCTGTTTGTCATATTCCCTCTGGAAGTCTATGGAGAGAAGCTGTTCAACTTGGATGTTATCCTCACGCGACTCTGGATTTAGTTACGTACTGTGAGACGTACACGCGTAACCCCAGAGGCCAGACATTGAATGTTGACTTTACGACAAGAATAGTCGAAAACACCTGATTTGACCCGATTTGAATGCCTGTGCAAGGATTTTGTTGGTTTCTGTGCTGCAGGCAGGGTTTCAATTTGCTCGGACGGGACTATGGGGAGAAAGAGGAGGAAGAATCTTTTGAGTTGCGCAACAAGGAGGATCTGACTTGCAACGGACGTGTAAGTAACCTTATCTGCATGCATTATTAGTATTACCATGTTAATATGATTTGTCTGCCCCCTCCTCCCCTATGATGCAGTTATACGTCGTTGTTAATACCTGTCATACGCATCTATGCACAGCCTATGTATTATTCACATCTTCATGTCTACTAAAGAACAGCCAATATGTCAGTCAGATGGGATTTTGCTACATAGGGAGACATACCAATTTATAATAACACACCACAATGGCTGACGCTACATGTTTATAAAAAAGTATTTAACTTGTATGGAACACGTTTGAGAGTACACAAAGTATAAATTGTATTTGAATCTGATTGCTTACTATGACACATGCACATGTTATAACATAGTTCTCTTTTTCACCTTTATTTAACCAGGTAGGCCAGTTGAGAACACATTTATTTAACCAGGTAGGCCAGTTGAGAACAAGTTCTCATTTACAACTGCGACCTGGCCAAGATAAAGCAAAGCAGTGCGACAAAAAACAACAACACAGAGTTACACATGGGATTAACAAAGTACAGTCAATAACAGTAGACAAATCTATATACAGTGTGTGCAAATGGAGTAAGGAGGTAAGGCAATAAATAGGCCATGGTAGCAAAGTAATTACAATTTAGCAAATGAACACTGGAGTGATAGATGTACAGATGATGATGTACAAGTAGAAATACTGGTGTGCAAAAGAGCAAAAAAAAAGTTCATAAAAACAATATGAGGATGAGGTAGGTAGTTGCTTGGGCTATTTACAGATGGGCTGTGTAGAGCTGCAGCTATCTGTGAGCTGCTCTAACAGCTGATGCTTAAAGTTAGTGAGGGAAATGTCTCCAACTTCAGTGATTTTTGCAATTCGTTCCAGTCATTGGCAGCAGAGAACTGGAAGGAAAGGCAGCCAAAGGTGGTGTTGGATTTGGGGATGACCAGTGAGATATACCTGCTGGAGCGTGTGCTACGGGTGGGTGTTGTTATGGTGACCAGTGAGCTGAGTTAGAACATAGTTATAACTAAGCATAACCTACATAGCCAGCATAAATAATGGTGCAGCTTGCTTTGAAGGGCAACACACAAGTGGCAGCTATAAGTCGATGAACCAATTTCATTCCTCATCACAGAGTGGTATAGCTGGCTACACAACTCCTTGTCACCCTAGTTACTCACCTTCCTTATTTTTGCCCTGAACACCAGCTCATGAATACACTCACGGCTGGCTATGGATTCAGCAGCAGGACAATGATGTGGAGTTGGGCCGGGGCAAGGTCTATTCATGCAAACAAAAGAACCATGTTCCACTTCAGAATCCTATCGAGGATGGATTAAAATGGTGACATGCAGACATAAGCAGGAATGAGCAGGCCTATGTTCACAAAGATAGGCCTAGACTAGAGGTTGTGTTAGATCAGCTTT
This sequence comes from Oncorhynchus gorbuscha, assembly GCF_021184085.1. Classification (NCBI taxonomy): domain Eukaryota; kingdom Metazoa; phylum Chordata; class Actinopteri; order Salmoniformes; family Salmonidae; genus Oncorhynchus; species Oncorhynchus gorbuscha. The sequence goes on along the minus strand of NC_060188.1, from coordinate 24,620,142 downwards.
GTTACAGAGCCCATATTTACAGTTTTGAAGTGGTACTACTACCATCATGCTGACCTGACTGATTCATTTTCTAGGATACAGGGAGTGTGTCAGGTCATTCATGTGACCTGCTCCCTCCATCACAATAAAATACAGTTCCACTGTCATGGACACAGGGCACGCAGACAGACAGAATGTGTGTTTGGCCTGTTCTTTGAAGCCTGGGCAACATTGAGTAATCTCACACAGTGTGATGCAACCAAAAAGCCTACTGTTGAATGGCATCGATCCTGTGGCCTCCGTCCACTGTATGGCAAACAAGACTGTGGCCTTGTCTTCTCCGTAATGTCAGTCTTCTAATCGGGCACAGAGAGTTCAGCATTGTCCGCCCACTTGTGAGGGGTCATTGTTACCCTGTATTGAGGTAACCTCTTCACCTCAATCTAGTACACAACGTACTGTACCCTCCTCACATGTCCATTAAAAAGGAGCTTTACCTAGAATTCATTGTCAAAGTCAATATTACTGACTGCAGCATAACAAGCCCTCTAGTTGTAGGCCTAATTCAATATTTCTTCATATTTCTTCATGTTAAGCTTTCAGTCATATTTTCTGTATTGCTTGCAGTGCTTAGCTTGACTTGGGCAGCATGTCTTCTTCCACAACGAGAACATGAAGCACACATCCAGCCGAATAGTCCACTCTCCCCTCCTGTTCACCTCTGAAGATAGATAGTCTATATCCATTCCTATCATCTCTCCTGTCTGCCAGCTGTTACACACGTATGCTTTAGAAACTGGAGGGAGATACTTTTTTATGGAAATGGTCTTGAGTTGCGATGGATAGGCAGGTCTCTTCCCATCAATCCAATGGCACTAACAGACTGGTCTGGTCCGGAGATAAGAGGAACATCTGGTGCTCAGGGGGATCCAGAGAGGTGTCTGTACTGGAGAGTTGTTCTTGGCAAACATCCCATGTCTTGATCATTATGCACCATCTGTCTGGCAGTGATAGCTAAAAAAAACTCCATCCATGGTCCATTTCCTCAATCAATGCAGGGTTATTGTAGTATGTCTCGGTTAAGGACGCTTGATGGGTTTAAAGTAAGACCTGCTGAGGAGAGGACGGCCCACAATAATGGCTGGAAAGGAGCTAATGGAATGGCATTCATCACGTGGAACCCATGTTTGATGTGTTTGTTACCATTCCACTTATTCCGCTCCAGTCATTACCACAACCCTTTCCTCCCCAATTAAGGTGCCTCCAACCTCCTGTGCCCATCCTCCCACCATATTGCATAACCCCCCCATCAAACCTAGCCATGCATATCCAGGTCCAAAAACTGTCTCCACCCCTCTTAGCCCCTCAATCATGTCTTCTCTCTGTCATTACCCCTTTGTGACTTACAGTGGGTTAAATCCATATGAATTCACTCACTTTTTGACAGCACCCCTTTTGATTTGAACTAAACCTTCCATGCTTATTTGCCCGTTGCTCAGAAAGTTACTTTTTGGACCTGAATACCAAAACCTTCAAGAGATCAAGGTGCTCAAAGTGGACCTATTTTTGCATACCCCACCATACCATGAGACATGAGACATGTCTTCATCACTGGAAAAGATAAACGGTGGAGATTGATATCATTTACAAGCTTACGAACAGGGTTGTCAAACTGTTTTATAAATATTTTATTTATTTATTATATATTTGCATATTTTGTAGCTTAGACACTATTTTACATAATCTAAGGTTTTTGTGTTGTGCCCGACATCGGTTGAGACAAAACATGCTCTTGAATACAGGTGGGTGTCATGTTTTGTCTGATAATGTACTAAAATGAGAATCAAATAGTACCACAAAGATAGTTGGAGGTCCACATATCAGAGAATGTTGACTTGAATAGGATATGTTGTTTTACATCTTAGGCTAATGTCAGTCCTCCATAGGAAATCTATTGAAATCATTGAAGGATAGATAATATTATAGACATGACCACTTGACATTCGACGGTGGGTGGACCGGCGGCCATCTTTGAGATAGTAATTAAAACTTAAAATTGCCATTGAATTGCCCTTTTAATGGTGTACCAGCTGCAGCTAGTCTGAAGGGATAGGTCCATTCTCAGATTTGTTTTCTATGATTGAAATGACAACGACGAGACAGACTATAGGGAGGAGGTCAGAGACCTGGCCGGGTGGTGCCATAATAACAACCTATCCCTCAACGTAACCAAGATTAAGGAGATGATTTGTGAACTACAGGAAAAGGAGAGCCGAGCACGTCCCCGTTCTCATCGACGGGGCTGTAGTGGAGCAGGTTGAGAGCTTCAAATTCCTTGGTGTCCACATCAACAACAAACTAGATTGGTTCAAACACACCAAGACAGTCGTGAAGAGGGCACGACAAAGCCTATTCCCCCTCAGGAAACTAAAAAGATTTGGCATGGGTCCTGAGATCCTCAAAAGGTTCTACAGCTGCAACATCGAGAGCATCCTGACCGGTTGCATCACTGCCTGGTACGGCAATTTCTTGGCCTCCGACCGCAAGGCACTTCAGAGGGTAGTGCGTACGACCCAGTACATCACTGGGGCAAAGCTGCCTGCCACCCAGGACCTCTACACCAGGCGGTGTCAGAGGAAGGCTCTAAAAATTGTCAAAGACCCCAGCCACCCCAGTCGTAGACTGTTCTCTCTACGACCGCATGGCAAGCGGTACCGGAGTGCCAAGTCTAGGACAAAAAGGCTTCTCAACAGTTTTTACCCCCAAGCCATAAGACTCCTGAACAGGTAACCAAATGTTTACCCGGACGATTTTCATTGTGTGCCCCCCCCCGTCCCAACCCCTCTGCTACTCTCTGTTTATCTTATATGCGTAGTCACTTTAACTATGCATTCATGTACATACTACCTAAATTGGCCTGACCAACCAGTGCTCCCTCACATTGGCTAACCAGGCTATCTGCATTGTGTCCCACCACCCGCCAACCCCTCTTTATACGCTTCTGCTACTCTCTGTTCATCATTTATGCATAGTCACTTTAACGATACCTACATCTACATGTACATACTACCTCAATAAGCCTGACTAACAGGTGTCTGTATATAGCCTTAATACGCTTATTTTCAAATGTCTTTTTACTGTTGTTTTATTTCTTTACTTACCTACACACACACACACACACACATACCTTTTTTTTCTCACACCATTGGTTAGAGCCTGTAAGCAAGCATTTCACTGTAAGGTCTACACGTGTTGTATTTGGCGCACGTGACAAATACACTTTGATTTGATTTGACCCACCCTGTATTCAACAGCATGTTGTGTCTCAACCGACGGCGGCACAACACAAACACCTCAGAGGATCTGAAGTCGGGTCTAAGATACAACGTATGAACAAAATCGGAGTTTACACGTTTTTAGATAATTGACGTTAAAGATTTTTACAAATATATACATTTCTATTCAAAACATTTTTGTGCAAGAAATTATGAAATAGTTTGACAACTCTGTTTGTAAGATTTTGAAATGAGTTCATATGGATTTACCCAATAGTGTGCTGCACACTTCCTTTCTCAAAAGAGAACAAAGAGAGTAACCTCAAAAGAACATCCCTGTCAAAAATGATCTGATTTCACATTCATTGTGTGGCCGTCCATGTTGTATCATGTGGACTACAGTGAGCATAGGCTATGTGAATGAGTGGTGATGAGGGTTTGGCCTATTGTTCAAACCACTGGCTTTGGTTTGCACCAGTGACTTAGGTTATTGTGTGTTCATACCCTTTTCTACAAACAGTAGGCCTCACCTCCCACTTGAGATTGTATCAGCTCCTTAACTACAACCGGACACAACTCCCGAGAAAATATTGATTATTGATTTCTTGTCTACTGCTAATCCTGTTTCCTCCCGGCCTGACCCTTCTCACTGATGTGTGCTGGATATAGATACGACCAGTCAATACTAACAGCTGAGCCAACCATTAGACCTCAGCTGACCCAGACTAAGATTTTTATTTATTTTTTAGCTGTTATTTTACCAGGTAATTTGACTGATAACACATTCTCATTTGCAGCAACAACCTGGGGAATAGTTACAAGGGAGAGGGGGGGGATGAATGAGCCAATTGTAAACTGGGGATTATTAGGTGACCGTGATGGTTTGAGGGTCAGATTTTGAATTTAGCCAGGACACCAGGGTTAACATCCCTACTCTTACGATAAGTGCCATGGGATCTTTAATGACCTCAGAGAGTCAGGACACCTGTTTAACGTCCCATCCGAAAGACAGCACCCTACACAGGGCAATGTCCCCAATCACTGCCCTGGGGCATTGGGATATTTTTTTTAGACCAAAGGAAAGAGTGCCTCCTACTGGCCCTCCAACACCACTTCCAGCAGCATCTGGTCTCCCATCCAGGGACCTACCAGGACCAACCCTGCTTAGTTTCAGAAGCAAGCTAGCAGTGGTATGCAGGGTGGTATGCACCATTACAGCACAGACTCCGAAGACCGTCCATCCCAAGGAAAATCAAAGGATTTGTGAACTGTAATATTTAACTTTCCATGGTGTCAATGGTGGTTTTGGGGGTGGGGTCGGAAGGTGGGTGTCGTAGATGAGTCCTGGTCCTGGGAAAGCCCTACAGGGAAGTTCCACTGTTTACACAGTGGCCTCAGTTACGTTCAGCGTTGGACAAGCCGCACTTTGAGGCAGTAGGTCAGACCTCCCAGCCCTCCCTGTGCGTGTGTGTTGGAACATTTTCTCTCTAAAAGCTTGTTAGCTAAATGGTCCCTGCTGCTGCCAGGGGTGACCACAGCTACCCACAGGCCTGGTGGAGGAGTGACGAGTCTCCCCTCTTCTCCAGATACATCCACCCAACATCTTCACCACCACCACCATCTACTACGTCAACGTTTTCCTCTGCGGTGCCAAGAAGGGTTGTGAAGCGTAACAGCCATAATACTGAAACTATGGAGTGATGCTCTGTGCCCGGCCTGTGCTCCAGCTGAGGTTGGAGGCATGACTCAGTTGTGACGCTTGTGCAGGCTTGGCTGGCAGAACGGTCCCTGCCTAGGCCAGTTCAGAACCTTTCCCATACATGTTTACAATCCGGATTCAAAGAAATTGCTCTCCCAACAGCTGCCCAAACAGTCAGGCAGGCTGAGATGAATGCCTCCAGTGTTGAGATAGCCAGGGCACTAATTTTAGGAGAGGACATCCGTCATTCTCTCTCCCTTCCATGTTTCCACTTAAATCTCAGCATTCTGCTAGATGCAATATGAAGTTAGGCCTAGCTATGTTTGCCACCGGGCATTGTGCCCGTCTACAACAGCTGCCAGCATTACCGGGAAGAAGCAGGTCCAGTCCTGGCTTGCCTGAAAGTGGGTCCCGTTAACCGGCTAACGGCGATGCCTCTGCCCTCCCCTCCTCCCTCTTTATTAGAAAAGAGTCTTCAGAGGTGTTACGGTACACTGGTTTATATTTGGTTTCCGTTGCGTCGCGGCCTCACCACCTTCAGGCCACACATCTGGTCCTCAGGCTGACGTTGGCAGAGCCCGAGCATTTCATCCTGGTTACTCAGCCTCCCAGGAGAGCTGCAGGGCCAGGCAGGGGGAGGAGGGAGGAGGGTGTGGTGGTGGTGCCAGAGGAGAGCGGAAGTGAGCCACGGAACGAATACATCACGGCATCTCTCTCTCCCTCCTTCCCTAGCCCCAGCTCCAGTCCGGATGAATCATCCCCTGCCTGCCCTCTCTTCCACTCTGTCTACTCTCCCCATTCGAGATCGACTCCTCCAGACTTCTGAAAAGCACGCCGTTCCCTCCTTCTTTTCTCCTTCTATCAACTTTGGGACTATGCATTTTAAGAGGTAGCTTGGATCAGTGGTTCCCAAACTGGGGGCGAGGGATCGGCAGGGGCTTTCAACATACTCTTGAAAGTTGTAATAGTGGAATGCACAAAGTGCGATTTTGAAATTGGGAAGTGCATCATCAGTTTTCATCTTGTCATATCAGTCATTGTATACATTAGAGAGATATTTATCACTTGTCCAGATCAACTAGCCCATAGATTTTGTTGTAATGTTTGAGTCATTCAAATGTCACATCAAATGTCACATGAATACACATACACATTGCAGGAAATAAGTGTGAGTGAAAAAGTCTGGGAATCTCTGGCCTAGATAAACAGACAGGGGAGATAATGTTCAGTGACAGTGTTCTTTTCGTAGAGAGTACCTACTCACAATAAGACTGGGGAGGATTTATTTATTGGATTTATAAGCAGACTTCCCATATTTGTCATGCAGTTGAAAGAGGACCCAAACGCGACTTAACAGAAACATTTACATTTACTGATGAAGGCACAAAATTTAAGTCATTTAGCAGACGCAGGGACAAGACAAGATAATAAATGACAAACATGACAATATTTACATTTACATTTACATTAAGTCATTTAGCGAGAAAGAACGCTCTCAGAGCGACTTACAAATTGGTGCATTCACCTTATGACATCCAGTGGAACAGCCACTTTATAATAGTGCATCTAAATCTTTTAAGGGACAAGAACAGGGGGGTTGAGAAGGATTACTTTATCCTATCCTAGGTATTCCTTAAAGAGGTGGGGTTTCAGGTGTCTCCGGAAGGTGGTGATTGACTCCGCTGTCCTGGCGTGGTGAGGGAGAGTGTTCCACCATTGGGGGGCCAGAGCAGCGAACAGTTTTGACTGGGCTGAGCGGGAACTGTACTTCCTCAGTGGTAGGGAGGCGAGCAGGCCAGAGGTGGATGAACGCAGTGCCCTTGTTTGGGTGTAGGGCCTGATCAGAGCCTGGAGGTACTGAGGTGCCGTTCCCCTCACAGCTCTGTAGGCAAGCACCATGGTCTTGTAGTGGATGCGAGCTTCAACTGGAAGCCAGTGGAGAGAGCGGAGGAGCGGGGTGACGTGAGAGAACTTGGGAAGGTTGAACACCAGACGGGCTGCGGCGTTCTGGATGAGTTGTAGGGGTTTAATGGCACAGGCAATCATTTCCATCACCAGTTTTCTCCAGTGTCTGGTGTGAGCAGAATGTCTAGGGAACAGGACTTGGCCAGTTGGTTGAGGGTCGACGAGGGCCAAGCAGAGCCAGGAGCAGGGGAGGGCCACAGCCTGCCCGAGCCTCATTCACAAATTGCTTTTCGACACCATTCAGTCATTCCTATCGGGCTCGTCTGACGTTGGCAGTACCTCTCCCTGGTTTAAACTTGAACTCAATCACATTACTCACACCTTCTTCTTATCCTTTAATTTGACCTCCGGCCCTCCGCCCGGCGTCTACCCTCATACAGAGCGCGCACTGTACATTAGTAGTTGGATTTTTCTTTTCACTTAAAAAAAAAAAAACTTTCTGAAGCACTTTGCAGAGGCAGAGTCCTAAACTTAGCAGACCCAGCAGTAACATGTGGTGTTTGAACAGCTACCCGTCGTTCTATGCGGATGGCGAGAGCAATCAAAGAGCGAGGCCCAGAGCTGACCAGTGGGCTGCCCGGAGTAGCAAGGTGGGTTATTAACCCTAGGTTCTGGAGGCTCGGCAGGCCAGGAAGGATAGTGACAATTCCTGCTCGTGTCTGCCGAGCATGGCTCCTTGGATCTCGACGGCAGTGCTTTTAACGCTTGGTCCATTCCTTGGTCGGTTCCTTCTGGCAGGTGAAAGAGGGTTCCTTAACAGAAACAGAGTTTATTAATGTTCAGGTAGGCCGGAACCCCAGGCCGGGCCGCTGCAGGGCCTCCCTCAAGGCTGTGACTCCTCAGAGACAACATCACAGGCCACAGAAACACACAGCGCACCACGGACACGGGCCGACTGGATCACAGGCTAGCTCTGATGAGGTTTTCCAAGGTCCCATACACAGTAAAAGGTAAATCTCCTTTCCAGCCCCTGGCTGCAGGGCGTCCAGAATAAAAAGTTCACTGTTCCAACTTGACTGCTAGCAGGGGCTCCGTGTAATTCAGTTGACACATCTCTCAGTGTGCAGCAGAGAGAGGGGTGGGGATAGATGGCTGTTTAAGAGGAAAAGTACTGTACAGGGAAATGATGTTGGCCCCTCGTTGTGATTTTCCAGGAAATGAAAAAAAGCCCTCTGCTTAATCATCAGTGCAGTTAAAGTAGAAACAGGAGTCTGTCTCTACACCCTCATTTATGGGCCAGGTCTGTTTGTCTCCCTGGTCTGGCCCCTCTCTCTCTCTCAGGTAGCCGGAACCCCACATGCAGGGCCTCCCTCAAGGCTGTGTAGCACCACGGACACGGGCCGACTGGATCACAGGCTAGCTCTGATGAGGTTTTCCAAGCTTGGTCCAGGCTGTCTCTACACCCTCATTTATGGGAGGTCTGTTTGTCTCTCTCTCTCTCTCTCTCTCTCTCCCTCTCTCTCTCTCTCTCTCTCTCTCTCTCTCTCTCTCTCTCTCTCTCTCTCTCTCTCTCTCTCTCTCTCTCTCTCTCTCTCTCTCTCTCTCTCTCTCTCTCTCTCTCTCTCTCTCTCTCTCTCTCTCTCTCTCTCTCTCTCTCTTCCCTCTCTCTCTCTCTCTCTCTCTCTCTCTCTCTCTCTCTCTCTCTCTCTCTCTCTCTCTCTCTCTCTCTCTCTCTCTCACTCTGTCTCTCTCTCTGTCTCTCTCTCTCTCTCTCTCTCTCTCTCTGTCTCTCTCTCTCTCTCTCTCTCTCTCTCTCTCTCTCTCTCTCTCTCTCTCTCTCTCTCTCTCTCTCTCTCTCTCTCTCTCTCTCTCTCTCTCTCTCTCTCTCTCTCTCTCTCTCTCTCTCTCTCTCTCTCTCTCTCTCTCTCTCTCTCTCTCTCTCTCTCTCTCTCTCTCTCTCTCTCTCTCTCTCTCTCTCTCTCTGTCTCTCTCACTCACTCTCTGTCTCTCTCTCTCTCTCTCTCTCTCTCTCTCTCTCTCTCTCTCTCTCTCTCTCTCTCTCTCTCTCTCTCTCTCTCTCTCTCTCTCTCTCTCTCTCTCTCTCTCTCTCTCTCTCTCTCTCTCTCTCTCTCTCTCTCTCTCTCTCTCTCTCTCTCTCTCTCTCTGTCTCTCTCTCTCTCTCTCTCTCTCTCTCTCTCTCACTCACTCTCTCTCTCTCTCTCTCTCTCTCTCTCTCTCTCTCTCTCTCTCTCTCTCTCTCTCTCTCTCTCTCTCTCTCTCTCTCTCTCTCTCTCTCTCTCTCTCTCTCTCTCTCTCTCTCTCTCTCTCTCTCTCTCTCTCTCTCTCTCTCTCTCTCTCTCTCTCTCTCTCTCTCTCTCTCCCTGTCTCTCTCTGAGGGAGGAGTGCCAGCAGTATGTGAGGGTAGGCTATACTGTGTTACAGCCTTGGTTGGTCTAGTGACCTAAAGGTTCAAGTGCTCTGGCTAGAAGTGTCTGCTAAGAAAAAAGTGATTTATTTCTGTTGGTTTATTTTGACACTGTACCAACATTAGTCTTATGGGACTTGAATATATCATTGTCTCATTTGTGTGTTTATATAACAGTAATAAACCAATAAAGACACATACAGCTATGTGAGATAGGAGTGCGACCGACCACAAATATTTGATGTTAGTTGCCTTTTTCACAGAAACGACTGGATGTGAATGAAAGGGCGTGGGGGTGTGTGTTGAGCTAAAGCACAAAATAATCCTCTGTTCCTAGTTCTTATGTTAAATGAGCCTGTTTTGAATGCCATATTTCTCCCAACCATCTCACCCTTGCATGTGAAAGCCAACCATTACAAGAACAGAGCAGCTATGTGCCTGGTGTGGCTGCCAGGAAAGGCAGGCAGAATGCTATACTGTAACACACAGGGTTGGCTGTGGGGCAAACCTTCAGGGGTGAAATCACCCCATCCAGACTGCCTGGGAACCTACCATGCTAACTGTCATAGCACATTAACTAGCCTACATCAAATCTCCACAGGGTTATCTACCTTGAACTGATGGGCCCATAGCTCTCTCAGATCAGCCCTCATTACACATGTATATTTTAATCAGGATGCAGACTCTTCCCAGCTAGCACATAACGTTATGAGAACCATACGTTTCTTAGATCTTGGTGAGAGGGTGTTAGTCCTATGGTTATTTTACATACTACCTTCCCAAAACCTTTTGGAAATGGTGCAGGATAGTTGTTTGGCTTTGGAACTTTCAAAGCTCATTTACACTACTTGAACAGAACGTTTCCTAAAAGTTCAAACATGGTTACATTTAATAAAAATGTTGGTAATATTCTAGGAACGTTCTCCAACTGGTTTAACAATTGAGAATATTCTCAAATAGTTCAGAGAACATTAAGAAACAACGTTCTTCTGTGAGAATTTCAGTACTTCAGCATAACGTTTCCTATAGGTTTCCTCATGATTCTATTTAAATTCATGTGCTTTACATTGTTCTGAGTATGTTAAGAAACAACATTCTTCTCTGGGATTTTCCGTAGTTTTCAGCATAACGTTTCCTACATGAGGAATCATGGTTCTATTTAAAGTCATGTTCTCAAATAGATCAGAGAACATACAAATAAGATCCATAAAAACCACAATAATTTTTTTTGTAACGTCCAGAGAACTTTCTAAGAATGTTATTTAAAAAATAATTATGTTCTGTAACATCAACAAAACTATCTCTATCCTCTGTCTTGTGAAGCTTGTTCAGCTGTGTGGGTTGCGCCTACTAATTGGCCACACCGGAGCTTAATCAGTGCTTGTTTCCTTTGAAATGGAGTCTGTTTGAATAGACTCAAATGAACAGCTTTGAATGAGTTAAAATACATGGCATGCTAGCTCCATCCTTGTGGCCCAGTGGACTAATTCCATGGATACAGAACAGAAGGTCGTAGATTCAAATCTCACTGATGTGCCACAATAAAAGAATACATGTGTTTACATGATTAATGCCTAAGCAAATAAAATGTGATTTGTGCTTGGAGTTCAAAACAGTTCAACTAAGCTAACAGTGTTATTAAAAGTCTTGTTGGAACATGTTCACAGAACCTTATTTTTATTGCCTTCAAATAACCTATAATTTCCATTCTCAGAACATGAATAAAACCTCTCAGGAAACGTTCAGGGAACCATAGTAAAACGTTCTCAGAACCTCCCTTCAACCAAAATATGAATGTTCCCAGAACAGGCAAAATGTTCACTTTCGTTCGCAGAATGTTTTATCGGTCAGGAAACGTATGTCTTCATTCCCAGAACCAATGGGAAACCAAAAATGTACGTGTCCACGACATTCAAGGAACCAAATGTGCTAGCTGGGTTAAGTGTTTTTTTGTTGTTGCTTTTTTCACAGGGTCCACTTGAGGTGACTCTCTCTCAGCCGACTCGCACAGCCAATGGGACAAACGGGTAAGTTGTTTGTGTGTGTGTTCGTGGATGTGTGTGTGTGTGTGTGTGTGTGTGTGTGTGTGTGAGTGAGTGAACACACGTTGTGCTGCTTTTAGGAAGTCAGTTCCTCTATAGCTCTTGATGTTCATGTATGATTCTGTGTACGTGATGTGTCACCAAGCACGGACATCATTAGTACTCAATCTTTTTATCTTTTACTTCCCTCTACAGAGCTTGGTTCTTGGGGTTTCTCACCACAAGACTCATAGTATGCCTGACCACACATGCACACACACACATGCAGAAGTACAAGTAGGATCTTAATTTGAGCCAATTTGCTACAACATAAAAGTTATCCTGCAGCGACAAGAAATGTGAATTAATGGTCATTTTTGTAGGGTTTGATACATTTTTTGTAAGGGAAAATCACAAACTTCAAAAGCCGTTTAAACCTCAAATACACTACAAGTTCTCCTACAACAGGGTTATCAAATTAAGATTCTATATCTGTAGGACGCGCCAATAACACTACCAGATTCGCAGGCCATGTGTCAGCGGGACTCTCACACACACACACACACACACACACACACACACACACACACACACACACACACACACACACACACACACACACACACACACACACACACACACACACACACACACACACACACACACACACACACACACACCAATTTCTTATTTATTTAACAAGACATGTCAGTTAAGAAACAAAATTCATATTTACAATGACGGCCTACTCCAGCCACATCCTAACTCGGACAACGCTGGGCCAATAGTGCACCGCTCTATGGGACTCCCAATCACAGCCGGTTATGATACAGCCTGATGATGCCTCTAGCACTGTGATGCAGTGCCTTAGACCCCTTGTGCCACTCGGGAGCCAAGACATGACGTGAGTGTGGGATGGTGGTGGTTGAGGGGGAGATGAGTGATCTCAGGCCTGCATCACACTATCAGTCAGGCATCATATCCTTATCTACCCCCTCCTATCTCCCACCTCACTCCCAGGCAATCTCAGTCTCAGTCCTCTCAGAGCACAGACGGCGTGGTGAAAAGTCCTAGAATTATATAACGTAGCTGATGAACAGTATACATGTCTGATAATTTCACAACTCGCTACAAGAGGACAACTCAAACAGGAAAGGGAGGAGGGCTGAGGGTGGGGGCGTTGAGGGAGCGGTGAGCTGAGGCTCTCTGAAGCCTCAAGTCAGACGGGACATGCAGCCTCCTGAGGGAGCGAGGGAGGGAGGGAGGACAGGGTGAGCGAGGTGACTCAATCTCACTTCAGGAACACACCCTAGAGGGGCGAGGCTGGCACAAGCGTGTGTGTGTGTGCTGCCACCTCCACAGAGCAGAGAAGAGCGATAGGCCTCAGAGCTGTCACACAGGTGATTTACTGCTGGTGCTAGAGGGAGTGTGTCAAATAACTGACTGACTATAATCATCACACTAAGAATTAGATGCTGTGCTACACGACCATTACATGGCCACTGGCCACACCTTTCTAATGGCCCATTACAAAGCAGGGAGGAGACACTGACATATAGTCACATTTATCTCAGATATATTGGCATAGATTAGACCAGTTTAATTCATTTTTTAGGGGCCCATTTAGAGTCAAGTTAGACAATTCAAGGCATGGAATTCAGTCACAAGTGAATGCAGGCTAAGCAGAGTAGGTCTGTATTGAAAAGCACTGCAATATTGAAGGGATGTTGAGAGTTTGTGCTATTCTGAAAGTGAGCTTCGTAGATTTCTGTTCATCTGGAATAGGAGAGTATAGGTTCCAGCAGGTCATCCCACACCTCCGTCTGTGTGCACTAACCTTTATAGCACCTTCATTTGAACATGATTAGTCATGTCATGTAGTCGTTATTGCTCATTATGAGCCCTGCAGGCTTCACGTTCTGTTCTGCGGATAGAGAGCTTCACCTGAGCAGCTCAGTGGGCGTAATTACATGTGTATTCACGTCCACAGTGTCTAGTGTGAAGTGAACAAAAGCCTCTGGTTAGCTCGGTTGATTAAGATGTGATACTGCAGAGAGAGAGGAGACAGGTGTGGGATCGGATGGGAGGGCTGGCATATGCCCATATGGGCAACATATGTCCATTTTAGGTTAGGTGTTGTGTGTTAGTTTCCCATTGCGTTGACCTACTAACCCAGAGGGGCAGCTCACCCATGGTGCCTGTCTGGTACAGAGTAGACCGACAATAGACAGACAGTAGACCGACAGTAGACAGTAGACAGTCAGTAGATCGATAGTAGGCAGTCAGTAGACTGGCAGTAGACCGACAGTAGACAGTCAGTAGACAGTCAGCAGACCGACAGTAGGCAGTCAGTAGACAGTCAGTAGACAGTCAGAAGACCGTCAGTAGACCGACAGTAGACCGACGGTAGACAGTCAGAAGACCGACAGCAGACCGTCAGTAGACCGTCAGTAGACTGACAGTAGACCGTCAGTAGACTGACAGCAGACCGTCAGTAGACCGTCAGTAGACCGACAGTAGACAGTCAGAAGACCGACAGTAGACCGTCAGTAGACCGACAGTAGACAGTCAGAAGACCGTCAGTAGACCGACAGTAGACAGTCAGAAGACCGACAGTAGACCGACAGTAGACAGTCAGAAGACCGACAGCAGACCGTCAGTAGACCGTCAGCAGACCGACAGTAGGCAGTCAGTAGGCAGTCAGTAGACAGACCTGAGTGGCAGTCACCCCCTCATCCCAGCATGTGGTGCCAAGCTCAGTGTCAGCAGCAGTCAGGGCCATGATGTCTAACAGAGGCCTGTCATACAACCCCAACCCATACAGTCTGTCTGGTGCCTTTATGAAATGCCTTCATGGCCTACTGCCTGCCCCTCAAACAGGACAGGAGCCTCTCGCTCCCATGCATCCATATCTGTCTCACATCATCTCTATTTTCTCCCAACTCCTTCCCTCTCCCGCCTCAACCGAGCCCCTCGTTGGCAGCCCAGGGACAGACAGAGGAGTGGGAGGCTAGGAGACACACAGGGGGCAGAACACAGTGGGACTACTGAGGGAAGCTCTCGCTAGCCCCCCCTCTCTCTCTCTCGGTTTCTTTCTCTCTGTCCCTCTCTTTCTTCTCACTTCTATGAAACACACTCTCTCTGTCAAGAGCATGACTCTTGGTGTGGGATGCCAGACAATGATGGCTGGAAGAGACTGAAAGAGACAGTGTTTACAACGGTCTTTGGAAGTGTGTGTGTGTGTGTGTGTGTGTGTGTGTGTGTGTGTGTGTGTGTGTGTGTGTGTGTGTGTGCGTGTGCGTGTGCGTGTGCGTGTGCGTGTGCGTGTGTGTGTGTGTGTGTGTGTGTTTCTGTGTGTTCCAAGAAGTCCTTGGATGTGATCTGTGTGGTAATTGCCTGTGTGTGTCAGTGCTCCTGAAATGCATTGTTTTCCTCCTTTCAAGACATTCCCTTCCTTCACACGCACATTGTCAAAGTCACGTACACGCATGCAAGCCCCCCCCCACACACACACGCCCTCACACATACACATACACACACATGCCCTCACACACACACACATGCCCTCACACACACACATGCCCTCACACACACACACATGCCCTCACACACACACATGCCCTCACACACAGACACACTTCCTGTCCTCTCTCTCCGGTTCCCCCCCAAAACACATTTATGCACTCCCCTCTGCCTAGTCCAGAATTCCTTGGCAGTGGTCTTGAGTAAACAGTGTATTTTTAGAGCTGGGAGGTCATATAGGCCCACTCTTAATCACCACATTCCCATTTTCCCACCAGCCCCCTCCGTCTCAGCTCAGACAGAGGCCCAGCCAGGCACACTGGAGACGGAGAGGGGAATGGGAGGAGGATAGGATGGGGACTTGAGAGAAATATGGGCCTCTTCCCTCCCTCCACAGATTCCACAATGAGACTGTGGTCTGTGATTGCTCATTACCTACCTACAGTATGTGTTGTATTTGAAGGTTTCCCCAGAGACCCCGTGTTTGTTTAAGAAGCCTCTGTGTTATATGACAGTTGCTTGTGTGTTTGTTCAGATGTCTAATAAAGTCTGGGTAACTTACATAGCTTTCACCTCTGTATGTGAGCCATGGTTTAAAGCTGGACGTTGACCTCCTGGTTGAGCTCACCATAGCCGTGTGTGTTGTGCGATGAAGCTGTTTTTACGCCCCCAGTTAGCCGTATCTGGACGTTTGACCCCTCGGATCACAAATCTCAACTCCCATGTCATTTCCTGGGCTGGTTACTCAGCGACTGATGTAACATAACCCTGCATGAGAGGGCTTTGATCGGGCAACCATGGCTATATCCCAAATGGCACCGTATTCCCTATATAGTGCACTACTTTTCAACAAAGTCCTATGGGCCATGGTCAAAAGCAGTGCACTACATAAAGAATAAAATGCCATTTGGGATGCAAGCCATGTTCAGGAGGGCGTACTTTGTATTCTGAAGCATGTCTGTCTGAACAGCAGTCTGGCTCTGACCACGGTCCCCCAAGCCTCAGAGCAAGGACACTGTGTTTTTACAACTTTAATTAACGTCTCGTTAAAATGAACGTCTCGACCAAAATGGAGTCTGACTGATTGGTAGACTCAAGTCAGACTCTGAAAGCCCAATCCCTCATATATTTGGTCCAGAGAGGACATATGAATGAAAAAAATGAATCCCTTCTTATGTCGAGATCACAACTTATTTATCTCCTAATCTCGACATAACAAAAGGTTTGTCGAGATCACGAGATAATCAAAAGTACCACACATTCATTTGTTCGCGACAACCACCTCATCAAGGAGCCCCGTGACTGCGTTGATCGCAATGCGCTCGTCGACGCCTGACAGGCTGCACTGTTTCCCAGGCTGCCTGCCAGGCATCGAAGATGTCTGCGTGCAGACAGCCACTTTGTTTGTTATTGTTACCTTCATTTAACTAGGCAAGTCGGTTAAAAAAAGGTATTATTTACAATGACGGCCTCCACCGGCTAAATACAGACAGTGCTGGGCCAATGGTGCACCGCCCTATGGGACTCCCAATCACAGCCAGTTGTGATACAGCCTGGATTCGAACCAGCGTGTCTGTAGTAACACCTCAAGCACTGAGATGCAGTACCTTAGACCACTGTGCAACTCAGGAGCCCAGCCTCTGACGCTGCTATTGAATTTGATCAGCCTGTCAAGAATGGAGCTCACCCACTCTGTAAATTTAAATATTATCCCTTACAATTATACACATATCAGTTATGCTAGCTAACAACCAGCATAGACGTCGGTAGCCATGAAGTGGTCATAGCTCACATCAACATCATCATCTCGGAAACCCTAGATCCACTCCAATTCACATACCACCCCAACAGATCCACAGATGACGCAATCTCAATCTCAGCGTTCAATACCATAGTGCCCGCCTATAGGGAGGAGGTCAGAGACCTGGCAGTGTACTGCCAGGACAACAACCTCTCCCTCAACGTGAGCAAGACAAAGGAGCTGATTGTGGAATACAGGAAAAGGAGGGCCGAAAATGCCCCCCTTCACATCGACAGGCTGTAGTGGAGCGGGTTGAGAGTTTCAAGTTCCTTGGTGTCCACATCACCAGCAAACTATCATGGTCCAAACACACCAAGATAGTCGTGAAGAAAGACTGAAAAGATTTGGCATGGTTCCCCAGATTACAGCTACAGCTGCAAAATCGAGAGCATCCTGACCGGTTGCATCACCGCCTGGTATGGCAACTGCTCAGCCTCCGACCATAAGGCGCTACAGAGAGTAGTGCGTACGGCCCAGTACATCACTGGGGCCAAGCTTCCTGCAGTCAGAGGAAGGCCCCAAAAATTGTCAGATTCCAGTCACCCTGGTCATAGACTGTTCTCTCTTCTACCGCACGGCAAGCAGTACCGGAGCGCCATGTCTAGGTCCAAAAGGCTCCTAAACATCTTCTACCCCCCAAGCCATAAGACTGCTGAACAATTAATGAAATGGCCACCCGGACTATTTACATTGACCCCCCCCTTCTTTTTTTACACTGCTGTTACTCGCTGTTTATTATCAATGCATAGTCACTTTACCCCTACCTACATGTACAAATTACTTAAACTAACCTGTACCCCCGCACATTGACTCGGTACTGGTCCCCCTGTATATAGCATCTGTATTGTTATTATTATTTTTTGGTTTGTTTTTTTTGTACTTAGTAAATATTTTCTTAGCTCTATTTCTTTAACTGCATTTTTGGTTAAGGGCTTGTAAGTAAGCATTTGACTGTAAGGTTTACACCTGTAGCATGGAGCATGTGACAAATACAATTGTATTTTATTTTTGATTTGATAAGATTTGTGTACAGTTAAATTGTCTATCATAAGTACAGTGAATGGGGCATGTCTATATTTGTATTCACCCAAAAGATAATTATTCATTTCCATCTCCCTCAGTCTCTCTCTCTCCCTCTGGCACTCCCTCTCTCCTACTCTTTCTACTTCCGCCTCTCTCTTCCCTCTCTCTCTTTCTTTGTTAGCTAGCTTCCCGTTTATGTGGGGCAAACAGATGGTTTTGCTTAGCGTGCTGGTGTTAGGCCTACAGTGGAAAGACCGGAGTGAAGAGGGGGAGAAAAAGAAAGAAAGAGGGAGAGATTTAGGGAGAGGGAGATATATGGCATCTGAGCTGCAGGACTTTTCCATGTGTTCCCTTACACTTCCGTAAACAAAGCACCACAAGGGTATTTTTCCTTCTCTCAGCAAATTCCTGACATCTCAAACACAAAAACCTCCTCGGGACAACGCTGAAGTGGTGACTTACACGTCAGACCATAGATTTCTTACTCACAACAGATCAATTAAAATGTTTGAATATTAAACACAAACCTGAAACAGCAGGTTAATATGGGAGTGTCTTGTCTCTTCTCCCAGCTTCATCCCTCCCTGACTGTGTCATGGTCTCTCCAGGGGGGGTGTAGTGTAGTGTGTGTGTGTGTGGGGGTGGGGGGGGGTCTGTTGGTCTGCTCTCCCTCCAAGCCGTCTAATCCCCGTGTAAAATTGTTTCCTGGCCTACACAGGAAGTCAGCACTCAAGGCCCCTCTGTCACGGCCTCAGCCGGGGCTTCTGGGAATACGGGGGCGGGGGGAGAAGGAGGTGGGGGGGGGGCTACTGGACAGCTGTGGAAACCCCAGAGCCTCATCTGTCAGAGTGCCAACATGTGACCCCAGCTGCACTACAGCTACACCCCTAAACTCCAAACTAGTTGGTTTACAGCACTCATTCACAAGCCCCTCTTTACTCAATTAGCAGAGTTTAAGCATTACTTTGGGCCTGTGTAGGCAGCTGGCCGCAGATTTGCCTGTTAAAACCTCTAAAGTCTAAGCCTTTGGGGGAGGGGGTTCTACTAAGCTAACATATGACATTGTTTTAAGACGGTCATACCATGGATCAATTAGCTATTTGATTTGGAACTTTAGGACCCCTGTAGATACTGTATATTAAGAAAATGTAAAAAAAAATTATAGAATTTGGCTACCACTATAGAAACGCATTGAATAACGCATTCATAAATGGCAAAACAGTCACTCAACAAATTTTATCAGAAAGGATAAGGTTTTGAAGTGTCTGTCTAATATCTAGGAGATACAAGAAAGCTCAGGAAATATATACAGTACCACTCAAAAGTTTGGACACACCTACTCATTCAATGGTTTTATTTATTTTTTACTATTTTTATAATAATAGTGAAGACATCAAAACTATGAAATAACACATATGGAATCATGTAGTAACCAAAAAAGTGTTAAACAAATCAAAATATATTTTATATTTGAAATTCTTCAAAGTAGCCACCCTTTATCTTGATGACAGCTTTCCACACTCTTGGCATTTTCTCAACCAGCTTGACCTGGAATGCTTTTCCAGTAGTCTTGAAGGAGTCCCCACATATGCTGAGCACTTGTTGGCTGCTTTTCCTTCACTCTGCGATCCAACTCATCCCAAACCATCGCAATTGGGTTGAGGTCAGGTGATTGTGAAGGCCATGTCATCTGATGCAGCACTCCATCACTCTCCTTCTTGGTCAAATAGCACTTACACAGCCTGGAGGTGTGTTGGGTCATTGTCCAGTTTAAAAACAAATGCTTGTCCCACTATGAGCAAACCAGATGAGATGGCATATCACTGCAGAATTCTGTAGTAGCCATGCTGGTTAAGTGTGCCTTGAATTCTAAATAAATCACTGACAGTGTCACCAACAAAGCATCCCCACACCATCACACCTCCTCCTCCATGCTTCACAGTCGGAACCACACATGCGGCGATCATCCGTTCACCTACTCTGCGTCTCAAAAAGACATAGCGTTTGGAACCAAAAATCACAAATTTGGACTCATCAGACCAATGGACAGATTTTCACCAGTCTAATGTCCATTGCCTGTGTTTCTTGGCCCAAGCAAGTCTCCGCTTCTTATTGGTGTCCTTTAGTAGGATTTCTTTGTAGCTATTTGACCATGAAGACCTGATTCACGCAGTCTCCTCTGAACAGTTGATGTTAAGATGTTCTGTTACTTGAACTCTGTGAAGCGTTTATTTGGGCTGCAATTTCTGAGGCTAGTAACTCTAATGAACTTGTCCTCTGCAGCAGAGGTAACTCTGGGTCTTCCTTTCATGTTGGAGTCCTCATGAGAGCCAGTTTCATACTTGATGGTTTTTGCGACTGCAATTGAAGAAACGTTCAAAGTTTGTGAAGTTTTCCAGATTGACTGACCTTCATGTCTTAAAGTTTTTTTAATTTTTAATTTCACCTTTATTTAACCAGGTAGGCTAGTTGAGAACAAGTTCTCATTTGTAACTGCGACCTGGCCAAGATAAAGCATAGCAGTGTGAACAGACAACACAGAGTTACACATGGAGTAAACAATTAAGTAATGATGGACTGTCGTTTCTCTTTGCTTATTTGAGCTGTTCTTGCCATAATATGGACTTGGTATTTTACCAAATAGGGCTATCGTCTGTATACCACCCCTATCTTGTCACAACACAACTGATTGGCTCAAACGCATTAAGAAGGAAAGAAATTCCACAAATCAACTTTTAACAAGGCACACCTGTTAATTGAAATGCATTCCACGTGACTACCTCATGAAGCTGGTTGAGAGAATGCTAAGATTTTGCAAAGCTGTCGTCAAGGTAAAGGGTGACTACTTTCAAGAATCTCAAATATAAAATATATTTTGATTTGTTTAACACTTTTTTTGGTTACTACATTATTCTATGTGTTATTTCATAGTTTGATGTCTTCACTATTATTCTACAATGTAAAAAAAAATAGAGAAATTAAAGAAAAACGCTTGAATGAGTTGGTTTGTCCAAACTTGTGACTGCTACTGTATATATTTTTTTACATTTAACATTTACATTTAACCCCTTTTTTTGTTGGCACAAAACTACCTCCATACTTCCATTCATTTAAAAAAATCCGGTAACAGGTTACCTTCAGACAAGTCCCGTGACGCTTGTGGGGGTCGTCGAGCAAAAACACTGTGTTAGTGAGAGTCTCATCTTTCCATAGAGTGGTCATATTAGTCCGTTTTTGTGATGAGACCGATTTTCGGGATGTCTCCTGGTCTGACAAACAGCGCTGTATCTCTGCTACTTTTCACCTCAGATGCAGAAGGGCGACAAGGGTGAATGTGGTGGATTGAGATGCAGCCCATGTAAAAAATATATATATATGTGATGAAATAGATATCTCTAGCTTAAACTGACAGATGTATTATGTTAATTAGATTGATGCATGAGTGCGTCAATAGACGCTTAATGAAGAATTATTCGAGGTAGCATGACACAAAGCCTAGGCCTGTTGTCTCTCTGTTCTCTGACAGACTCTTCAACAGTTGTTCTGCTGGTCTGGTTGTCAACATGCTCAGTGCTTCATCCTCTTGTTTGAACTTCTAACGGAAGTGTGTTGGACAGCCCGCTCTGGATCAGCTTACCAAAGTGTCATAGACTCACACCCACCCACCAGACTTCTTTTCCTCGACACAAAGTAGCCTACCTCCCAAACCTATAGCATATGGGCTTCAAAGTTAGATCAAGCCCCAGTGACTTCCCGTATGGCTTTGTCATTGACATGACTTTCGGTGATGCCTGTGTCTACAGTAAGTCACAAAGGCAGATTGTGTGTTAGACGTTAGCTGAAGGCCTGTGGACAGAGATAGGCCTTCTGATTCGCTGAGGGCCCATTGAAGCTGAAGGTCAGGCTTGTTTGAACAGAGACAGAATAAAAGGTCAACTGGAGGGTTTTAGCCCGGCCCTCCCTCTCCTTTCTTTATCCTGTTTCCCTCCACGTTTCCCTCGTTTCCCACCACTCAAATCTTTCAAATGATCTCTCTTGAATCCTGCATCATGCTAGTTCTGAAATGAGTCATTTTCTACATCTGGTTAGTGGTTAGGGTTATCATCCCACACAATATTACTCCTCAGGGTCGTCATGTGCATACCTGGGTTTCCATTAGCTGGTAATTGCCGGCTTTTGGCTGTAATAAAACAAATTTAAGCAGATAAATATACATTTGGCTGGCCAAATGAACCTGGTGAAAAAACAACGGTAGGAAGGCTACCCACCACTTTACAATGTGAGCTGGAGGTAGTATGCATTTTGAAAATATATTTCATTGTTTGAAACCTGAGTATTTTACTTCATATTATGAGGCATGTCTTACCTTGCTTGAAAATCTGACCGTAGAAAGGTGGAGGCAATTATTTCATAAAAACTTTATAGGTTTAAAGTTTGAGGAAGCATAAGCCAACAATTTCTCCCAATCTGTTGGTCAGTTCTGATTTTCATATGTGCATCTTGATGGAACAGTTTCATTTCAATAATAATGTTTGCGGTTCTCAAAATTGTTGCCACGTGGATAATTATAAAAATGTAAAATTCAACTAATGTGAGAGGACCAGCCTCTGCCATATGACACAGTGATCATTGGCGGCTAAATAGCCTAAATGAGCGCATGGAACTGGCCAAAGCAGCTGTTGACCTATAACTTACATTGTCAACAAAGTAAAAATACATAAAAACAGTAGAAAATACACCGATGAAAATTTTGGTTCTTTCAATAATGTTAACTTCTCTTCTCAGCCTGTCTGCCTTCCTTTCTATTTGTCTTGACTTGAGCTGTTGCTTGTGAAGTGCAACATTGTATCAAATCAATCAACTGGATCGGCCCTAACGTGCAACATTGAATCAACTAGCCTATTCAGCACTCAGAGTTTAGGCACCAGTGAGCTCGGGACAGACAGCTGTTTTTGCGCAAGGGAAAGGACAAGCATTTTATGACGTTTCCACTGGATATATGGGATCATCAGATTATAATATTTTGCTCTTTCACACCGAGTCTTGGTGATTATCGAGGGGGTGTTTTTTTTGTGAGGAACTATTAGGCTCTCATTTGCAATGGATGTTTAAACAACAGACTTCGTTGACTTACTGTGTGAGGTGAAGAAAATATTACTGAGAAGATGAGCTTATTAGTGGTGAAGGCGATGACTAAGACAAGCAGAAATCAGACATCCCCAAATGGGCACTTGCACGCAGCAGGCCAGGGAGGCTAATTCTATGCTTGCTCAGACATGCTAGCTCCCTCAACATTAACAAGAACCGTGCACATCGCTCCAAACAAAAGATAATGAAAAGGGGGACAACTCGTAAATGATGGTTATGAAATAAAACCCAAACTTGTTTCTCAACAACATTTACACACCGAGAATGAGAACGGTAAATTATTGTAGGCATAATTAGTAATACAAATGATGTCATGGCGTTAGAAGCTTCTGATAGGCTAATTTACATCATTTGAGTCAATTGGAGGTGTACCTGTGGATGTATTCCAAGGCCATACCTTCAAACTCAGTGCCTCTTTGCTTGACATCATGGGAAAATCAAAAGAAATCAGCCAAGACCTCAGAAAACAAATTGTAGACTTCCACAAGTCTGGTTCATCCTTGGGAGCAATTTCCAAACGTCTAAAGGTACCACGTTCATCTGTACAAACAATAGTACGCAAGTATGAACACCATGGGATCATGCAGCCGTCATACTGCTCAGGAAGGAGACGCGTTCTGTCTCCTCGAGATGAACGTATTTTGGTGCGAAAAGTGCAAATCAATCCCAGAACAACAGCAAAGGACCTTGTGATGCTGGAGGAAACAGATACAAAAGTATCTATATCCACGGTAAAACGAGTCCTATATCGACATAAGCTGAAAGGCCGCTCAGTAAGGAAGAAGCCACTGCTCCAAAACCGCCATAAAAAAAAGCCAGACTACGGTTCGCAGCTGCACATGGAGATGGTACTTTTTGGAGAAATGTCCTCTGGTCTGATGAAACAAAAATATTACTGTTTGGCCATAATGACCATGGTTATGTTTGGAGAAAAAGGAGGAGGCTTGCAAGCCGAAGAACACCATCCCAACGGTGAAGCACGGTGGTGGCAGCATCATGTTTTGGGGTTGCTTTTCTGCAGGAGGGGCTGCGTTCACAAAATAGATGGCTTCATGAGGAAGGGAAATGATGTGGATATATCGAAGCAACATCTCAAGACATCAGACATGGAAGTTAAAGCTTCTGACTTCAACTGTATGTAATGGGGAATTGATAACAATAAACAATCTTAGGGCATACAGTTCACAAGAAATAATGAATGCGCAAGATTCTGGAGAGTTGAGAGCATGCATTTTGGAGAGAGACGGCCTATAGGTTATCTTCGCCACACACCCCTCCCCTTGTTATTGTCTCAAAATGTTAAGTAAAGTTCACTACACATTAGGTTCACACATAAGGTATTTTTTAGATGCTTTTCACTGACAGCTGCTACTCAATCAGCTAGGCCTTTTGCCACGCAAGCTGCCTATGAAAGACTGTTGCCAGGCAAGCTGCCTATGAAAGACTGTTGCCACTCAAGCTGCCTATGAAAGACTGTTGCCAGGCAAGCTGCCTATGAAAGACTGTTGCCACTCAAGCTGCCTATGAAAGACTGTTGCCAGGCAAGCTGCCTATGAAAGACTGTTGCCACGCAAGCTGCCTATGAAAGACTGTTGCCACTCAAGCTGCCTATGAAAGACTGTTGCCACTCAAGCTGCCTATGAAAGACTGTTGCCACTCAAGCTGCCTATGAAAGACTGTTGCCACTCAAGCTGCCTATGAAAGACTGTTGCCACTCAAGCTGCCTATGAAAGACTGTTGCCAAGCTGCCTATGAAAGACTGTTGCCACTCAAGCTGCCTATGAAAGACTGTTGCCACTCAAGCTGCCTATGAAAGACTGTTGCCACTCAAGCTGCCTATGAAAGACTGTTGCCACTCAAGCTGCCTATGAAAGACTGTTGCCACTCAAGCTGCCTATGAAAGACTGTTGCCACTCAAGCTGCCTATGAAAGACTGTTGCCACTCAAGCTGCCTATGAAAGACTGTTGCCACTCAAGCTGCCTATGAAAGACTGTTGCCACTCAAGCTGCCTATGAAAGACTGTTGCCACTCAAGCTGCCTATGAAAGACTGTTGCCACTCAAGCTGCCTATGAAAGACTGTTGCCACTCAAGCTGCCTATGAAAGACTGTTGCCACTCAAGCTGCCTATGAAAGACTGTTGCCACTCAAGCTGCCTATGAAAGACTGTTGCCACTCAAGCTGCCTATGAAAGACTGCTGCCTATGAAAGACTGTTGCCACTCAAGCTGCCTATGAAAGACTGTTGCCACTCAAGCTGCCTATGAAAGACTGTTGCCACTCAAGCTGCCTATGAAAGACTGTTGCCACTCAACTGCCTATGAAAGACTGTTGCCACTCAAGCTGCCTATGAAAGACTGTTGCCACTCAAGCTGCCTATGAAAGACTGTTGCCACTCAAGCTGCCTATGAAAGACTGTTGCCACTGCCTATGAAAGACTGTTGCCACTCAAGCTGCCTATGAAAGACTGTTGCCACTCAAGCTGCCTATGAAAGACTGTTGCCACTCAAGCTGCCTATGAAAGACTGTTGCCACTCAAGCTGCCTATGAAAGACTGTTGCCACTCAAGCTGCCTATGAAAGACTGTTTCTCGCTGCCGTTTCTCTCCTGTTCTATTGGTTTTCATATCAACTTTCTTCCATTGTCCAGAAGTCAAACGCACCATCCTAGTCACACAGTATTAGCAACACATCTTAGTCGTTGTGTCTTTAGATTCACGCTCTTTGAATCTCTGTCATATACCGCTTGCGTCAGATGCGCTATTTAGAATGGTGTTTTCCCTTTTTCCCGCAAATTGCATTTTGGCAAATGTTTGAAAATGACATTTTATTGGCTACTTCATTACAGGAGTTACATGTTTTGTTAAGAGGAATTACCATAATCTAAATGTGGTGACTTTTTGAGCACCGTGGGTGGACGCCCCTAGTGGGTTTACACACCCAATGCATATGTGTCTGGGAAATTTCTCAAATGGCTGTGAAAAGTAAAATGGGAAAACCCTGTACATAAAGTAGCCGATAGGTCTGTCATAATATAATAGACACAGTAGATCTAGCTGGTCTGTCATAATATAATAGAGACATAGAGACAGTAGATCTAGCTGGTCTGTAATTTTATAATAGAGACATAGAGACATTTCACGGCTAGAAGATTTCTGGTTTAAGTTCTGCGAGGAACACAGCTAACATTGCTTTTGTACCCTTGAGCAAGGCCCAAACTATAGAGGTACCAATCCAGGGCTAGTTTATACTGGTGCTCTCCAGAGTCTGTACGTGTGCCCCCGCTCAGACAACATCACAAAATGATCCTCGGCTTTGACATCAAGTCCTCCACATACCAACACGCTATCCCCTAGCTGACTGCGTTGCAGTTTTCTATAGATCCAAATCCCCATCGGTGCATTGCGTTCTCCATTTAAATGACTGCATATAGATAGGTCTGTCTGCATCTGTTTCTGCAGCAAGGGGTTATTCGCGGACTCCAAAAGAGCCGTCCTCAGATTTCTGGATGTATTTTGACGTATTTAAGAGAAGAGGGACATGCGACGATACACTGGAAAGGTCCCAGATGATGTTACTGTTTGAATGCTGCCGCCACTGTTGGGCTTCGCTGCAGGGGTAGACTGGCTGTAGTAGGACAGGACTCTGACCCTCTTTTTCTCGCCCACTGGTCTCTCTGAAGTTTCCCTGGCCGAATCAGTCACACACTCTGTGAGTGCCAATGTGATTCCCTGTAGTTTTTCCCTGTGTGTCTGAGCATCAGCCTAAATTTTTTAAATTTTACCAGGCAAGTCAGTTAAGAACAAATTCTTATTTTCAATGACGGCCTAGGAACAGTGGGTCAACTGCCTGTTCAGGGGCAGAACAACAGATTTGTACCTTGTCAGCTCAGGGATTTGAACTTGCAACCTTTCGATTACTAGTCCAACACTCTAACCACTAGGCTACCCTAGTGGTTACACACACATATTTTCCATCTACTGTACAGTCTGAAACAGGCAAACGTATTGACACAAGGGTCAACTAGTGGATGTTGGGATAGTGAGATACTTTGAACAGGTGTCATGTATTGTAGATGAACAGTCAGCACAGTCCTGTAAGCTAAGTTGAGCAGGATAGGGTATGTTCAGACTTATTGATTAGGTCTGACTTCCATAAGGAATAACCTTCCACAATCATCTGATCAATAATCACAGCCCAGAGAAACGCTATCTGAGACTGTACATGGTGGAGGGATGGAGGGCCGCCTGCCAAAACTCATTTCCTGCCTGGCGTTTTCAGGGGAAGGAAGGAGGGTTTGTCCCTTCATACCTCACACGCTAGTTTGACGCAGGAAATAGAGAAAATAAACTAGTAATTAGATAAATAAATGAGCATAGATAAACCTTATAAACAATTGAATGGGCTGGAAATGGGCCTTGACCAGAGATAACAAGCTGAGCTCTCAGTCGTCCAAAACATTGCCTGGCCAAATGTCTGAAACGAATGTCACTTTGCAGTCCAAGGTCCTCGCCACCACCATGACTGCATGTGGTGGCTTTTCTTTTTACAAGGCTTCTTTGACAGTGGCCCTTCAGAAAGAGAGAGAGAGGAGAGAGAGCATTTCACAACAGTTTCCCCATAATTCCCAGATGTTTTTGATGTTTGTTATGGGTTTTCGATTAGCTGACAACAGTGTAACCCTTTGAACTCTCTCCCTCTCTCTGGCCTGGGACTGCCTGGCTGGCTGGCTTTGAGTCAGTCCTCTCTCTCTCTGGCCTGGGACTGCCTGGCTGGCTGGCTTTGAGTCAGTCCTCTCTCTCTCTCTGGCCTGGGACTGCCTGGCTGGCTGGCTTTGAGTCAGTCCTCTCTCTCTGGCCTAGGACTGCCTGGCTGGCTTTGAGTCAGTCCTCTCTCTCTCTGGCCTGGGACTTCCTGGCCGGAAAGCTTAGAGTCAGTCCTCTCTCTCTCTCTGGCCTGGGACTGCCTGGCTGGCTGGCTTTGAGTCAGTCCGGCGTCGCTCTGTCACGTTTTATTTTCAGTCCTCCGCTTCCCTCCACTCCGCTGTGCCCGCCAGCCAAACCAATTAAAGAGAGACGAGCTGTCCACGGCGGCGTGGTATGCATGCAGCTGTGGAGGAGGGGTGGAGGGAACGATATTCACAGCACTTCAACTTGTCCCCCTCTCCTCTCTCACTTAGGGTGTCAGAGAGGCTTAGGGCTGGCAGACATTGTGTGGGGTTACCCTCCTCCCCTCGACACAGAGCCAATAGGGTATCGGGGGGGTGCCTTCACTGTGGGAGTGTATGATGCTGCTATTTACCACCTCTCTCTCTCTCTCTGTCTCACCCAGACACAGTCTGTCAGAGGTTCCTGATGAGATGAAGAGTCTGATCATAGAGAAGAGCAAGATGGGCCTGGAAGAAGACCCCGAGCTGCTTGTCAAAGGTGAGCCTGCCTGCCCGACACACTTCTACACCATCCCTCTATTCTCTCTCTCTCCTTTCTCTTTGTGTAGCTGATGTGTTCCAGTCCCAGTGATTTGCATGTACAGTAATAACAGTCTGTGGGATGATGACGTTCACTCGTCCGAGAGCGTTAGCCGAGCTTGAGCTCTGTGCATGTTTGCGGTGTTATCGCTGAATAAGTAGACCATACTGTACTACTGTACTGTACACTTCACTGTCCACAGCTAAGCCCTCACACACACACACACACACACACACACACACACACACACACACACACACACACACACGCACGCACGCACGCACGCACGCACGCACGCACACACACACACACACACACACACACACACACACACACACACACACACACAACACCCTGCCCCCAGTAATCATGTAATGATGACCATCAGCGGCATTCAGAGCCTTGCGTGCCTGACGCTTTTTGAGGAGTGATCTCACAGGCTATTCATGTGTGCTTTTCCTGCTACCGAAACGGTTGCAGTAAAATGCCAGCGCTTGGATAAGTTACGTCCTCTTTGGGATGGCGGCAGCCTGATCGGCTAATTCGGACAGCAGTTACCATGCAGCACCCCTGGCCGACTGGCTGGCTGCACCCCTCCTCCCTCTGTTCCGACGTCTGAGACCAGGCAGAGGGGCAGGCGATGGGGTTAGGGGGGGTGCATTTCTTCCCAATCGGAGGACGGATACTTCCCCTGGGCCCCTGGGGTGGCTGTGTGCCTTGGCATTTCTTCTCTTCAGTCGGGCCGTCTTCCCCACCAGCCACCACTGACGCTCCAGGACATGTGAAGGCCTTGCTCTGTTCATGCCCTTGTTGTGTGCAGGGATATATCACATGTCCTGGTGCTAGGGTGTCGCTAGCTGTTTGGTGTGGTTTGGTGTGGTTTACAATGGGACATCCTCAGGCAACTGGGGCCAAGTGTCACCTCGCTGTCTAAAATAGGCCATCAACCGTGCCTTAGACAGAGAGAGACAGACAGAGGGGAAAAGGTAGAGAGAGAGAGATTGACGTAGCGAGGGAGTGAGAAACTCCTAGACAGAATGCAGTGACGAGCATAAATGACATTCCTTTGTTTGCTCATTTTTAGCTACATATCACTTAGTACTCCAGTCATTTGGAAAGGGATTCAGTCGACTCAATTGCAATCGTTTCCCTTTCTGTTTGGATCTCTGTCTAATTCTGTTCAGCCCATAATCCTAGTGTTGAAGCTCATTAAAGCTCGGCTCCCTTATGGATGACTGTTTGTTATCAGATGCTTTTTAATCTCCTCCAAATCTCCAGAACAAACAGAAGGTACACACAGAGATAGAAGGACAGAACAGAACCAGAGGGAGACAGACTCCAGTGTTTGCTCAGTCTGTGTTCCAGGGGGCAGGGCCAGCGTTAGGGGTCTGGGGTCACAAATGAAACAAATTAAGGGCGAGCCGTGGCCCCCCAGGGGACGCATTAGCAGGCCAGGGAGATGGGATCCAGATGGAGGACCGTGGGGGGGAGGGGAAGGGTAGGCAGGGGGTCCTGACCGGGACTCTTGTTTCACCCTTTCTCTCTCTCCCACTCATTGCCTTTCCTTCTCTTTCTCTACTTCTCTCACTCTCTCTCTCTCTCTCTTTCTTTCTCTCCTCCCTCTTTCCATCCAAAGTAGGCCGTCTCTCTATCCCACTATCTCAAAAAGAGCAGCTGCTGGACATCCTGTGTGACTGACAGACGACCTGCCTCCCAGCTCTCCGCTAACCAGTCCACCCACACCCATCCCCCCCCTTCCCCCGACCCAATCATCCACCCCACCCAATCCCGTTCTGTCTTACCTCATCGTTTTTTATTTATCCATTTCATGTTGGTTTTTATGCTCCTGTTGATGTGGTGTTAAGTACCTGGGGACTATATTGGGTGGGTTTATGGTGTGTTCCAGGCTGCCACTGGGAAAGGGGAAACAGAATGAGACGTGTGTAGACTCCCACTTCGAATGCCCCCCTCAGGGTCTATGGGTTGTAACATGGGGGATGGTAGCAATGGGGGCTCTGCATGTAGGGAAAACCACTTTACCATAGGAAAAAGGGGAGTTGGTGCGGGGGTAGAGATGAAAGAGGGAGAGACTGAGCGAAGAGAAAAGAGCTGTAGGGAAAGCGAGGGAGAGCTGACAGGTGGCATGCAGCTTGCAAACCACAGAGGAAGCTGTGACGCTGGCTCGGTCGTCAGAGCTGTTCTAAGAAGTTAGCCCAATGAACATGGCACTGCTGTTCCCATAAACACACGCACACACACACACACACACACACACACACACACACACACACACACACACACACACACACACACACACACACACACACACACACACACACACACACACACACACACACACACACACACACACACACACACACACACACACACACACACACACTCAACGGATGGCACAGCCATATAAACCTGCCCCCGCCCTCACCATAGCGCCCTGCTCCAGCTTTGGGCCAGGTGACCAGCCAGGGCCCTCTGCCAGCCTATCCATCACCCCTCACTGTGAACTCTGACTGCTCTCTCTCGTTTTACCCCTCCCTCTCACCGCCACCCCTATCCATCCCTTGCTCCCTCTTCCTCTCTCTCTCTGGGCAGCCCCTGGCCAGAGCTTGGCCAAACCCGGTTTATTTACCCTCAGCTTGGTGAGATTAAATATTTAGAAGGAACAGTTTGCACACATATCCTGTGTCCCAAATGCCACCCTATTCTCTATATAGTGCACTACTTTTGACCAGAGCCCCATGGTCCCCTGGTCAAAGGTAGTGTACTATACAGGGAACAGTGTGTCGTTTGGGACACACTATGTGGGTTGCTGCATGGCTGGTGTTTGGTAACACTACAGCCACTTTCCCTTCTGGACACGGGTAATAGACTATATATACAAAATACAAAAGTATGTGGACACCCCTTCAAATTAGTGGATCCGGCTATTTCAGTCACACCCATTACTGACAGGTGTATCAAATCGAGCACACAGCCATGCAATCTCTATAGACAAACATTGGCAGTAGAATGGCCTCACTGAAGAGCTCAGTGACTTTCAACGTGGCACCGTCATAGGATGCCACTTTTCCAACAAGTCAGTTTGTCAAATTTCTGTCCTGCTAAAGCTGCCCCAGTCAACTGTAAGTGCTGTTATTGTGAAGTAGAAACGTCTAGGAGAAACAATGGCTCAGCCACGAAGTGGTACAGGGCCCTGACCTTTGGGATGAATTGGAACACCGACTGCGAGCCAGGCCTAATTGCCCAACATCAGTACCTGACCTCACTAATGCTTTTGTGGCTGAATGGAAGCAAGTCCCCGTAGCAATGGTCCAACATCTAGTGGAAAGCCTTCCCAGAAGAGTGGAGGCTGTTATAGCAGCAAAGGGGGGACCAACTCCGTATTAATGCCCAAGATTTTGGAATGAGATGTTCGACGGGCTGGTGTCCACATACTTTTGGCCATGTAGTGTACATCCCCTTCATGTAAAGCTGGACACTGCAGACCAGGATCCTGTTCAGTAGAGACCAAACACAAACAGTTATGAAATGGAAAATTACCATTTTTATTGAACAAATTCATGTCCGTTTCACACCGTTTTGTCTCGTTCTACGCCTACTGAACACCACCCAGTTCTGAGGGCCATGGTTATGTGACAGGGGTGGAATGGTGAAGGGAGCCAGGAGAATGTATCAGCCTTTCTTTCTCTCTCCCTCCCTCCTTCTCTGGGCGTTAATGATAGATCAGTCCACCAGTTCTCTTCCTGCTACTCCACCACCAGCGACTGTTCTCCAACCTCCCGCTTTCTTCTTTGTGTGTTTTTTTCCAGCTGTAATTATCCTGGTGGCACAGGCCTTAATGTCTGACTATACCATTAGCTGCCGTTATTTTTAACCTGTTCTGCACGTTACAGACATATTTTATGTCCAATGGGTTCAACCTCTTAGTGATTATGTTCAGCCCAAACCAATTAACCCTTAAATTCAACCAAATAAGACACACACACCACACGCACACACACACAGTTGCGCACACACACGCACACATACACACACACACATGTGCAAACACACACATACACACACAGTCTATCATGTGTAGATCTTTTTTTGGCTAACTTTTTGATCTTTCTCACACATTCATTGTGTGTGTGTGTGTGTGTGTGTGTGTGTGTGTGTGTGTGTGTGTGTGTGTGTGTGTGTGTGTGTGTGTGTGTGTGTGTGTGTGTGTGTGTGTGTGTGTGTGTGTGTGTGTGTGTGTGTGTGTGTGTGTGTGTGTGTGTGTGTGTGTGTGTGTAGGCTGGCTGTTCCGGGAGGTGTGTGGAAGCTGGATCAAGCAGAGGTGCTACTGGTTTGTACTGAGCCTGGACTCCTTAGACTACTACAGCAGCTCAGAGAGAGGAGCCCGCAGACTGGGAACACTGGTGCTCACCAACCTCTGCTCTGTCATCTGGCCAGACAAACAGACCTTCAAGGAGACGGGTGAGTGCCACTCACGCACACACACAGAGACACATGAGCATGCACTGGCGTGTATATCCAAAATTCCCTCTTTGGATAACTAAGCCCCAGATAATGAGTTCCATATTGGTCCACTATCCTTAAGCTGTTCAATGATCAAATATTGGTAAAGATCTCAAAGCGGTCATAATGTGAGGATGTACGGTCTCCTCTCAGTTCCTGTGAGCCCAGTACACCCAGAGGAAGTCTGGAAAACGCAGTCCACTTTTCTCTCCACAACTTGTGTTTGTCTGGAACCTTCTGAGTCATCAGCACCAGAATGACCCTTTACCGTTTAACACCCTGAATGACAGGAATCGGAAAGGAAATACAGGTGAAATGCTATTGTTGTGTGAAGACACACCACACACACACACTTCTATTACTCACCCACGACACACACACACACACACACACACACACACACACACACACACACACACACACACACACACACACACACACACACACACACACACACACACACACACACACACACACACACACACACACACACACACACACACACACACACACACACACACACACACACACACACACACACACACACAATGGTCCTCTGTGACTGTATGGAGGGGATTGTACCTTCGCCTGCTGACTTTAGACAACCACTTAAAACCTCCAGGAGAAAAAAACTAACTAACCCAAACATTCCCCTAAATCTGCTCTGGGACTTTCCTGCAGAGAAGTGTGTACTCTGTTTTGTCCTGCCCTTAGTCTAAGTACAGCTCACTGGTGGCTGTGTGTTCTGTCTGTGTTCCTCTATCAGCCTCTGAGTAAGTCTGTCCCAGCAGAGTGGTATGGACCTAATGGCTTCCTCCTTATCGCCTTACCATACAATACAATACTAGTCCCCTTTTAGGCCCAGTATCTCCTTCCACCTCTCTATCTCTCACTTGTGAGATAGATATGAATGGGGTCACACACACACACTTTAGCCTCACTTGGCTTTTGAACTTGACCAATCGAAACAAAGAAAAATCAGTATGCCAAGTCACGTAGCTAGCAGGAGATCACATGGTAACAAACTCAGGGTATGATTGGCCCATGGATCCACACTGCACTTTCTCAGTTCTTACAGGAGGTTAGGCCAGGTGTTGTGCCAGGAGAGGACACACCTCTGTCCTGACTTGGTTGTAGTCGTTTCGGTTGGGCTTAGTGGCTAATAAAGTTTGGGGACCCTCCCGGGATGATCGCTGACCATGAAACCCAGAGAGGAAGTGAGGAAGCAGGAGTCACACCAGATATGTGGAATGTCCCATGTTCAGACCACATGAGAGGGAGAGTGGAGCAGGCTTCCTTATTTTCTGAAACCACAGTTAATTTATAAGTATAGACCTTCGATTCTGCTCTCTGTAGCTATATTGTTCTTTGAAAGTTCAGTTTCTTTTTTTTTCATGTTTACTCATGCCTTCAGTACACGATACACTGATGACTGACTTCCCTGCGTGTGTGTGTGTGTGTGTGTGTGTGTGTGTGTGTGTGTGTGTGTGTGTGTGTGTGTGTGTGTGTGTGTGTGTGTGTGTGTGTGTGTGTGTGTGTGTGTGTGTGTGTGTGTGTGTGTGTGTGTGTGTGTGTGTGTGTGTGTGTGTGTGTGTGTGTGTGTGTTTCAGGGTACTGGAGCATCACAGTGTATGGGCGTAAGCACTGCTACAGGCTGTACACCAAGCACTTCAACGAGGCTGTGCACTGGGCCTGCGCTGTCCAGAAGGTCATCGACACAAAAGCCCCCGTGGAGACGCCCACTCAGCTCCTGATCCGAGACATCGAGGTGAGACACACCCATATGCACACACACACACACACGCACACACACACACACACACACTGCTTCACAGCATCTCGCTGCCCGCCCCTGACTAGACCACTGCCAAGCTGCCGATGACAAGGGTCACCAAGCACGGACCGCAGCAACACAACGTCAACCGCGCGACCAGACTGGGCCGCGAGTCCAAAGTGTCCTCCAACTGTCGTTGCTGGTGCTTTCAGGGAATTATCTTATTCCGCCAAGCTGTGAGAGAAGGCACCCGGCTATTTTAAGGAACGTGTCATTTTTAGAGGCAAAAGGGTGGATGAAGAGGGTGTGCAAGGCAAAGCCTCATATTTGGACCTGGTTCTGGGGTGTGTACGTGTGTGTGCCCACAGAAACATGCCTCACTTAAACAAGTTATTCCATTTTTGAAGTATGATTTCATTCATCACTAAGACAAAGTCTAAGAGAAGAATACAGACCACGCTCTGCCATCACTTTGGAATTTACCAAGTGGTGTTAAGTCTATGCTTGTTTGCTATTCTGAGTTTGTGTGCTGTTGTGTGTGTATTCTTGTAAATGTGCCTTCGATCACTTGACTTCCGCCTGAACTCTTATCATGTGAGAAGGTGTTTAAAGTAGCCCTGTGTGTGTGTGTGGGTGCATGTGAACACCCAGATTTGTAGAGATGTGGTTGCTAGCGAGCAGAGCATGCTGGAATCTCATACAGCAGACGGATGGGTGACGAGGCACAGATAAGCACTCCCCAATTTGGCCTCTAGGGTCCCTAATCTCACTGCGAGGGTCCCCAATCTCCCAGCGAGAGTCTGTGATCTGGTCCAGAGAGTTTAATCTGTCTCCTTCCATTTGCCCTGCCGTGCCCCTGCTCAGCCAACGGGAGGCCGGGTCACGGAAGGAGGAAGAGAGGGGCCCCCTGTCTTCTCTTCCTCCCCCTTTCCAATCCTCCTCCACCCCTTCCAACACTCTTTCTCACACTTAACACAAAGCCTAGCCGAATCCCACTGAAGGCTGGAGAACTCTACTGAACAGAACTGACACTACAGGAGAGGGGGAGTGAGGGAGGGAGCGAGGGAGAGGGAGAGAGGGAGGGAGAGGAAGAGAGAGGGAGGGAGAGATGGAGAGGGAGAGAATGAATAGAGGAGTTCTTTGTGTGAGAGAAGTGCTTATCTCGGAGTGTAGATGTGTGTCCCACCAGACATGGAGGTGAAGAGAGATGACCATTTCAGCCTTAGACCTCCAGTCTCTGTTGCTGTGAAAGAGGGACAGAGGGACAGGGAGAGGTAGCGAGGTTGGGGGGGAGAGTGAGAAGGACAAGGGAACATGTCCGTTTTTAGGACATAATGAGGATGGATGTTCTGTCGGAATCCTGTAGATTATAAATGAATCCCGTTGTCCTCTTGCGACCTCTACATAGACTGCAATGTGTTTCCCAGTGTTGAGCACTCTACAGGCACAGTATGTTCGCCTATGGTAATGTGTTGTGTATGTAGGCTGTATGTGTCTGTCCAATAGACAGTCTGCCAGTGTTCCACATGGTCCCAGTTCAGATAGACCAAAACATTTCAGAGGAATGTGTCAACTTTGCCACACAAAGGAGGGTGTATTGGGGGAAGGAGGGAGAGCAGTGGCAACATTACTAATGGTCAACAGGTGCAGGCAAGGATTGTAGTAGTGGATGCCATCTGCGTAGGGCGGCAAGAAGCCTAGCGGTTAAGAGGTTGGGCCAGTCGCTGGTCAAAAGGTCGCTGGTTTGAATCCTCGGCTGACTCCTTGAAAAATCTGTCTGTGCCCTTGAGCAAAGCACTTAACCCTAATTGCTTCTGTAAATCACTCTGGATTAGAGCTCCTGTAAATCACTCTGGATTAGAGCTCCTGTAAATCACTCTGGATTAGAGCTCCTGTAAATCACTCTGGATTAGAGCTCCTGTAAATCACTCTGGATTAGAGATCCTGCAAATCACTCTGGATTAGAGCTCCTGTAAATCAGTCTTGATTAGAGCTCCTGTAAATCACTCTGGATTAGAGCTCCTGTAAATCACTCTGGATTAGAGCTCCTGTAAATCACTCTGGATTAGAGCTCCTGTAAATCACTCTTGATTAGAGCTCCTGTAAATCACTCTGGATTAGAGCTCCTGTAAATCACTCTGGATTAGAGCTCCTGTAAATCACTCTGGATTAGAGATCCTGCAAATCACTCTGGATTAGAGTTCCTGTAAATCAGTCTTGATTAGAGCTCCTGTAAATCACTCTCGATTAGAGCTCCTGTAAATCACTCTGGATTAGAGCTCCTGTAAATCACTCTGGATTAGAGGTCCTGTAAATCACTCTTGATTAGAGCTCCTGTAAATCACTCTGGATTAGAGCTCCTGTAAATCACTCTTGATTAGAGTTCCTGTAAATCACTCTGGATTAGAGCTCCTGTAAATCACTCTGGATTAGAGCTCCTGTAAATCACTCTTGATTAGAGCTCCTGTAAATCACTCTGGATGAGAGCTCCTGTAAATCACTCTTGATTAGAGTTCCTGTAAATCACTCTGGATTAGAGCTCCTGTAAATCACTCTTGATTAGAGCTCCTGTAAATCACTCTGGATTAGAGCTCCTGTAAATCACTCTGGATTAGAGCATCTGCTAAATTACTCAAATGTCATGTAAAATGTGTTTCTGTCAATGAATGTGTTTCTGTCATCTGTATCGAGATACCACAGACATGTACAGTTGAAGTCGGAAGTTTAAATACACCTTAGCCAAATACATTTCAACTCAGTTTTTCACAATTCCTGACATTTAATCCCAGTAAACATTCAATGTCTTAGGTCAGTTAGGATCACCACTTTATTTTAAGGGTGTGAAATGTCAGAATAATAGTAGAGGGAATTTTTTATTTCAGCTTTTATTTCTTTCATCATATTGGGTCAGAAGTTTACATACACTCAATTAGTATTTGCTAGCATTGCCTTTAAATTCCTCCTGACAGAGCTGCTGTAATTGAGTCAGGTTTGTAGGCCTCCTTGCTCGCACACGCTTTTTCAGTTCTGCCCTTCAGGTGTTTGGAAATTGCTCCCAACGATGAACCAGACTTGTGGAGGTCTACAATTTTTTTCTGAGCTCTTGGCTGATTTCTTTTCATTTTCCCATGATGTCAAGCAAAGAGGCACTGAGTTTGAGGGTAGACCTTGAAATACATACACAGATACACCTCCAATTTCCTCAAATGATGTCAATTAGCCTATCAGAAGCTTCTAAAGCCATGACATCATTTTCTGAAATGTTCCAAGCTGTTTAAAGGCACAGTCAACTTAGTTAATGTAAACTTCTGACCCACTGGAATTGTGATACAGTGAAATAATCTGTCTGTAAACAATTGTTGGGAAAATGACTTGTGTCATGCACAAAGTAGATGTCCTAACCGACTTGCCAAAACTATAGTTGGTTAACAAGAAATTTGTGGAGTGGTTGAAAAACAAGTTTTAATGACTCCAACCTAAGTGTGTGTAAACTTCCGACTTCAACTGTAAATAGTGTCAATGATGGCGGTGTGTTTTGTTGGGTCCCCAGGTGTTTAAAAAGCGGCCATAGCTCCTCCTGCTCCATGGCCTGACTCCCACTGACCCTAGTCACCCCTGTTACCCAACACACTCTCTCTCATAGCAGCCCTGCTTGGGGCTGCTCCCAGGTCAGCTGGAATGTCAAGGAAGCTCATCTGTCACTCTCTCTCTCTTTAACTGTCTGTCTGTCTCTCTGTCTTTCCTCTCCAGGAGAACAAGTTTAACCCTGAGGTGGTAGATAATATGTACCAGCACAACCCCATCCTGAAGCACACCCAGAGCCCCCTGTATGCCCCCCTGTTGCCCTTCCCTTACGGCAGCCTGGAACACACCTGTAAGTACTACTACCATGCTACCACCAGTCCCTGCGGTCAGTGCCATGCCTGTAAACTCTGCAGTAAAACACGAGCAGTTACACACACACCCACTCACATATGAGTAATGCTGTCACATGCTCATTGACATGCCCAGTAATCATACACTGTAACAGACTCACATATAGACCACTGAGTTAGTCCTACCTGCCTGCGTGCCAAGTCGAGTTGAGTGAGACAGCTTAGATAAGGCATGATGAGAGACGGCCACTAAAGCTTAGTCGTTCCACCAATAGACATCACAGAAGCAGGATCATCTATTCTCAAACATGCTGACTGGTCTCGTCTGGTCTAATTCCTAATCCCCCCCCCCCCCACACAGACCACAGCGGTACTGGTCTAGTCTGGTCTAACTCCTAATTCCCCCCCCCCCCCACACAGACCACAGCGGTACTGGTCTAGTCTGGTCTAATTCCTAATTCCCCCCCCACACAGACCACAGAGGTAAGGGCTACGCCACGGTGCGGGAGGAAGCGGTGAAGCTCTTCAACTGTCTGCAGCAGCTGGAGTCTGCGCGGGACCCGGTGCCTCTGATCCAGGGCGTGCTGCAGACCTGTCTGGACCTGCGGCCGCTCCGGGACGAGGTCTACTGCCAGCTGGTGAAGCAGACCAGCTGCACGCCGCAGCCCCACACCGCCGCACACCTCCGCTACTGGCAGCTCCTCACCTGCATGAGCTGCACCTTCCTGCCCGGCCCCGCCGTGCTTAAATACCTGCGCTTCCACCTCAAGAGGTGACACACAACATATAACACAACACCCTCGACAGGAGGTGTAATTCTTCCTCTACCCATCCACCTAGCTCTGTCGTAGCCTGCGGAAAACTTTAAGGCATCAGCTGGTTTCACCAACAATAGAACGTGTTTGGTGTTGACAGGTGTGTCTGTACCCTGTCACAGAAATGATTGGAGAGGTGAGGGGGGAATAGGGCTGCGGTATGAGGGAGAAATGGGAGTCAGGGTGTGGGCCAGAAGGGTGCCAGTAGCATGGGGACCCACCGTGGGAGGAGACAGAAGACAAGCCTGCTAACCACCAGTTACATATAGTAGTGTGATATGCCCTCACGTTGTTACTGCACGACCCCAGACAGATCCAGTGTTTTCGGAGTGGATTTGCAGCTCTGAATTAGCCACATGCTAAGCTATATTAACAGTGCTAATCTTTGGCCTGAAGCCTCTGTTGGACTGCAAGTCATAAAGCACTATATATGATGCCCATGTTTACATTGCGACTCAGTATCAGGCCAAAGCTAATGGAACAGTTGCAATATACAGCACACTGAGGCATCCACCACTCAGAGCTAGAACACACTGTCTCTCACGGTAGGGGTTGTATGTACTGTGCCGTCTGTAAAGTATTCAGACCCCTTGAAAAAATCCTCAGCAATCTACACACAATACCCCATAATGTCAAAGCGAAAACAGGTTTTTAGATATTTTTGCAAATGTATTAAAAACAAAAAACAGAAATACCTTCTTTACATAAGTGTTCAGACCCTTTGCTATCAAAGTCGAAATTGAGCTCAGGTGCAACCTGTTTCCATTAATCATCCTTGAGTTGTTTCTACAACTTGATTGAGCTCCAATACTGGATTGTTTCGAGGTATAGATCTGGGGTAGCAAATCATTTCAGCAACATTGAAGGTCTCCAAGAAAACAGTGGCCTACACCGTTCGTCAGTGGAAGAAGTTTGGAACCGCCAGGACTCTTCCTAGAGTTGGCTGCCCGGCCAAACTGAACAACCGGGGGAGAAGGGCCTTGGTCAGGGAGGTGACCAAGAACCCGATGGTCCCTCTGACAGAGCTCCAGAGTTCCTCTGTGTAGATGGGAGAACCTTCTCTGCAGCACTCCACCAATCAGGCCTTTATTGTATAGTGGCCAGACGGAAGCTACTCCTCAGTAAAAGGCATATAACAGCTGGCTTGGAGTTAGCCAAAAAGCACCTAAAGACAAGTTTCTCTGGTCTGATGAGACCAAGATTGAACTCTTTGGCCTGAATGCCAAGCGTCACGTTATGGAGGAAACCTGCCACCATCCCTACAGTGAAGCACGGTGGTGGCAGCATCATGCTGTGGGTATGTTTTTCAGTGGCAGGGACTGGGAGACTTGTCAGTATCGAGGCAAAGATGAATGGAGAAAAGTACAGAGAGATCCTTGATGAAAACCTGCTCGAGGACCTCAGACTGGGGTGAAGGTTCACCTTCCAACAGGACAACGACCCTAAGCACACAGCCAAGACAACACAGGAGTTGTCTGAATGTCCTTGAGTGGCCCAGCCAGAGCCTGGACTTGAACTCAATCAAACATCTCTGAAGAGACAACCTGACAGAGCTTGAGAGGATCTGCAGAGAAGAATGAGAAACTCCCCAAAAACAGGTGTACCAAGCTTGTAACGTCATACCCAAGAAGAATCGAGGCTGTAATCGCTGCCAAAGGTGCTTCAACAAAGTACAAAGGGTCTGATAAAGATAAAGGGTCTGAATACTTATGTAAATGTCATATTTTTATTTTTAATAAATATGCAAACATTTCTAAAAACCTGTTTTTACTTTGTCATTATGTGGTATTGTGTGTAGATTGACGAGGAAAATAATACTATTTAATACTTTTTAGAATAAGGGTGTAACGTAACAAAATGTGGAAAAAGTCAAGGGATCTGAATACTTTCTGAATGTACTGTATGTTTGGCATGGGTAAGTATGGCAGTTGTATTTTCACAGTATAGCTGGCTAGCAGCCTCCGGGGTCAGCCTAAATACAAGGTGGTGGGTTATGCAGCAGCGCTGCTATAAAGAGATAGGGTCAGTGTTTCCCTGAGACCTCTGTGAGAGAGTGTTGAGGCTGACCCCACAGCTGGACAGAACTGGAGCTGCACACTGGGCAGAGGGCCCAGAGACTGAGCCCCCCTTCCCCTCTACCCCCATGGTGTCCTGAGAACCCCCCCCCCCCCCCTCCCCAGGGAATGTCCCCAGTCGGAGAAGGGTCGGGCATGAGCCCTGCGTGGGTGGAGGAGAGGAGATTGGGCTGGCGGGTGGGGGCAGACGGAAAGGGATCACACAGCACAGCCTCCCTCAGTGGAACATTCCTAATTATGTTTGAGCAGCAGGACAAAACCCACCCTGTGCCTCGTAATGAGACAGAGGAACAGAGAGGGGAGTGAGAGGCCTCTCTCTCTCTCTCTCTCTCTCTCTCTCTCTCTCTCTCTCTCTCTCTCTCTCTCTCTCTCTCTCTCTCTCTCTCTCTCTCTCTCTCTCTCTCTCTCTCCATTTGGCTGTCTGGAGTGTCTGAGACTCCACTCATTCACCCCCTTTCTCACTCCAGCTCTTCTCTGTTCTCTGTGCTGTATATTTTGGGACGGACACTGTAGTATAATTGCTTCCTTCCCCAACTTCTACCCTTCCATGTTTGTGCTGGGGTGAGCTCATGGCTCGGTCAGGTCATCTTTCACACCTCTGACATTCTTGCGTGTGTTGGAGATTTTGGGCCCATTGAAGGTTGACCCCCCCCCTCACCTTCCCTGGCCACTCCGCTGGGAGGAAGTGGCAGGTCACTCTGGTTCACGTGAGCGGAAACACCTGTTTCTGTAAAGAGCGCTGCTGAAAGTCAAACATGTTTTCTTTCCC
This sequence comes from Oncorhynchus gorbuscha, assembly GCF_021184085.1. NCBI lineage: Eukaryota > Metazoa > Chordata > Actinopteri > Salmoniformes > Salmonidae > Oncorhynchus > Oncorhynchus gorbuscha. Next base: position 24,578,050 of record NC_060188.1, on the reverse strand, counting down.
TTTTTACAGTCTCTTTGAAGGATGGAGGGAGGAGAGCCTTTTAAGTCTGAGAGCCAAAGTGAGAACATTGGTCGTTCCTCGCCTCATTGACTTCTCAGTATTGCCAACACGAAAGAAAATAAAGATGGCTTATGTTGAACTGAAAGGATGACGCAAATCCAGTTAAAATAATTTAACGGTTTACAGGCCTCGCATTATCAATATTTGAATCACTGACGTGCTTCACTTTGCCTTTTGAAATGTAGTGGAGCTTCCTTTAGTCATACACACACACACACACACACACACACACACACACACACACACACACACACACACACACACACACACACACTCACCCGGCTCACTCCCTCTCTCCCCTCCCGTGGTCCAGGATCCAGAGCCAATTCCCGGAGTCTGAGATGGATAACTATGCGTCGTTCATCGGGGAGGCTCTGGAGAAGACACGGTGTCGGGAATGTGTTCCCTCCTGGGAGGAGATCCAGGTGCTGATGGGGAGACAGGAGATGCTGTGTACAGTTCACTACCCAGGACCAGGCTCCTGTCAGCTCCACATCAGCTCACACACCACCGCCAACGAGGTGAGGGGGCACCTCTCTATCATCTCTCTATCATCTCTGTCTCTACCAAGATCTACGAACACCCTCTCCAATCTAGTTGACCTTTGTGGAGACTTGCACTGTAAAGTGTTGTCCCTACTCCCTACCAGACCCAGCAAGTTGGGGACTGCCTGTACTCCTCAAGACACTCTCTCTCTCTCTCTCTCTCTCTCTCTCTCTCTCTCTCTCTCTCTCTCTCTCTCTCTCTCTCTCTCTCTCACTCTCTCTCTCTCTCTCTCTCTCTCTCTCTCTCTCTCTCTCTCTCTCTCTCTCTCTCTCTCTCTCTCTCTCTCTCTCTCTCTCTCTCTCTCCTCTGCTAGGTGGTGAGGAGGATGTTGGAGAAGCTGGGTCTGAAGGAGAGCAGAAACACGTTTTCCCTGTTTGAGCAGAACGCCCACTGGGAGAGAGCTGTAGGGGGCAGCACCATCATCGCTGACATCCTCACCAGGTTTGAAAAGTAAATATTGCGCAGACAGGCAGACAGACAGGCAGACATACTCCAGAATTGAATGAGAACTCATCTATTATATGTATGTGCCAAGAATCCAAGCTATGTCCCGTAGAACAACAGACAGAGGAATCTGAAGTCTTTGATCGATAGATAGTGTCATTTTTATTTTTTAAATTGTATTTATTTATTTTTTCGGGGGTGCTTCAGCTTTAATATTGCAGATAGATTGTGGATTCTATCAATGTAATTGTCCGCATCATTTCCAATTTGTATCATTATTATTTTCCCCTGACCCTACCACCCCTCCCCAAATTAGAGTAAACTAATGAACAACAACACCTAGGCTTCTACTTCCAGCTAATACATACTAGTTACATTTTACTGACACAGTATATTTGACTATCCCGTTTTGATTTCTAATTGCCATATATTTCTCAACTGTGCTGTAATGTTTCACAAAAGTTCTATACTTTTCTATTCTCCTAGTTTCTACAGATAGATAGTGTCGTTTGTGTTTTTCTTCTCCTGTGGTTCAGCTCTCATGCTGTAAATGAACCAAGTCCCTGGTAACTGCTGACCTTGCTGTCTCATTTGTCAAACACAAACTGACACCATGCTGGGAAAGTAGTGGGCTTGTGTCACCATGTCTGTCTCTCTGCAGTCAGGGCACCCACTGTACACTCAATGTGACACCGATGTCATGTGCTTGTGTAAGGATAAGTCTCAGTGTGGCAGATAAGGAGTGAATTCAGCTGGAATAGAAGGGCTCAGTGTTGTTCTAAGAGGTGCGCGTGTGTCTACAGTCTACAGAGCTAGAGTGACAGGGTAAACATACCAAATGTAACTAGTCACTGTTAGTCATCATCCGCTGCAGCACATGGTGATGTCACAGACAGGAAGCAATGGGGTGGTGGGATATTGACCTGGCCAGCCAGTTGGGGAGTTCTCATGCATGCAAGTGTGTGTGTGCGTATGTGTGTGCGTGCATGCTCGTCTGTGTTGTTTTCCCACCCGTCACCCCTGCTAACCCCTTGTGTTCCTCCTCCTCTCTCTCTCTCTCTCTCTCTCTCTCTCTCTCTCTCTCTCTCTCTCTCTCTCTCTCTCTCTCTCTCTCTCTCTCTCTCTCTCTCTCTCTCTCCCTCTCTCTCTCTCTCTCTCTCTCTCTCTCTCTCTCTCTCTCTCTCTCTCTCTCTCTCTCTCTCTCTTCTCTCTCTCTCTCTCTCTCTCTCTCTCTCTCTCTCTCTCTCTCTCTCTCTCTCTCTCTCTCTCCCTCTCTCTTCTCTCTCTCTCTCTCTCTCTCTCTCTCTCTCTCTCTCTCTCTCTCTCTCTCTCTCTCTCTCTCTCTCTCTCTCTCTCTCTCTCTATCTATCTCCCCCCCTCTCTCTCTCTCTCTCTCTCTCTCTCTCTCTTTCCCCTCTCTCTCTCTCTCTCTCTCTCTCTCTCTCTCTCTCTCTCTCTCTCTCTCTCTCTCTCTCTCTCTCTCTCTCTCTCTCTCTCTCTCTCTCTCTCTCTCTCTCTCTCTCTCTCTCTCCCTCCCTCCCTCCCTCCCTCTCCAGCCTGTCTGCCAAAGAGCCAGACTCAGATTCCCAGTGGAGGCTTTGCTTCAAACTCTACTGCCTTCTGGATGCTGACACCATATCTGTTGACAGTATCGAGTACCTCTTCCTCTTTGAACAGGTAACAAACCTCACAGAGAGAGACAGAGAGAGAGAGAGAGAGAGAGAGAGAGAGAGAGAGAGAGAGAGAGAGAGAGAGAGAGAGAGAGAGAGAGAGAGAGAGAGAGAGAGAGAGAGAGAGAGAGAGAGAGAGAGAGAGAGAGAGAGAGAGAGAGAGAGAGAGAGAGAGAGAGAGAGCGAAAGAGGGGGGGGGGGGTCGGCGCCTCTATTTCCTGTGTTATTGTCAATGTTAAATTAGACTTTAGTGGCTGTTCCAATAATGATAACGAGACATTTTAATAGCTTTGGCCAGTGACTCATTCCTAGTATTTCACTGCGTTATTACGTTTCACTTAACAGTCGTTAAAATCTTGCTATGCACAATAGTGATTTAACACAATGCTTTAAAAACATGAGTAAGGCCATTGGCTGCACTGCTGAGAGCCAAGGCTGCACTGCTGAGAGTCCATTAGTACATTCTTCCTGAGGACAGTTATAAAATAGTTATGGGCCTGAGAAAAACAGGGTGGGGTACAACTATTATGGATGGAAGGAGAGCGTTACTGACACGCTGTCCCCATCTCTTTACCCACTTCTATTTTTCTCTCTCTTTTAAACCCCCCCTCCACTCCACTCTCCACTCTTCATTTTCTTAAATCTCACTCATGCTCTCTTTCTCTATCCTCCTCTATGTCTCTCTTCTTCTCTGCCCCTATCTCTCTCCCTGCAGTGCCATGAGATGGTGGTGCGAGGTCAGCTCCCAGCCGGTGAGGAGGACCTCCAGACCCTGGCTGCCCTGCGGCTTCAGTCTGTGATCGGGGACTTCAGCACCCACTCCCCCTGCCCCCCTCTGGACGAGCTCTTCCCCGGCCACATGGTGGAGGCCAGGCTCCTCATGCCCCCCTGTGCCCCCCCCGCCCTCCTCCCCGGCACCCAGACCCCGGGCCAGGGCTGCCCCCAGCGCTTCCCCGGGGGTCTCCTGGGAGGGGCGTTGTGGAACCATACGGCCACTGCAGCCCACAAGCAGAAGGTGGAGCAGAACCTGCGGCTACGCAGCCGTCTGAAGGAGGAGGCTGCGGCCATCATGAGCACCATTGTGGAGTGCTGGAAGGGCCTGGCCGGGTACAGCAGGAGGGACAGTATGACTGCCTACCTCACCATCGCACGCCAGTGGTCTGGCTTTGGCTGCACACTCTATGAGGTGGACTTCTATATTGTGAGTATAACTCCTTTCTCCGTCTACACAGATAAGTGAGTTGAGCGTAAAGAGAGATTATAGTACTGACCTCTTTCGCCCTCTTGCTCTCTCTTTCTATCTTTCTCTACCTCTCTCTCTCTCTCTCTCTCTCTCTCTTTATCTCCCTCTCTCGCTCTCCAGAGTTCGACAGGTAGTTTCTCTCAGAAGCTGTGGCTGGGTGTGGCAGCGACGTGTGTGTCTCTGTACAGGCAGGGCGAGGCGGAGGCTCTGGAGTCCTTCCCCTACGGACAGATCTGCTCCTACGGCGTCTCCGACAGCAACACCTTCAAGATCACCGCCGGCGACCGAGACCTGCTGTTTGAAACTACCAAGGTGGGCAAACAAAAGCTCATAGCAGGAGGCATAGTGTGTACTAATGATGCATCTGTCACTCACAGACACGTAGCGGAGTCTGTGGGTGGAATTAAACCTGAAAAGGTCTTTGATTGACTCCAGTTGTTCTCCTCATTCGGGCCGCATACAGCAGTGAGCCTCTTTATTGTGCCTGGTGAATGGCCTCTATTCCTGATCACAGTGACACGTTGTGCACAGTCATTGAAACAGCCACTCTGCCTGCTCATGATGTTATTCCACCCACAGCGCCCTGACCCACGTGCAAAAACAGTAATTAATCGTGATTTAAACGAGAGTACACAGCCTGCCTCTCTCTCTGCCACCAGAATCAACCACCAAGAGTCTTACTTCCTGTTATTAAATACTAAGCGGGGGTGAGTTTTTTTCTTTGCGGTGTTAGACTAAAATATTAGCCCATAACATTTCCCAGAAACCTGGATATTTCCCCAAACAGCTAATTATTTTTTTCTTTGTGAGAACAAATCATCCGTTCATCCTGCAGATTTGCTTGCATCTTCCCACGCGGAACAAAGCCCTCTCTGTGATCTCTCTCTCACGGGGCACAAGAGTGGCTTTTATTTGTTTATTGGGGCAGCAGAACAGGCAAATTGGAGGCCAGCTAAAGGAGGGTGATACTTTTCTGAACTATGGGGCTCACATTGCTCTGTATTAAACTTAGAGGATTTAAGTGGATTGGGCAGAGTTCACCAGGAACATACGATCATGAGCTAATGCAATATTTTGCTGTGACCTTAAGGACAGATATAAAACCCAGCTGAAACACAGACATGATATGTTGAAATGCAAAACCCATCTGCCTTTGTTGTTGTTAGGGTTGTGTCTTACTGAAGTTCAGTCCAGTGGTGTGAGTGCTGGTGCTGCTGCAGAATGGGCCAAGGCACATCACGCTCTGACCATCCCTGGAGGATTGTGTCTGTTCCAGCAGCAGCTGGATGACATCATCTCTCCCCTCCCTCCCGTGATGGTGCCAGACACAGACATTGAGAAAGCCACTCCTCACACTGTCACCAGTCTGATTCTCTGTTCTCTCTCTCTCTCTCTCTCTCCCCTTCTGTTCTCTCTCACTTTTTCGTTCTTTCTCTGTTCTCTGTTCTCTCTCTCTTTCTCTCTCTCCACCTTTCTCTGTTCTCTCTCTCTCTCTCTCTCTCTCTCTCTCTCTCTCTCTCTCTCTCTCTCTCTCTCTCTCTCTCTCTCTCTCTCTCTCTCTCTCTCTCTCACACAGCTGACTGAGATCATGCAGCTGATGAATGCCTATTTCAGTGCCATCCGTCGCCAGTGTGGGAGGGGCGAGGACGTGGTGAGCATCACAGAGGGCACTGCCATCGAGGTGGGCTTCCACCACCTCCCCCCGACACCCACCCCCACCCTGCTGGAGCTGCCCTCGCACCCCGTGTGAAGAGCACTCCTTCCCCCTGTCCTCAGCTCACACGCAGCCTCCTCGGAGCCCAGCCCCAGCCTAGCGGACCCTGCGCCTGCTTCCTCCACCTCCTCCACTGGGAACAGCACCACAGCCAAAACAAAGAGAAGGCTGTTTTTACTCCTCATCCGTGAAAATAAACCTCGCTGAGAGTTCCAACTGAAGGAGCGAGAAGGGGAGGAGCCTGTTTTGTAAGTGAGGCTAGAAACCCACAGAAACCGATGTGGGTGCTGATTAGGTGTCACCACCTCCCCCATCCTGCCACACAACCTCTGTTCTCACATGGGAGATCCGGCACCCCGACAACGTGAGGCACGGAACCCGAAGCTGTGGCTCCTTATCTCCTAGAACTCACAGGGCCATACTTCAGGGAGACACACTGTTGCCTAGACACAAGAGTTCATCTACAGTTCCCCAACCAGTTACACTGCTCACCTAGAGACACGGAGCAAAGCAGAGGACAAACTGCTTGAGGGAGCGCTGTGAACGTGCCTCTGCTATGCTGTTCTACATGTCGTGCTCTGCCTTTCCTAGAAGATTTATCGCCCTTTCCTAGAATATCTGTCATGCAATAGAAAGGGGGGGGGTGGAATCAGACTCACTGACTCACACCCACACTTTCACCTCCTCTCTCTCTCTCTCGCACACACACACTCTGAAAGGGTCTGTTTTCATAAAGACCCCAGCCAGGCTTGCATTACCTAGAACTGTCGATGTGGCAAGCCGTGTGAACTGGAACTTGAACCAGATGATGGAGCTCAGTAAGTCACTCTGGCTGTCATGGACACGACTGCTCCTGCTGGTACTGTCTGCTGGGTGGGAGAGACTACTGGATGGGACACTTTGATTGGACGAGACTACAGGATGGGACACTTTGATTGGACGAGATGTTATAAAGGACCCAGCCTCATGCTGTGTAACAGAAACTATAGGATCTTGGGCTATGACTTGTCTGTTGGTTCTACCAAACACTCTGATTTACCCCCCCTTTTGTCAACTTGCTGCTTGCCCGAGCCATCACCCCAACATGAAACTATGGCTAACACTTGGCTAACACTTGATAGGAGCATTTTAAATGTCTTGTCTGTTCATTTTTAATAGTTAAGTGATCCAATTTTGATCTTATATCTACAATTTAAGGGTGGAACTGTTATTTCCCTGTCTCTGTTTCAGTGGGGAACTTATTCGGTGTGGATGGAAATGAGCTGTTTTAAGTCCGCACTCTGAAGAATTGATGTACTAACCTAACCCCCAGCCAGTAACATGGACCATCCCAACCACAATGCAGACCCCTGTCTTTTCTCTGCTGTGCCGACATACAGAACCAATGCTGTCCTGACTATTGATGCGTTTTTAGTATTATTTATGTACACACTTTGTGACACATTGTTTGGTGTGGTCTTTTTATTTCATCCATTTTGTATGTCTTAAATGAGGACCTGATTTTTGTGTTTTTTTTTATTTTTAGTATGGCTTTGAAATTATCCCATTAATGTCTCATCTAGATCCATGAGGTCACTGTACTGATCAGCCATGTGATCCTATAAAAGCTTAAGGGCTCTATTCAATCTGTATCGTGGAAGTTCAGCGTTTAAAGGAAACGTTCCCGCATTAGCGGAGACTCCATTCACGGTGAACGCTGCATGACTCAATTGGAAATGACTTTCTATCGTACCATCTGTAACGCTTCAGCGACAGATTGAGTAAAGCCCTAAGCTACCTTATTGGAAATGACTTTCTATCGTACCATCTGTAACGCTTCAGCGACAGATTGAGTAAAGCCCTAAGCTACCTTATTGGAAATGACTTTCTATCGTACCATCTGTAACGCTTCAGCGACAGATTGAGTAAAGCCCTAAGCTACCTTATTGGAAATGACTTTCTATCGTACCATCTGTAACGCTTCAGCGACAGATTGAGTAAAGCCCTAAGCTACCTTATTGGAAATGACTTTCTATCGTACCATCTGTAACGCTTCAGCGACAGATTGAGTAAAGCCCTAAGCTACCTTATTGGAAATGACTTTCTATCGTACCATCTGTAACGCTTCAGCGACAGATTGAGTAAAGCCCTAAGCTACCTTATTGGAAATGACTTTCTATCGTACCATCTGTAACGCTTCAGCGACAGATTGAGTAAAGCCCTAAGCTACCTTATTGGAAATGACTTTCTATCGTACCATCTGTAACACTTCAGCGACAGATTGAGTAAAGCCCTAAGCTACCTTATTGGAAATGACTTTCTATCGTACCATCTGTAATACTTCAGCGACAGATTGAGTAAAGCCCTAAGCTACCTTATTGGAAATGACTTTCTATCGTACCATCTGTAACACTTCAGCGACAGATTGAGTAAAGCCCTAAGCTACCTTATTGGAAATGACTTTCTATCGTACCATCTGTAACACTTCAGCGACAGATTGAGTAAAGCCCTAAGCTACCTTATTGGAAATTACTTTCTATCGTACCATCTGTAACGCTTCAGCGACAGATTGACTAAAGCCCTAAGCTACCTTATTGCCACAAACACACAGCACGTTGCCCTTCTGTGTTCACTACTTGGCTGGTAGACTTTGTCCAAGTTCATTAAAGTAACCAAAAAGTCCTGTTTTGAGCATGGACCACAGAGAAGTTCTGCTGTAAGCTTTCTCCAGACGTTAGATAGTTGCACCTCAAATGTTACACCCCAACGTCATCTAGACCAATAGAAGTTCTGCTTTCTCCAGAGAATATACCCAGACGTTAGATAGTTACACCCCAATGTCATCTAGACCAATAGAAGTTCTGCTTTCTCCAGAGAATATACCCAGACGTTAGATAGTTACACCCCAACGTCATCTAGACCAATAGAAGTTCTGCTTTCTCCAGAGAATATACCCAGACGTTAGATAGTTACACCCCAACGTCATCTAGACCAATAGAAGTTCTGCTTTCTCCAGAGAATATACCCAGACGTTAGATAGTTACACCCCAACGTCATCTAGACCAATAGAAGTTCTGCTTTCTCCAGAGAATATACCCAGACATTAGATAGTTACACCCCAACGTCATCTAGACCAATAGAAGTTCTGCTTTCTCCAGAGAATATACCCAGACGTTAGATAGTTACACCCCAACGTCATCTAGACCAATAGAAGTTCTGCTTTCTCCAGAGAATATACCCAGACGTTAGATAGTTACACCCCAACGTCATCTAGACCAATAGAAGTTCTGCTTTCTCCAGAGAATATACCCAGACGTTAGATAGTTACACCCCAACGTCATCTAGACCAATAGAAGTTCTGCTTTCTCCAGAGAATATACCCAGACGTTAGATAGTTACACCCCAACGTCATCTAGACCAATAGAAGTTCTGCTTTCTCCAGAGAATATACCCAGACGTTAGATAGTTGCACCTCAAATACACCCCAACGTCATCTAGACCAATAGAAGTTCTGCTTTCTCCAGAGAATATACCCAGACGTTAGATAGTTACACCCCAACGTCATCTAGACCAATAGAAGTTCTGCTTTCTCCAGAGAATATACCCAGACGTTAGATAGTTGCACCTCAAATACACCCCAACGTCATCTAGACCAATAGAAGTTCTGCTTTCTCCAGAGAATATACCCAGACGTTAGATAGTTACACCCCAACGTCATCTAGACCAATAGAAGTTCTGCTTTCTCCAGAGAATATACCCAGACGTTAGATAGTTACACCCCAACGTCATCTAGACCAATAGAAGTTCTGCTTTCTCCAGAGAATATACCCAGACGTTAGATAGTTGCACCTCAAATACACCCCAACGTCATCTAGACCAATAGAAGTTTTAGTTATGTTGTAATACAGAAGTCTATTAGGAACCCTGGCTGTGGTGAGCTTTCATTTTCCCTAACCCGCCTCCCCCTATACCTGGCAGCCAGACTTGGAGGTCTTCCTCAGGTGGAAGGACCCACCATGGCACAGCCAGCCCTGCCTCCTGCCCATACGATATGCAGGCAGTCACTGTCCAGTCAAGCCGTCGCTTTTTATACTGCAGCTGCAGGCAGCTACGCTCACGGTCTCGGAGATCCCTCCCTCCGTGGAACTATGAAAAGGAAGACAGAGTCTAACCTGAACCTGGCTTTGTTTAAAGCTTGTTTGTACACCGCATGGTACCTTCTGTATGTAATGTGTGTATAGTCAATTGCACTATTGTTTTTTTTTAACTAACTTGGATGTGCAATAAGTAAACTATAAAGACTATGTAATTCATTAAAAAGCAGCACCATTGTACCATACTGTTTGTTATTGTTTTAAGGCTCAGTATCCCTGAAAAACAAAGCCACTCTCATTGATGCCCTAGTTACAGTCCATAGTTAGGTTCTCAACCGGAGCTGCCTGGCAGAGGGGATGGATTTTGGTGCCAGCAACCAGACAGGTTTCTAAAATCTCTCCTTCTGAATAGTCAGCATCTTAGGTTGACACAATGGACTTGACCTGCTTGACCGAGCAGGTATCGCTGAGTGAGCCTGCATTTCTTTTTGGTAATGAGGCCTGAAGTAGCGTAGGGGGTTAGCACACAGACACTCCGGGTGAGTTGTAAAGCTTTTATCTAGCATTATTTTGTGGACCCTTGAAAAGTTTAGTATTCTGAAAATGCCCACTTCAAAGACTAACTTCTAAGGACTGCATGTCAGTGATTGTACTTCATGATGCAGTAATGAACAAATATATCCTAAAAGTATTACAATTATTTATATGAACAGCAGCATACAACTCACACTTAAATCCACCAATGGCAATGAAGAATATTCTCATAGAATTTTTATTTTAAATAATTGTATAATTTCACAACAAAGCTCAACATGAAAAGTATTTACATTTGGATGGCTACAAAAAACTGTAGATGCGATGCAATTTAACAAGTTTCTTGATGCACATAGAGTAAGAGAAAGTATGGATTTACACTCAGGCACCAGAGTAGAGAAGTAGGCTGTCCTCTGCAATAACAATGTAACAGATCAAATTTTATAACAATGACCATTGCCATACTTACAAAACAGATGTTTTGGTTAAGTACATACTGGACAGCAGCAACTGATCTGAGGCCTATGATTATCATGGGCTCTGGTGTCATAACACAAACTTCTCAGAAATGTACGAAGACAAAGTCACACCAGGCATGTTATTCTGTCCCCATTCAAGGACGCTGGAGTGTTTCTCCGGCTTGTATGTTAGTCGGTGTGACTGCAAAAGGAACAGCACAAAAGCAGAGTAGTACTACACAGTATAAAAATAGGGCCAAACGAGGCTACGAGTTCTGCTGACGGCAACAGGAACAGAGGATAGAGAAAGAGTGACGTAAAATTCCAAATCAACCTCTAACCCAAACCCACTGGGCACAATATTATACATTCCACCTGTCAAGAGAACAAGATGGAGCTGATACCCATTTGATCCTTTCAGATCTACCATCTATGAAGTGTATCGTGGCAGGGGTCGTTTTGGAATCCTGCATGAGAGAGAAAGACTAGTCATTCACTACTATTCATAACCATCAGTGGGGACTGGATACAGGCACACAGATTGAAGCGTTGCTTTAACTCCCAAACAGAGCTTAAGGACAGAAGAGGGAAGAAAAGCAGTAGGGATGAACTTTAACACTTTTCTCCATAGCGATGGGGCAGGTGGCACAGGAGGCAACAAGCTCAGCCCTATCTATCCCTGGTTGGGCTGTAGAGGTGGACCAGACCCATGTCATGTGACAGGGGTGTCTGAGGGAGGGACCCATGTCATGTGACAGGGGTGTATATCCCATCTGTCCTCACTGCTCCTGAGTTCCCCAGGAGATGTAGTCGGGCCGCGTGGCAGCACTGTACTCGTCGATGAGCTGCTGCACCACCTCGCGGGAGTTGTCCAGCTCGTCAAAGTTATCCTTGAAGATGTCCTCCTTGCGGAACTGCTCCAGGAAGGCCTCGCGCTTTCGCAGTTTGTCGTACTGCTTGCAAGTCCGCTCGAACAGCTGCAACGGAGGAAGAGAAGAGAAAGGGCATCCAGTGAACTTGTAGCAGTGAATACATTACATAATTACATTACATATACCTCGTATTAGTCACTTTCTGTCCATTCCCTCAGTCACTGACTGTGGGTCAGGAGGATACAAAAAATTACTCGACATTTATTACCAACCCATGAAGTGTTTTGCCATCGAAATGTTAGCTAAGGATTATAGTTGTCACCTTTTAAAATATTTTTGCACAAGGTAACCTACTCCCAAGTAGCCAACCTGCTCCCAAGTAGCCAACCTGCTCCCAAGTAGCCAACCTGCTCCCAAGTAGCCAACCTGCTCCCAAGTAGCCAACCTGCTCCCAAGTAGCCAACCTGCTCCCAAGTAGCCAACCTTTAGAACCTGTAATGAGAATGAGGGGCAGAACTTACACAGGAGATGCTGGTGTGATTAGCCATCATCAGGCCGCTGACGCGGTGGGCGGAAGGTAGGTACGGGGACTTCCTGGACAAAGCCACCTGGATGCTGGCTGGACCCCAGGGGATGAAACTGGCCAGCTTACGCTCCCGGATCCTCTGCAGGCTCTTGTGGACCTGCACTCACACAAACAGGATTGTATCAACTTATGGAAAGTATTATTGATATCGCTAAAACATTTGGACCAATATGTTTAACACACAGCACCACAAGGCCATTACAATATCCACTTGGTCTTCAGCCATCTCCTTCATAACATCCAGAATAAGCAGAGGAGTCAGCTCATTAACTAATACAGAACTTTATTTTTTAATGTCCATAGTTAAGAACTTCTCTTTGATTAGAGAACTTCTTTTTTAAAACACACATATATACATATATATTTAAAAAATATATAAAAAAATATTTAAAAAAAAACACAGAGCTAGCACACATTCTCTTTCAAAATATACACACGCACACACCTGGGTGGGGTCCACCTCTCCCTGGATGATGTTGAGGATGGCAATGTAGCAGTGGTTGGTCTGTCTGTCCCTGCCCGTGGACACCATGACATTCTTGGGCTGCAGCAGCCTCCGCATCACATCCAGCACGGTGGTCTTCCTCACACTGGCCACCTGGGAGAGAAACAAAGGAGAAGGTATGTATAAACACGCGTAATCATATATGACAGGAACGCTTTGTTCACCAAATGTTTTTAAAAGAAGATGAATCGTCAGATACTTGGATAACTCAGTCAAGATCAGTGTTTTCAAGAACAGAGATTAAAGCTAAACTAGTACAAGTGGTGGGACTGGCTTTAACTCTTTTAAAAAGTATTTTTGTGGTAGGGGTAGTAGTTTAAAAAAGGTTAACTTCACTATTTAAAGCAAAGCAGTTACATATAGTCAAAGTTAAAGGCAGTAAAATAATTGGTCTGATTACTTTGATATAGTTGGCATGGTAGTCTATTACTTGGGATTGTAGGGCAGTTCGATCACAAAAACGTCTAAACTACAGTTGTTGAGTGTGAAACTAAAAAAGAAACAGACAAGACAAAATGGTTCTGTCAGAATATGGGAACAAACAGCAGGCGCATGTGGACAACACTCTTTTAGGAAAGCAAAGCAACCGGGTTTCAGATAAATAGATGTACAATTTGCTTTCGTAAAACATTCAGTGTAAATTAAGTTGGATTTTAGTTGAATGATGTAACGATTAGAAAGTTCTAGGCTATTACTTGGGGAAAGAAATATGATGGTGCATCTAGAGACGACAGCTCTTTAAAAGTAGTTTTGATGGTAGTTGAACTACGTACAACAGGTTTGCATCTAGACCTACTAATAGCTAGCTGTAGTTCTAATAAACCAACTCTTTAGGCTAACAGTGAAATCGGAAAAGAACATTTCCTGAAGAAAATGTGGTGTGTTTGCTAAGCTTGTTTTGGAGTATGTATGGTTTTGAAATACGTTATAGCAGTGCTGGTGTCCACAGTAGTAATGTTGGGGACAGGTTATAGTTAAACAAGTAGCTAAATGAAAAGTTAGGATACCCTGAACATGCCAAAGTCGGTTTGGTGTCTCTAGCTTGAATGGTTCAATAGTTACTGTTCAAATCACATCAAATTGCATTTGTCACATGCTCCGAATACAACAGGTGTAGTAGACCTTTCAGTGAAATGCTGACTTACAAGCCCTTAACCAACAATGTAGTTAAAGAAAAAACACTTTTTTTTGTATAAGAAATAAAACAAATAATTAAAGAGCAGCAGTAAAATAACAATAGCGAGGCTATATACCGGGGGTACCGGTACAGAGTCAATGTGGTTAGTCGAGGTAATATGTACGTGTAGAGTTATTAAAGTGGCTATGTATAGATAATAACAGAGTAGCAGCAGCATAAAAGAGGGGGGTTGGGGGCATTAGTCTGGGTAGCCATTTGATTAGATGTTCAGGAGTCTTATGGCTTGGGGGTAGAAGCTCTTTAGAAGCCTCTTGGACCTAGACTTGGCGCTCCGGTACCACTTGCCGTGTGGTAGCAGAGAGGACAGTCTACAACTAGGGTGGCTGGAGTCTGACTATTTTTAGGGCGTTCCTCTGACAGGAGTAGCATGCAGAAGAATAATCATAAAAATAAGTTTGACAAAGACTTCAGTGTGTTAAAAAAAACTGGTAACTCAGGAAGAAAAATGAGCGCCAACTGGGTTTAATGTTTTTTGAATGGTCATCCACCTTGCAATTCCAAGTCAGAAACTCTGGCATCTTTAAAGAGCTCCAACTTTCTGACCTGAAGATCACTAACTTCATGATTTTTTCAGAGTTCCCAGCTGTCTTGAAAACGCCAAGACGTACTACGCGGTCACTGAGAACTACTTACCGATTGGTCAGTGGTGAGCGGTGTGTAGCCAGTCATCAGGAAGTGAAGGCGGGGCGTGGGGATGAGAGAGGCGATCAGACCAATCAGGTCGTTGTTCATGTATCCAGGGTAACGCAGGGTGGTTGTGCTGGCTGACATGATGGTGGAAACCTGTGGAGAGAAAGAACCTTTAGTCGTCATAATTACTCGTGGCTGTTTTTATTTCCGTAATCTTGTCAATTTCTGTCGGGCAATCACCAGGAGTGGTCATAAGAAACGCAGCCTATATGACAGGGATCATCACCTAGATTCAGCCGTGGGACAATCTTTTCATGAGTGGATGGTAAGGGAGACTGAAAATAATTACAAATCATTTGTAGACTGCAAAAAGCCCAAATAGATATCATATTTGACTAAAATATAATAGCTTCAAAACGTATTTACATTTGTATACAATCACATGTATAGTATGTGTCTATTATGCGTGAGAATACTTTGGAACAGATTTCCAAAATTAAAAATCACTTGAGGCTGATTTGTTAGTGTTTTTACAATATTTAATGTTTAAAAAGAAGACATGCTATATGAGATTGTATGGTTAGAAGGTTAGCTAGAGAGGGGTATATAGGGCTGGTTCAATTACTGTATGAACGACGGTTACGGATGAAGACTGTCATGAAAATAAATAACCGGCATAACCGTTTAAATATTTTTTGGGGGTGGAATGAACAGCTGACTGAAGACAGAATTGCCTGGCAATCGTGAGATTGAGTCTGTTTCTGCAGTAACATGGAATCTTAACAACGTGATGAAACTGCTATTTGAGTTGCCTAGACACAGTGTCCCCCTCCCTGCAGTGGCACACATAGAAATATAATGAATAGAACAGACTTGGCACCTCTGACCCTGGCAATTTGACTGGTAAACTCATGGGTACACTTACAATAATTTCCATGGCAATGTTCCTTCAAATGATGTGGCTCATACAATGGAATGTAGTTTTTGTAACGTCAGTTGAGTTGAATCAACAAATCACAGCCCATTTTGACAGGTACACTTCCTGCTTTTAATTCCTTCTTTTACTTCCTCCTTTGTTCCCAAGGGTACACTCGCAATAGCCGCCAGTCCACCCATTATGCCACCGTTGACTTGAATGGGGACGATAGTTCTATTTATTCTATTTCTTTGGCAGCACATGCAGTCAGGACCACAGAGGAACATTTAAAAACATAACATTTGACCGGTTATTACAGTGCCCGCGTTCATTTGTGTGGCCAATTAGTCATCCAAATCCCATGACCGCCACAGCCCTAGGGATATAGACATATTTGACCACAAGTTGTTTTTTTGACAACCACTGGGTTTTCATTCAAAAATAATTGCTAGGGAGTTTTGAGTGTGAGATCCAGTTTGACAGTTAAAGTGTGAGGAGTAACTAGTCTAACTAGTTTGTTCAATCCTCAGGACATTCTGGCTAACAGTGTGAGGTTTACTTCACCCATACACTCTCTCTGTACTTGCCTAATCATTTCTGGGTCACGGTCAGTAGGCTATAAACAGTAGCCTGGTCCCAGTTCAGTTTGTGCCGTATTACCCACTTGGCAAGACAGCACAAACAGATCTGGGACCAGGCTATCAAGAGGCCTCTGTATAGAAACACTTTCTCCTCTCAGGAGTCTGGTGATCTAGAACCTAGATATTGCGAACACCATTAGGGAAGGAAGTGGAGCTTGCACCTGAGTGGCAGGTGTCAATCACTCACCAGCTGGTTGATCTGGGAGAAGGAGGGGTTCTGGATGTGCAGCCTGTCGGTGGCGATGCGGTTCAGAGCAGTGTTGTCCAGTACCACCTGACACACACAAGTCAAAAAGAGAAACAGAATGAGAGGGATGTGTAGATGTGAGGTTAGAAGATTGCCGTCTTTCTGTGGAAATGTCAATGGGGAGGTTTGACTTTAGAATTAGGGGAAAGATATGCAAGAGAGAGATGCTGTGTGGTAGAGACTAGTTAACAGTGGGCTTTGATCCAACCCTCCAGTGAGTCTTGATGGGTAAAGCAGAGTAGACAGTGTGCTGCTGTGTGAAGACTGAAGCATTGAGGCACACACTGTGCGTCACTAACAGGGGAACCAATTCTTCTCCACATAGATTCTATTAGCTGTGGGGGCTAACCCAATAAGCCTGTGTAGAGGCCTTTACGTAAACTCCTGCAGGAGGAAGTAGATATTGGAGAGGAGAAACATTAGGCCGTCAGAGCATCTCGGGAACTAATAGAATCATCAATCCCAGGCAGATGTAATCATCCAGAGATGTAAATGTCCACCAACACTGCCTCATTACCAGTCATACGCCCCAGCAGCAGCGATGGTCAGACAAATTATTCATGATATACAGGCACTGTGGCTCCTAGTTCAACTTCCTCCCTCTCTCGAAGACTTGGCCGTGGAGATTGCCTGAGGCAGAGCGACAGTTATGGCTTTTGACACCACACTGAGCATGTTGAGAGTGGTGGTGGTGGGAGGGGGTGAGGCTTGTCCTTCCCCATCCTGTGGTGTTTAGTGGGATGAAGAAACAGAACAACAAGACAGTGTGGAACTGGAACCTGTTTTTTTGCTTCTTTTTTTTAAAATCACATTTTAAACAGCACAAGGGGACGTTTTCAAAAAAATGACCATTCAACATCAGAGTTTATGTGCATGGATTTGATTCCAGGAAAGAACCTTTTGTCTATTCCCCCAACGGTAGCCAGCTGAAGGCAAAAAGCACAGATGAGAGGGTGTGTGTGTGTCTGCAGATGTGTGTGTATTCCTTGCTCACCACACAGTCTGCGTTCTGGGTGAGCCTCTTGAGTGTGAGCAGTGAGTTGTAGGGCTGCACCACCACGTCGCTCATCTCATCCTGGTTAGGAAACACAGAGTAGGTCTGCACCAGCTTCTTAGGGTACCTGGCCAACACATACAGGAATAGAAAAGTAGCACACACACCAGGTCACAGGGAAACATCCAACAGTGGAAAACTAAAAGGTGCCTCCAGGGAGAGAATATTACCTCGCCAATGGAGGCTGGGACAATTATGGTTACAATTGGGAGAGTGTTTCTACTCCATAAATTATAAACCTACTAACTTCACAGCAGTCAAACAGAAGGAGAGACCACCTCATCTCGATGTGGAAATTCAGCCTCCGCGTGTGTGTGTGTGTGTGTGTGTGTGTGTGTGTGTGTGTGTGTGTGTGTGTGTGTGTGTGTGTGTGTGTGTGTGTGTGTGTGTGTGTGTGTGTGTGTGTGTGTGTGTGTGTGTGTGTGTGTGTGTTTAGACCTGTCATTGAGCCTCTCCAGCAGGTAGGATCCCAGCCCGGACCCTGTTCCACCAGCGATGGAGTGACAAAGGACAAAACCCTGCAACAGAGAAACAGGAACCATCTTAATTATTTAATTCCACTGCTCTGGGTGAAAAGAATAAAAACGTCTCCAATGTTTGGGCCTATCCAGACAAATGAGTAATTTCCTCTGGCTCAGTGCGTCACTACCCCTCACATATTTCCTGACAGCTGATACCCATACGCTTCAATTGATGTGGGTTTCATCTCGTTGTGATGGTCACACAGGGATTTAAAACTCCCGACATGAAAATACAATACAAAAACATTTTGTAGAATTTAAAACACTTTCTCTTGGTAGAAACAAACCACTTTCTCTTGGTAGAAACAAACCACTCTCTCTTGGTAGAAACAAACCACTCTCTCTTGGTAGAAACAAACCACTCTCTCTTGGTAGAAACAAACCACTCTCTCTTGGTAGAAACAAACCACTTTCTCTTGGTAGAAACAAACCACTTTCTCTTGGTAGAAACAAACCACTTTCTCTTGGTAGAAACAAACTACTTTCTCTTGGGCACAGGCGGACTAAATCAGTTAGTGCCCACTGCTGATGAAGGTGTAATGGAGTCCGCAGGCATTTGAGTGGCGTCTGTGCATTGCTCAGAGGACGCAGGGCAGAATAGTATCTGTCTAGTTGAAATGCCTATTGAAATGTTTTTATTTTATAATTTAACCATGTTGTTAGTAATGTTGAACTATTACTAAATATTATCAAATCTATTTTACAGTTATAAGGAAAGTAAAATCATATAATTAGTCGATTTATAATTTGATTGTTACTATATTTAGAAAGCATGTCAGTAATTTCGAGCCCGATTCATCAACATTTGTTGAATAGGAACTCCATCACATACACCAAGTGTCCAAAACATGAAGAACACCTGCTCTTTCCATGACATAGACTGACCAGGTGAATCCAGGTGAAAGCTATGGTCCCTTATTGATGTCACTTGTTAAATCCACTTCAATCAGTGTGGATGAAGGGGAGGAGACAGGTTAAAGAAGGATTTTGAAGCCTTGAGACATAGATTGTGTATGTGCCACTCAGAGGGTGAATGGGAAAGACAAAACATGTAAGTGTCTTTGAAAAGGGTATGGTAGTAGGCGCCAGGCGCCCTGGCTTGTGTCAAGAACACTGCTGGGGTTTTCACGCTCAACAGTTTCCCGTGTAGATCAAGAATGGTCCACCACCCAAAGGACATCCAGCATCCCTGTGGAACGCTTCCAAAATCTTGTAGAGTCCATTCCCTGACAAATCGAGGCTGTTCTGAGGGCAACTCAATATTAGGAAGGTTCCTAATGTTTGGTATACTCAGTGTATATTTCATATTTTCATCATATTTTTACTATGTACTTGAGCTTGTTACCTCAAAAATGACTACACCTCAGAAACGTATAACTATTTATACCAGAAAGGTGAGATTATCTTTCTTGGAGTATACAGCATTACTAGTTGTTTATGGCCTGCTCATGATAAATAATTACTTTTGAGTATGTCTATTTAGGCAGAAATCTACATTTTAGATTACATCTATCAGGTTAAGTAGTAGTATTTATTGTACTGTGCCAGTATATACGACCTGTGTTTATGCCTCCCACTCTCCACCCAGCCTGGAGATGGGAGGGCAGGCCAAGCCCACAAATAGGCTCTCTCCTTCGCCTAGACAGCCATGTAATACCTGCCTTCTACTCCAGTCCAGCTATTACCACCCAACACGGCATGCCACACCCTATCTCTCTCTCTCTCACACACACACACACACACACACACACACACCCTCAAATGCATGTCCACACACACTAAATAATAATGTTGGGACATAAAGAGTAGGGGCAACAGAAATTACACAGACTTCTATGGGGAAAGTCATGTTGTTTTAAGGGAGGCAACCTTAAAGGAATGTTTTTTTTTAAAGGCTTGAAATAACAGCATTTACTAGTTTTAAGATGACATGTGTGGGCTCCCATTTTATTTGTACTCTCTATTAAGTTACCAATTATAAGTCGCCAAAGAAAGCCTGCTTTCCACCACAGCACAACTGAAGGGAAAGAGAAAAAAAGAACTGAAAAACCTATATTCCTTTCACATGTCAGTCAGTTACATATGGAGAGAATCAGGAAGTGTTTCAGTCTGGATAGTCCCCTCCCATTTTCAGGTTCTCCCTCCAAAGTTAACCGCACGTGAGGCAAGATATGCAGTCAGTGCAGTGTGTGTATGCTTCCAAACTCAGTCCTGCTGACTCCTTAGCATTCACCCCATACGTTCTGTGGACCAATCAGAGACTGAGAAAGAGTGGGCTTGCCTCCAAACTGTCGCTGCCGTCCGCCTCTCTGTCTATGATATCAAAGATCTCCTCATGGATTTTCTCACCCTGCAAACGACAAGACATGCATTATTCCAGATTGTTATTTGGGTGAATGTAGTTACAGAAAAAGAAGAACATAGCCAAACTTCTACTAAATATGCATTATTCGCCTCAAGGCTAAAGCTTCTGTTCTCTACATGGACCCTGTCCTTTAGCCTGTGGCCCAGCTACAACCAACAACATGGTCCACATAGTCACCTGTGAGAAGCCGCTGGCCCAGTTGTTCCCTGCACCTCCCCCGTGCTCCGACAGGTAGATGTTCTCTGGGTTGTACAGGTTGGCGTAGGGGGAGTTGAGGATAGAGTGGATCACCCTGGGCTCCAGATCCAACAAAACAGCACGGGGGATGTAATGTTCATCGTCTGCCTGTGGACCATATAGAGAGAGAGGTAAGGCTTACTCCTACTTGATGCACAGAAAGCAAAGCATACACAATAAGAATTGTAGTCTGGTGACTACCTACAGGATCTGATGTCACAGGAAGGCAAAAAAAGAGCATCAAGGACATCAACCACCCGAGCCACGGCCTGTTCACCCGGCTATCATCCAGAAGGCGAGGTCAGTACAGGTGCATCAAAGCTGGGACCGAGATACTGACAAAGATCTATCTTAAGGCCATCAGGCTGTTAAATAGGCATCCCTAGCCGGCTTCTACCTGATTACACAACCCTGCACCTTAGAGGCTGCTGCCCTATATACATAGACATGGAATCACTGGCCACTTTAATAATGTTTACTCATCTCATATGTATATACTTTATTCTATTCTACTGTATTTTAGTCAATGCCACTCCGACATTGCTCAATCTAATATTTATAGAATTCTTAATTCCATTATTTTACATTTGTGTTGGAGCTAGGAACACAAACATCTCGCTGCACTCGCTAAATATGTGTATGTGACCAATAAAATGTGATTTGATCGCAGAAAAATGGTGAATGCCGACTGCCATAAATTATTAGACTGCCCCATCTAGTGGGGAATAATGGTAAAGTCTGTGATGCATGTTTCATGTCTATTTAGTTTGCCATCAATACAGCAGCTGCTGCACCGCATATTTGATTTGATTTAACTAGGCAAGTTAAGAACACATCTTAATTTACAATGACGGCCTACTAAAAGCATCCTGCGGGGACGAGGACTTAAAAAATATATATATATAAAATAAAAATATAGGACAAAATACACACATCACGACAAGAGACACGTAAAGAAAGAGCTAAGACAACAACACAGCATGGCAGCAACACAACATGGCAGCAGCCAAACATGGTAGCAGCACAAAACATGGTACAAACATTGGGCACAGACAACAGCACAAAGTACAAGAAGGTAGAGACAACAATAACATCATGCGAAGCAGCCACAACTGTCAGTAAGAGAGTGTCCCTGATTGAGTCTTTGAATGAAGAGATAAAACTGTCCAGTTTGAGTGTTTGTTGCAGGTCGTTCCAGTCGCCATCTGCAGCGAACTGAAAAGAGTAGCAACCCAGGGATGTGTGTGCTTTGGGCACCTTTAACAGAACGTGACTGGCAGAACGGGTGTTGTATGTGAAGAATGGCGGCTGCAGTAGAATAAGCATCAACCAGTGGGTCTTGCGATAGGTATACAGAGATGACCCGTTTATAGAGGAGTATAGAGTGCAGTGATGTGTCCTATAAGGAGCATTGGTGGCAAATATGATGGCCGAATGGTAAAGAACATCTATAAATTACATCTCTGTAATCTAGCATGGGTAGGATCGTCATCTGAATCAGGGTTAGTTTGGCAGCTTTGGTGAAAGAGGAGCGATTACGATAGAGGAAACCAAGTCTAGATTTAACCTTAGCCTGCAGCTTTGATATGTGCTGAGAGAAGGACAGTGTACCATCTAGCCTTACTCCCAAGTACTTGTATGAGGTGACTACCTCAAGCTCTAAACCCTCAGAGGTAGTAATCACACCTGTGGGGAGAGGGGCATTCTTCTTACCGTGTATGACCTTCGCATGACATTTGTATTGGAGGTGTTCATAACAAGGTTAAGGGCAGAGAAAGCTTTGTTGTAGAGCGTTTAACACAAAATCCAGGGAGGGGCCAACTGAGACTATCATCTGCATATAAGACTATTATCTGCATATAAATGGATTAGAGAGCTTCCTACTGCTTGCGCTATGTTGTTGATGTAAATTGAAAAGAGCATGGGGCCTAGGATTGACCTTTGGGGTACTCCCTTGGTGACAGGAAGTGGCTGAGACAACATATGTTCTGACTTTAAACACTGCATTCTTTGAGCCAGGTAGTTAGCAAACCAGGCCAAAGACCCCTCGGAGACACCAATACTCCTTAGCCGGCCTACAAGAATGGAATGGTCTACCATATCAAAAGCTTTGGCCAAGTCAATAAAAATAGCAGCACCACATTGCTTAGAATCAAGGGCAATGGTGACATCAGAGGGCCTTTAAGGTTGTAGTGACATCCATAACCAGAGCGGAAGCCAGATTGCATACCAGAGAGAATACTATAGACAAAATGGCGTTGGAGGAGATGGACGCCGTTTTACGGTCTCCGAACCAATTGTGCTATTATGTGTTTTTTTCGCGATATTTGAAAATTATTTGGTACATATTGTTTCTGCAACCGTATCTTACGGAAGAAAAGAGCTTCTGGATATCAGGACAGCGATCAGTCACCTCGGATTAGACAAAGATTTCTTCAACAACAACAAGCAGGACTCACACGATATTCTCCAAACAACCCACTTGGCAGACATCCCAATTATTCGCAAAAGGAAGTGACGCAGAGGACGAAGAGCCGGATGCCTCGTCCGGACCCGGAGAAGAAACCTAGGAAAGCTGCCATTACCGTCAATATTACTCGCCAACATGCAATCATTGGACAATAAACTAGACGAGGTACGATCACGAACATCCTACCAACGGGACATCAAAAACTGTAATATCCTATGCTTCACAGAATCGTGGCTGAATGACGACATGGATATTCAGCTAGCGGGATACACACTGGACCGGCAGGATAGAACAGCACAATCCAGTAAGACGAGGGGGGGGGGGGTCTGTGCATATTTGTAAACAACAGCTGATGCACGAAATCTAAGGAAGTCTCTAGATTTTGCTCGCCTGAAGTAGAGTATATTATGATAAATTGCAGGCCACACTACTTGCCTAGAGAGTTCTCACCTATACTTTTTGTGGCTGTTATTTACCACCACAGACAGATTATGGCACTAAGACCACACTCAGTCAGCTGTATAAGGAAATAAGCAAACAGGAAACCACTCAACCAGAGGCGGCGCTCCTAGTGACCGGAGACTTTAATGCAGGGAAACTCAAATAAGTTCTACCAAATCTCTATCAACATGTTAAATGTGCAACCAGAGGGAAAAAGAATTTGTACGCACACACAGATGCGTACAAAGCTCTCCCTTGCCCTCCATTTGGTAAATCTGACCACAATTCTATCCTCCGGATTACTTCTTACAAGCAAAAATTAAAAGCAGGAAGCACCAGTGACTTGGTCTATAAAAAAATGGTCAGATGAAGCAGATGCTAAACTACATGACTGTTTTGCAATCACAGACTGGAACATGTTCCGGGATTCTTCTGATGGCATTGAGGAGTACACCACATCAGTCACTGGCTTTATCAATAAGTGCATTGAGGACGTCATCCGCACAGTGACTGTACGTACATACCCCAACCAGAAGCCATGGATTACAGGCAACATTCGCACTGAGCTAAAGGGAAAAGCTGCCGCTTTCAAGATGCGAGACTAACCCGGAGGCTTACAAGAAATCCCGCTATGCCCTGCGACAAACCATCAAACAGGCAAAGCGTCAACACGGGGCTAAGATCGAATCATAGTACACCGACTCTGACGCTCGTTGGATGTGGCAGGGCTTGCAAACCATTACAGACTACAAAGGGAAGAACAGCCATGATGTGCCCAATGACGCAAGCCTACCAGACGAGCTAAATCACTTCTATGCTCGCTTCGAGGCAAGCAACACTGAGGCATACATGAGAGTATCAGCTGTTTCGGATTACTGTGTGATCACGCTCTACGTAGCCGACGTGAGTAAGACCTTTAAACAGGTCAACATACACAAGGCTGCGGGGCCAGACGGATTACCAGGACATGTGCTCCGGGCATGTGCTGACCAAATGGCAGGTGTCTTCACTGATATTTTCAACATGTCCCTGATTGAGTCTGTAATACCAACATTCTTCAAGTAGACCACCATAGTCCCTGTGCCCAAGAACACTAAGGTAACCTGCCTAAATGACTACAGACCCGTAGCACTCACGTCCGTAGCCATGAAATGCTTTGAAAGGCTGGTAATGGCTCACATCAACACCATCATCCCAGAAACCCTAGACCCTCTCCAATTTACATACCGCCCCAACAGATCCACAGATGATGCAATGTATATTGCACTCCACACTGCCCTTTCCCACCTGGACAAAAGGAACACCTATGTGAGAATGCTGTTCATTGAACGCTGAGCTGTAGTCAACACCATAGTACCCTCAAAGCTCATCACCAAGCTAAGGAACCTGGGACTAAACACTTCCCTCTGCAACTGGATCCTGGACTTCCTGACAGGCCGCCCCCAGGTGGTGAGGGTAGGTAGCAACACATCTGCCACACTGATCCTCAACACTGGAGCTCCCCAGGGGTGCGTGCTCAGTCCCCTCCTGTACTCCCTGTTCACCCACTACTGCATGGACAGGCACGACTCCCACACCATCATTAAGTTTGCAGACAACACAACAGTGGTAGGCCTGATCACCGACGAGACCGCCTATAGGGAGGAGGTCAGAGACCTGGCCAGGAGGTGCCAGAATAACAAGCTATCCCTCAACTTAACCAAGACTAAGGAGAGGATTGTGGACTACAGGAAAAGGAGCACCGAGCACGTCCCCATTCTCATCGACAGGGCTGTAGTGGAGCAGGTTGAGAGCTTCAAATTCCTTGGTGTCCACATCAACAACTAACTAGATTGGTTCAAACACACCAAGACAGCCGTGAAGAGGGCACGACAAAGCCTATTCCCCCTCAGGAAACTAAAAAGATTTGGCATGGGGTCCTGAGATCCTCAAAAGGTTCTACAGCTGCAACATCGAGAGCATCCTGACCGGTTGCATCACTGCCTGGTACGGCAATTGCTCGGCCTCCGACCGCATGGCACTTCAGAGGGTAGTGCGTACGACCCAGTACATCACTGGGGCAAAGCTGCCTGACTTCCAGGACCTCTACACCAGGCGGTGTCAGAGGAAGGCCCTAAAAATTGTCAAAGACCCCAGCCACCCCAGTCATAGACTGTTCTCTCTACTACCGCATGGCAAGCGGTACCGGAGTGTCAAGTCTAGGACAAAAAAGCTTCTCAATAGCTTTTACCCCCAAGCCAAAAGACTCCTGAACAGGTAACCAAATTGTTACCCGGACTATTTGCATTGTGTGCCCCCCCCAACCCCTCTTTTACGCTGATGCTACTCTCTGTTTATCATATATGCACAGTCACTTTAACTATGCATTCATGTACATACAACCTAATTGGCCCGACCAACCAGTGCTCCCACACATTGGCTAACCGGGCTATCTACATTGTGTCCCACCACCCACCAACCCCTCTTTTTACGCTTCTGCTACTCTCTGTTCATCATATATGCATAGTCACTTTAACGATACCTACATGTACATACTACCTCAATAAGCCTGACTAACAGGTGTCTGTATGTAGCTTTGCTACTCTTTTTTCAAATCTCTTTTTACTGTTTTATTTCTTTACTTACTTACCTACACACACACGCACACGCACACACACACACACCTTTGAAAGGGGCAGCAACCTTAAAGAAGAAAGGGTCTTAACCATCTGACCCAGATGTGTTTTGGAGGTCAAGTTTTAGGAGCTCTGACTCAGTGACCGCCTGCAGGGGGAAAATAGGGAGGAGCATCGGGGCTAGTCGCATTAGAAGTGTTTGGAATTGAGGAAATGTTCAACGGGCAAAGAGGCATGACTGAGTCAAATAGGAATCCTGACTTAAGGAAGTGATTAAAGAGCTTAGCCGTGTGCTCCTTGTCAGTAACAACCACATCAACATTAAGGGACATGGGCAGCAGTGAGGAGGAGGGTTTATTCTCCTGGTCTTTAACCATTTTCCAGAAGTTCTTGGGGTTAGACCCAAAGAGAGAGAACTTCTGCTTAAAGTAACTCTCTTTGGCCTCCCGGATAGCCCGAGTGCACTTATTTCTCATTTGCCTGAACAAGAGTCAGTCAGCCTGAGTATGAGTATGCCGAGGCTTTCGCCAAATGGAATTCTTAAGGTGGAGTAACTCTACAAGATCACGGTCAAACCCAGGGCTGAACCGGTTTCTAATTCTCATTTTCTTTATAGGTGAATGTTTGTTAACAATACCACTGAAAATATCAAAAAAGAAGGTCCAAGCATCTTCGACAGAGGGGATCAAGCGGATTCTATACCAATTTACAGAGGCCAGGTCATGAAGGAAGGCTCGCTCATTAATTTTTTTTTAGCAAGTGTCTATGAGAAATCAGGACAGGTTGTTTCACTGAGCAGCCATTACGAACACAGGCTGTAAAACAGTGATCACTAAGGTCATTACAGAAAACATCAGAATGATACCTATCAGGATTATTTGTGAGGATAACATCAAGGAGAGTAGCCTTTTCTGGGTGTTTGGAGTCATACCTTGTGGGATTGGTAATAATCTGAGAAAGATTTAGGGAATCAGATTGCTTTAGGACTTGGTCAGGTGGTTTAAGCATGGCCCAGTTGAGATCACCTAGCAGGACAAATTCAGACTTATAGTGTAAGAGGCCAGGAGAGAGCTTCGGGCAGGTAGGGTAAAGGCTGGTGCTGATGGAGGACGATAACACCCAGCAACAGTCAACAAAGAGCTATTTACATTTACATTTAAGTCATTTAGCAGACGCTCTTATCCAGAGCGACTTACAAATTGGTGCATTCACCTTATGCTATTTGAAAGTTTAACGCTAAAAAACAGCAAATCAAATTGTTTGGGGACAGACTTGTTGGAGACAACAGAGCACTGACGGTGTTCCTTGGTAAAGATTGCCACTCCACCACCATTGGAAGATCTGTCTTTAAAAAAAGAATTGTATTATTTTTTACCTTCATTTAACTTGCCCTGTTTGTGTAGTCAGTGGATAACTGTCATGTACTGTACTTTAGTTTGAAGCCAAATCTGGCAACCTGCCTAGCCCACATCAGGATCAATAGACAGAGAGGCGAGGATTCCTTCTAGTCTATCGCCCTTTCTCAGCTAATATTTTCTTGATTCCTCACATCCTTGCTCCTTGTTTCCTTCTCAAAACACTGGAGTAGACGGTTTGAGGGGAAGGACCTTCGAACTTCTCCAATACGGTTGAGAAGAATACAACAAGGTGATAAGATGCGATGCCTAGATGCACTCTCTCCCCATGGGTCTATATCCGGGATAGGAACCTGACCCACTGATCTAGCCAGCTAATGATGTTCTGTACCTGATAGAAGAATACATCCTTCCTGTCAGTGCCCTCTGTGGCGAACTCCTCCACAATCCCCTCCGGACTGATGCCATGCTCTGCACAGAGTTGTTTCCAAAACTCAAAACCAACTGCAATGGAGAGGAAATAAGATGCATTTAATTACAACACTAAACCAATGCATGTCCAGTAGTTGTTATTTTACTACTAGCGTAGCTGTTGGTTAGCGTTAGGTATATGTGCTAGCTAGCTAATAATTTGTAGCAAGGGAAAGACTTCACCGTACTTTGGTTTCCACATTGGCCAAGTTGAAGTGTTATGATTTCTCGGGGCATATTCCTCTTTTAGTAGATTCCCTACCAGCGAAGTTGATAATCGGAGAGACTGCTGTCTAACCGACCACTGTATTAATCTTACTGACCTGACTGCTGCTTCCCGCTTGGAAACAACACGAAATACCGCATAAATGGAGTCACAACGCCAAACGGCATTTGCGACAATGCGCAGGCTCACATCCTTCTTCTTCTTCTTCTTCTTCTTCTATAATATTACGGCGTTCCGCAAACACACGTTATAGGGGCATGCCGCTACCTACTGTACTGGATTGTGTAGTCAATCACAGTTCAGAGAATAATGAATAAAGAACCAAACATTAAGATAAACTAAACCATCCTTTCTAATCCTGTACTACTAAGAAATTTAAAAAAAGAGCCCTAATAACTTCTATCAAATCCTGCATGCTCACATTTAGGGCTGCATTCAACAAATAGTAGGAGTTGAGTAAAATAGTTTAGAAAATGGCTGTGAATAGAAGTACATTAGAATTACATTATTATTTACTACAATTAAAGAAATAATTGACTTTTTCGAAATTGTCTGGATATAATTACATATCTCTAAAATCGTATTTAAATTAGGCTATTTCATTATGTGTGTGCATGTAATTGTGGTGGACGCTGTAGGAGAGAGGAATAACGTCATGGGACAGACAAAAAGTGAGTAAAAAAACACCCTAAATATGTTTAGAACTACAAATGAACATTCTTCTGTCAATTCTTGTTTTTTTTATGTCACAATTCCAACCCTCCTCATTTATCTGGGCTTGGGACTGGCAAAAGTCACCCAAAAGAGACACTGGCGGAATTACTTAGATTTTTTTCTTTCTTCTTAATTTGGTTTGGTTTTTAACCTTATGGTCAATTTAGGAGCCTACAACAAGTCACAGTAAAACATGAACATTTTTAACATAATATTTTTAACATAACATTTTTTACATGTTTTTGTATACAATCTACATTAACAATCTAAATGGACCAAAAAGAGACAATAGAAAAAACTGTCAATGGCAATGTGAGAAAATTATGGTAACTAGTCTGGCCCTAATTCAGGTTAATTGTTTTTTTTCCAGACCTCCCTACACACACACACACACACACACACACACACAGGCTGTGCTGGTTCACAGAAAGAGTGGGTCATCGTCATTTTGGTCAAGGCTCTCTAATCCAGGTTCAGCAGCTGAGGGAGCTGACTTAAATGAGTAAACAGATGATGTGCCAAAAAGCTGCAAAACATTATCAGGCAGCTGGTGCTCATAGCAAGCCTCATAACAAGGCTCACCAGACAGCTTCGGTCCATATCGAATGTACAGGATGGCGTTAAGGGTCTGCAAGGACATCCGATTTCTAAGTTAGCTTTTTACCACTCTCATCTGGCTGAATACTCTCTCGACTTCAGCATTCGAGTGTGGCAAGGACAACACAGACACAGCAGCCATGGCAAGTTCTTGAAAAGGGTTGATATCAGCTGCATCCCTGAACTTCCAAATCTCACTCCAGAAGCCCAGTGCGTTTTTTTGTCTCATTCCATTTACTAAGATGGATGGCACGCCATTGCTGAACAATGTTATCTATGTCTGCAGGGAAGTAACCTTGGTTATCTGTAAAGGTTTCTCCCCACAGTTGATTGTCTCGTATATGACCTTGCAGGCCTCCCTGCGCTTTGGAGACACTGAAAAACAGTTATAAGTCTCTCATACCAAGTACTCCACACTACAGGGGATGGTGTCATTGGATGCTTGACTTACAGCAAGCTGCAGAGAGTGGCACACACAGTGATTAAGAACCAGATATTTGAGGCCATACTCCTCCTTCAGCACTTTATTTATGGACCCCACTGTTAATCCCCATCATAACAGAGGCATTGTCAGTCCCTATCCCCAGGAGTTTCTCTTTTTTAAGACAACACTACTTGAGGAAAGCCACAACAGCACGGGCTATAGATTTGGCATCTTCTCCCTCCAACTCAACAAGCCCCAGAAATGTTGATACAATTGTCTGCTTGGTGTCACTAAAGTACCTTATCACAACCCCCAGGTACTTAGAAACACTAACATCCGTGTGGACTCATCGAGGAGGAGGCTGAAACGCTGGTCACCCACATCTGCAACCAACTTTTTCAGAAAGTATGGTGCTAGAACACCAGTAATAATTTCTGTTATGTTGAAGTGGGTAGCAGCAGTGGAGTCTTGAGAAAGCAGCTCTACATGCTTCTCCAATGTGATCACATGCCAGCATGGAACAGTGTTCAGCGATAGCTAATGCCATGGTGGCCTCAGGCTTTTTTGCAGTACATTTTTTTTAACCATAAATGGCAGCTTGTTTTGGGTGGAACTGTTATAAGGCTTTGCCTTTTGAGTATGTTTTTGAGTTGTCATGTGTTTTTTTTACATCACTAAGTTTGGTGTAGAAATCAGCCTTACAATACAGGCAGTATGCCCGTGTATCATCTCCAATAAACAGCTTCAACCAGCTTTTGAATTCAGGGTTTGATTCCCACTCCTTTCTGTATTTTTGAGTGTACAGTTTAGACTGAGACATGATGAGCTAGCCAGCTAGATGTTTAGCTTCTGTCACAGAGAGGCACACACACAGTGGACAAGGTGAGTAAGTGACTGAGGCTGTGTGAATCAAATGCAGTGATTTATTTTAGACAAAGATCCCGCATGCGCGATTCATTTGCAGTCTGGACGCGGAGGGGTAAACATCTCCTGCTCTTACTGCAGCTTGTAGGGACTGCTACGCGAGGACTGGGCCGCCTGTGAGTGCTTAGGGACTGGGGTGGGGCCCACGGCAGCACCCGCTGCTCGTTGAGAAGATTAAGAACGACACGTGCTTTCACGTCAGAGTCTCCAATAACACCAGAAAGTCGCTAGATTTGTTGCTAGAAGGGTCTGAATACTCGCTAAATATAGCGACTAAGTCGCTAAATTGGCAACACTGCGTAACGGAAGGTCAGGATAAAGATGAGTCTGGGACGGTAGGAGGGCAATTTTTGGAAAAAGTGAACCCTTGTGGTTTGGCTGATCCATTTGTGGTTTCAGTGTGGGTGAAAACAGAGTTGGTTGCTGTGGAATCGGTGAGGGTAACCAAAAGTGGTCTGTTGATAATTGTTTGTGTTTCTGTTGGTCAGAGGGAGCAAGCGCACGGTGTTAAATAAATGGGGACAAGAGATATGAATTGTTTTACTCTCAATAAAAGGGTTCAATTGAAAGGAGTGATTATTAAAGTAGCGGTAAATGTGAAAGTTGACCAACTGAAGGGGATGTTTGTTTGGTGCGAATCAGACCGGGTGGCGTGAGTGGTGAAACAGTAGAGCCGTTGTCTGTTCTTTTGAGTTTTGATGTTGAGTCTTTGCCCGACAAAGTGATGTTAAGATATGTTATCCTGTACGAGCTTTTGTGCCGAAATCCATTTCGTTGTTACAGGTGTCAAGCTTATGGGCATGTTGTAGGAGTGAGGTTCCTAGGTGTGAGAATTATGCAGAAGGACATGAGGGAAAGGAATGTGTAACATTGGGGGAAAGTAGTGGTATGTGTTAATTGTAGGGGTGCCCATGGGACTGGGGATCAGAAATGTCTGCTGTGAGAAAGGCAGGTTGAGGTTTCCAGGGTAGAGTAGAGGACACTGCCTCGTATGCTGAGGCAGTGAAGAAAGTTTAGGAAGATGGGGTCAAAGGGGATGGATCCTGAGATGAGTAGTGTTGTTACTAGTAGATCTGTACCAATACAGAGGAAAATACCAATATGTGATGTGTTTCAGTAAGATTGCATTTTTAGCTTTTATTGCAATGGTTATTAACTGTACTGGAGGGATGGAACGTAAGTCGCAGAAAAGTAAGGTTGGGTTGTGGTGGCACAGAGAGGTATTTGGGTGTACCAGGCTTGACGTCAGAAGAGTTACAGGGTGTGTTGCGTGGTGGTGTTCAGTCCTTTCAGACTGTTGGCCTGAGGTAGTACTAGATATATTTAAATAGCGTAGTAGGGTGGTGGATTTTTTTGTGTTCGGTTAGATGGCAACGGTATTTGTTTGTTTATTTATTTTTAAATTCTCAAGCAAGGTTTAGTGGAGTTTTACTCCCTTCTAGTAGGTGGCGGTAATGCAACATTTATTGGATGCCAACCTCCGTTAAACCTCATCAAAGAATACGTATGTATGTTATTTACGATGAGCAGTTCCCCACATTTAGGGGAATTATGTGTTTTCAACAGAGGATTAAGGGTATAATCATTAGTCCAAACAATTGCAAAACGAAACGAGAGTTTATTGGATCAATTCAGGTAGGTCCCGCCCACTTTGTTCCGTTTGCTTCCGGTACGAACAAAAACTGCACTTATTATCCTTATGACGTTACTCGTAATAATACAACTTCTTAATTTACGTGGCATCTGAATTGTTGCAGAATACAAACTGCTCCATTTAGGATTTCTATACATCTTCTAAATTGTATCGAAATGATTTGAGCTATTTTCAAATGTATTTTAAAAGCAACTTCAGTTATAACTCATTCATTTATGAAGATCTAGCTGTAATTATAGAATATGAGGCATACTGCATGTATTATTTCATTGCAACTGCTGTATGGTGTGATGTCTGATAGTAAAGTGTAAATACAGGATATTTTAAACAATTTACTGATTTATATATGACCTCAATATAGGTTATTAAAATGTCATTCACATACTTTGGTCCGCAACCTGTCTGTCCACAGCTGAATCCACAATAAACGACAAGTAGTGCTGTTGCTTCTGATTGGTGAGCCAGTTGACAACGATTATTTTTTTTGTCAAAAAAGTGTTTCAATTAGCTTGGTTTAGGGCAACGCCATATTGTCAATACCACATGAAAATTATCTGCAATAGTGTCAAAGTAGGTGTCCCGTTTGTGTGCTATTTTACAAATAATTTATATATGTTCTAGTCATAGTTGGTAAAGATATCGATAGCATCGTACAGTTGCTTTGCTAGCTAACGTTAGCTACAGTGCACTATTATTAGTATTCATTTAGCACACATAGCTAGCTTGCCAAATACAGCTAGCTTTTTGGCTAGTTAGCTAACAAAATACTTAGCAAGGTGAAACGACACTGCGTGGAAATTTGACTAGATACAGGAATGTTAGCATATTTTTGTTAACTGACGAGTTCGTTCTGGCAGGGACTTTTGACAGTTACTCTAGCTTTGTTTGAGAGTGACAAGATAACAAGTCAGCTATCGTCTTCTAGTCGGCTAAAAGCGGTTTCGGTTGTTCTGAAGTGGAAGTGGGAGACACGATCTGGGACACGACACTTTCTTTAGTTGGTGTTATTTTACAGGGTTATTTAATCATCAACATTTAACGTGAGAGATGGCGCACACGGAAGGACTGGAAAATGCCATGGGAGAGTGTTCAGGAAAACAGGGCTCGACTCTTGGCCTGAGAAGTCGACCATGCTCCAGCGAAAGAGATGGCCAGGTCCGCGTTGTTAAAGCCTCGCTTCAGAAGAGACTCGGACCTTACGAGCCGGTGTTGACCTACCTACAGTCCGTTCTGGTGTGGGAAAGGCCGTTTCAGAGTGTGCTACTCTTCACAGTGGTCAACGTTGTTTTCTGGTAAGTTTTAGAGAAATTATAAATGGTATACAGTAATGATATACATATTTGTACAATGTATAATCCATGCCTTACATAAATCATATCCAAATACAGTAATCATATCTACTGTACCATCAGAAGCTTTTGCACAACGAAAACGTCTCCCATCAATTTAAGATGAGACAGATGGCTCACCAGAGCTGCTATTAATAGACCACCAAAGCACCACTGTGCTTCTGTAGGTGGCATTAGAAACACTATCTACTATGGGGGTTGACATTATCTTTCAATGGAAATAGGCCTAGTATGTTGAATCTGCAACTACTCTAGTAAAGCCTATATGTCAAATGTCTACAAGGAGTGTAAAACAGAATCTGTGAAATTAATTAGTGATGTGATGATAGTAAACGTCCTATAAGGCTATGTCCCCCTACAGAGGCGATGTACTTTGTATTATAGAGTCAATATCCTAAATGTGCCATTGCAAACAGCCACCATGTCACCAATCAATCGATGTCAAGAAGTCAGCCAGCTGTGGTGAACAAATAGTCTATATAGGCCCAGAGTGATACATCGTAATGCATGAAATGACACAAGTCACGTGTATTTCGGGTGAGAAGTGTACCGGAAGTAAGCCCACCCTAAAAGTACCAGTACTGGTGTGTGGTATAGGAATTGGATAATTCTGTTGTGTGTTTTAGTTTGCACACAATCAATAGACATGATTACCAATGGGTACGTGTGTACTTTTGACTTTAAACCGAGGTCCCTAAGAAATGGGGGTCAGGGTTTTGTTTCCTTCTGAATGTGTTCTCTATCTCAGTACTACTAATAAGAAGATGTATGCCATGCATTATCAGCCAATAGTTCTCTAATATTTAATGATGTAGGCTATCAGCAACATTTCACTCTGCTGTTATTGTTGTCACTAAATGTCTTTTAGATGTGTTAAACCAAGTGGCAATGGAGCCACGTGTAATAGCTGCCATCTAGTTATCTATTTTGGGGCAAGTTGTTAGCATAGCTAGATTACATAGTCCTGAATTCCAACACCGCGTTTGAAACCAATCTGTAGGCTACTCTAGGCTTGATTTCATTTTTACCTTTAATTTTACCAGACAGATCAATTAAGAACAAATACTTTTTTTTTACATGCTTTGTAAAAAACAGGTGTGTACTTATGGGCCCTTCCCAACAATGCAGAGACAAAAAAAGACGATAAATAATAGAAAAGTAAAACACGTAAAATTAATAATAGATACGCAATGAGTAACGATAACTTGGCTATGCACAAGGGGTCCCAGTACAGAGTTGATGTGCAGGTAATTTAGGTAGATATGTACATATAACTCGGAATAAAGTAGCAGGGAGTAAACAGTAGCAGCAGCGTATGTGATAAGTCAAAAACTTAGTGCAAAAAGGGTCAGTGCAGATAACCAAATGGCTATCCGGACTAACTATTTAGCAGTCTTATGGCTTGGGGGTAGAAGCTGTTCAGGGTCCTGTTGGTTCCAGACTTGGTGCATCGGTACCACATGCCGTGCGATAGCAGTCTATCACTTGGGTGGCTGGAGTCTTTGACAATTTTTAAGGCCTTCCTCTGACACCGCCTGGTATAGAGGTCCTGGATGGTAGGGAGCTCGGCTCCAGTAATGTACTGTGCCGTTTGCACTACACTCTGTAGCACGTAACGGTCGGATGCCAAGCAATTGCCATACTAACCGGTGATGCAGCCAGTCAAGATGCTTTCAATGGTGCAGCTGTAGAACATTTTCAGGATTTGAGGGCCCATGCCAAATCATTGTTGTGCCCTCTTCATGACTGGGTTGGTCTGTGTGGACCATGATAGATCCTTTGTGATTTGAACACTGAGGAACTTGAAGCTCTCGACCCTGTGCACTACAGCCCCTTCGATGTGAATGGGGGTGTGCTCGGTTCTCAGTTTCTTGTCGTCCACGATTAGCTCCTTTGACTTGCTGACGTTGAGAGGTTGTTGTCCTGGTACCACACCGGCAGTTCTCTGACCTGCTCCCTATAGGCGGTCTCATCGTCGTCGGTGATCAGGCCTACCACCATTGTGTCATCAGCAAACGTAACGAGGGTGTTGGAGTCGTGTGCGGCCAGACAGTAATGGGTGAACAGGGAGTACAGGAGGTGACTAAGCACGCACCCCTGAGGGACCCCCGTGTTGAGGTTCAGTGTGGCGGATGTGTTGTTGCCTACTACCTGGGGGTGACCCATCAGGAGGAAGACGTTCAGTCCCAGGGTCCTTAGCTTAGTGATGCGCTTGGATGGCACTGGTGTTGAACATGTAGCTGTAGTCAATGAGCAGCATGCTCACATAGGTGTTCCATTTGCCCAAGTGGGAAAGGGCAGTGTGGTGTGCATGATTGGGATGATTGTGTTGATGTGAGCCGTGACCAGCCTTTTAAAATCATTTAATGGGTACAGATTGTGAGCTCTATGGGGTGATAGTCATTTAGACAGGTTACCTTGACGTTCTTTGGCACAGGGACTATGGTGGTCTGCATGTAGATATTACAAAATCTTATTTACAATGCTGGTCTGTAAATGGGAAAGCGTATGTTTGCCTCTTGGTGAGCTTGAAGTGAATGCAGTTCTAAACTTTTGTCTTCATTTGAACTAATGTCTAGATTGTCTGCTGTCAGTCTGACAACATTTTACTCAGGAGGTGACAAACGCAGGAAATGCCTGTATTCAAAGTAGAGATCAAAGTCACATGTACACACAAACTATCACCACAATATTTGTCGGCTTTTCCATCACAATCAGTCAGCGACCCACCTTTGTCAGTAACCGAGGCACCACACACAGAAACCCGAGTCTGTGCGTAACTGCCACTTGCACGGGGCGTCCACGGGGTGTGTTTGTGACATATTAAACAAAAGGAAACGTCAGCTGTTCTGAAGCTGATCTTAGTGTTCTGTTCCAGGTTCTTTGCCCTGACCTCGCTGCGCCTGCTCTTCCTGCTGTCCTCTGGCCTGGTTGTATTCATCTGCGTTGACAGCTGGAGGAACAAGATCTGGCCTGAGATCAGAGGTGAGGAGGATAGAGTACATTTATTTCTGGGTAGTCTGCCTTATTCTGCACCCAATGCCTCATTTATTTATTTTTGATTTATTTCACCTTTATATAACCAGGTAGGCAAGTTGAGAACAAGTTCTCATTTACATTTGTGACCTGGCCAAGATGCCCCACTGTGTCTTGGTCTGTCCCTGCTGAGTACCTCTGCCCAACTGTGCTAATTACACCTGACTTGGTTCTTAGATCCAGTCCCTTATTCCCCAGTGTCATACTACCCTTGGTGTGAATACCCTACTGGCCCTGGTCTGTACTATTCATTAGACACTGTATAATGAATGATATCCTTTGTCATGCCTGTCCTCATTTAAACTCATGTGGTGTAGAGTGTTCAAGTGTAGTGCATTTAGTGATGTGGATTGTTGCTAAATGCGGGTGTTAAGTGCATTTTCTGTCTCTTTCCACAGTTAAAAAACCTGATGAGTCTGAAAATGAAAGGTAGGCCTACTTCTTAAAAATATACAATTTGTATCCTATCGTCACACTCTGGTTAGGCAGTGGTCACCGACAGAGGATGTCACTGATGTTGTTGTACTTCTATCTTGCAGCTGGGGCCTGGTGCAGCCAGGGGTGCTCAGTGTTCCAGAGCTGTGTCACCACATTGCTGAGGTCTGGGTCTCTGGGCTGGCCTTCACATCCAGCCTGGTGCAGTTCAAACGCCACAACCCTGGCAAGGTGAGGCCTTGGCACTCCCCTTGTACTAGTATGGAGGGTTTCCTATATAAACCCTAATACAATGTCTTGTCTACTCTCAGCCTACTGTGAACATACAACTAATCAGTAACTTGACCAGTTGAACTCTGTTGTGTCTAGTTCTGCCTCCTGACCTGTGCCCTCTTGACCTGTCTGGTCATGGTTGGACGGTACATTCCTGGACTGGTGCTCTCTTACTCTGCAGGTGAGTACAGTGAGAGACAACCCACATACCCCACCCTCCTGTTTCCAAACACCATCCCCAATCAGAGCTCCCTAATGGTGGGAAGCTGGCTGCCTTTGTTAAAAATGCATTGTGTCCCTGGCACCAGGGTTCTGTCTGTGAGGTGATTACCTCCTGGCTGGGCTGAGGCAGGCAGGGAGGGATTCAGGAAGAGGGGGAAGCAGGAATGGCAGGAGGTCAGGCTTGAGACATGCCTAATCCCAACACCTCTAACTAATGTAGAGCGACCAATCTACCGGAGAGCCAAGATCAGGGAGGCCTTGCCAGGGCCCTCTGACATACTTAATAATCTCTTGGCTGCTAGAGCTCCCACTCTTTGTTTCGGTCTCCGTTGAATGGCGAGATTAGTTGGGCTGGGGCCCATGGGTGTGTCTGGGCTGAGGAGAGTAGCTCGGAGGCTGGGGATTGGGTGAGCGAGAGCCTAATAGCACAGATGAATGCAGCCATAGTTCTTTTTGTCTTTTTTTTGTTTGTTTATGCCCAGTGATGTTTCCACTAACATTAAGCCATTCTCTCTTGTCCCAGTGCTGGTTGTTCTGCTGTGCCCCCTGGCAGCGTACCACCGAGTGTGGCAGCGTGTGTGCATGAAGTTGGAGCCGGCCCTGCAGTGGCTGGACTTCAGCGTTCGCGGGTATATGATGTCAAAGCCCATCGACAACCAGTGTGAGTACAGTGTGTCTGTTAGTTGCATTGGCATTGATACAGTTTGCATGGACAAACCTAAACCAGTGTATCTCCTACCTTGACTGGATCAAGGGAGTAACTCCGTCATTGTAACCTGTGGCCTGTGTTTGCATGTTTGCTCTGCAGTCCTCCGGAAGCCAATTCGGGGTGCAGCATCCGGTGATGCCAGTGACAGTGAGGAGGAGCTTGCTGCATTCTGCCCGACGGTAATTCACCTGATGTATTTCACATGCAGTCCAAAAGCATAGTCAGGTTGTCATCTATCTGACTGTTATGGTTATTGAAATGGGCCTACTTGTTTTCTGTGTTGGTTATTACTCAGTTAGATGGCCAGGAGTGGCATATGTAGCTTAAGACTGCAGCTGGTCTCAGACTTACAATAACCTGACCCCTTTAGAGATATGACTGGGAGGGCCTGCTATTTATATCGGGCCACATCATCTGTGACATATGGACTACATTCAAGAGGAAACATACTATATTATGAATGACAAACACGGTTCAATGTCTTTCCTTCCTTTCAGTTTGACGATGCTATAGTGGCCAAAGAACTTGCGATGACGGACTCTGAGCACTCTGATGCTGAGGTCTCGTACACAGACAATGGGACCTTTAATCTGTCCCGTGGCCAGACTCCTCTCACAGAGGGCTCAGAAGGTACAGTACGCACCCACCCGCTGAGTCTGCACCTCCAGGCACACATACTCTGGAGTCACGAGAATTAGAGCCAGATCCAATGTAGCTAATAGGGATGTGCATCTTTCCCTTTCAAGATGATTGGATACGTATCTAGATACATGGGCTATGATACAGGAAGGATACATTTTAGTTTGACACTTTGTTTTTGATTAGAGAATGAATTGCTGCAGTTCATAAATTTTACATTCTAATTTAAAATCAGCTGCTGATGGAGATCATGAGCTGGGCCTCTCTGGGCTTGATCTGTCTGAGCTGGTGTGTGTGTACAGTGCATTCGAAAAGTATTCAGACCCCTTGATTTTGTTACGTTACTGCCTTATTCTAAAATGTATCAAATTATTTTCCCCCTCATCAATCTATACACAATACCTCATAATGACAAAGCAAAAAATTGTCCCGAAGCCATTCCTGTGTTGTCTTGGCTGTGTGCTTAGGGTTCTTGTCCTGTTGGAAGGTGAATCTTCACCCCGGTCTGAGGTCCTGAGAGCTCCTGTGCAGGTTATCATCAAGGTTCTCTCTCTACTTTGTTCCGTTCATCTTTCCCCCAATCCTGACTAGTCTCCCAGTCCCTGCCGCTGAAGAACATCCCCACAGCATGATGCTGCCACCACCGTGCTTCACCGTAAGGATGGTGCCAGGTTTCCTACCGACCAGATAATCTTGATTCACATGGTTCGAGAGTCCTTTATGTACCTTTTGGCAAACTCCAAGGGGGCTGTCATGTGCCTTTTACCAAGGAGTGGCTTCTGTCGGGCCACTCTACCATAAAGGCCTGCTTGGTCACCTATCTGATCAATGCCCTTCTCCACCGATTTGGCCGGGTGGCCAGCTCTAGGAAGAGTCTTGGTGCTTCCAAACTTATTCCATTTAAGAATGATGGAGGCCACTGTTCTTGGGGACCTTCAATGCTGCAGAAATGTTTTGGTACCCGTCCCCACATCTTTGCCTCAACACAATCCTGTCTCGGAGCTCTACGCACAGTTCTTTCGACCTCATGGCTTTTACTCTGACATGCACTGTCAACTGTGAGACCTTGTATAGATAGGTGCGTGCCTTTCTAAATCATGAGCCCCACCAGCTTTTTTGTGTGCATGTTTTACATGCTATTTTGGCATTAATACGTGTCACATATCAGTTTGCAAACAATCGTTTCGTTAATAAAGCCACATGCAAGCATGGTATCTTTTTGTCTTTCTTGAGTAAGGCAGCTCCAAAATGCAGGTGTTTCAGCCTAGCTCAGTGCAGCCAGTGGAAAATACGGAGCGCAGGGTTTGGTAATGTGATTGGCTCAGTGTTCTATCACTCATGGGGACACTACGTCACCGCAAACTATACGGGTAGAGCTCGAACATTCAAGACCCTTGGGTGCTGCCATAGTTACTTTAGAAATGTCTATCCAAGAAGGCTCAAGGTCATTTGCCACAGATATAATCACGTTATATCTACACTAACTTTGATTGGACTGATC
Source organism: Oncorhynchus gorbuscha (assembly GCF_021184085.1). Taxonomy (NCBI): domain Eukaryota; kingdom Metazoa; phylum Chordata; class Actinopteri; order Salmoniformes; family Salmonidae; genus Oncorhynchus; species Oncorhynchus gorbuscha. The sequence continues at coordinate 24,537,481 of NC_060188.1, read as the reverse complement.
ATGTCAACACCCTACTTTCAAAATCTTAGCTAGCAAGCTAGCGGTCATCAGCATGAGTCAAGTCGACCATCTACTGGCAAATCCTTTTCAATGTCCATGTCATATGAAGAGAAATTTATAGATAAAATGTATCGGTGCTCCTTGGCCATTGGACATAAACATTACACAACAATGAGTGGTTTGGAAGGAATCAGTGGCTAACTTCAAGAATTGCAAAGCAATCACTAGCCTGGTCGTCAGTGGAGTGGGTATGTGCTAAAACCAATTTGCTAAAATCGCCACTAAAAGCATCTCAAGGATGATCAATGGAAACAGGATGCACCTGAGCTCAATTGTCAGTCTCATAGCAAAGGGTCTGAATACTTATGTAAATAAGGTATTTCTGTTTTTTATTTTTTTATTTAAAACATTTCACAAAAATTCTAAACATGTTTTTGCTTTGTCATTATGGGGTATTGTGTGTAGATTGAGGAAAAATGTGTTTTAATCAATTTTAAAATAAGGCTGTTAAGTAACAATGTGGAAAAAGTCAAGGCGTCTGAATACTTTCCGAATGCACTGTATGTTTATGGTGTATACTATGTAGGCATCTGATCTGAGCCATAAGGGAGACTGGTCATCTACTACCCCACACTCAAATTATAGGGGGGAGGGGAGAATATAGCCTCTGTTTTATCTCCCACTTTGCTTCTGAAATCACTGTCACTCACTAATTAACTTTTCATTTTTGCAGATTAAATGTTTGATTTAGTAATGTGCCAATATTTATTGTTTACAAATGGGCTATGACATAGCCAATGAACACAACTTTGGATTTCACCCCCATCTCAAAATCAAATGGTTTTGACCTTTTTGAAGTTTAGTGAGCTTTTATTCCGGTAAAACAATTTGACAGTGCATGTAAAACACAATTTTCAACATTGCATAGATAACAATAACATAGCAAATTACAAAAGTTGTCACTCAACTAACGAAGCCTAATATCGCGCAAGCCATTTTAGCTTTTGAATGCTGAAGGTGCTGCGCAGATGTGCAAGATCACGAACAGACTGCTGTGCTTGCGCAGGTCAGCGCACGAAGCTGGGCACAGCGCACGAAGCAGTCGTATGTTAAACATTTGAATCGGGGACCAATGCGTATCTGTGAATTGTAGCTAAGATTAGAGCCTGTATGACATGTCATAAGGCTGTGTTTTCTGTATTGTGGCATGACTGCCTACTCTGGTAAGACATGTGCAGGGTGATTGTCTGTGTTTTTAAATTACAAATGACATTCCAACATCTTGAACCCCTTCTTCTCTGTTCACCCTCAGATTTTGATAGACACAGTGACAATGAGGAGTCGTTTGCACGAGACCTCAATGACTTCCCCTCCATCAACCCAGACGCCACCCTGATGGACGACGACGACGACTCCTGCATCGGGCTGCCCAGCCTGGGTCTTCGGTCTGGGCGGACTGGCCCCCGAACCACGGCCGAGCTGCTGGATGTGGAATCCCACCTGGACTCTGACCAGGACGACCTGGACGAGGAGCTCTCCTTCGGCGGCCTCCCCCCTGCTTCTGACTTCCTCGGAGGTGACCTGGCTGGAATCATCGCTAGCAACATGATTCAGGCGGCATTGGCTGGTGCCATGCAGCCTCGTCCCCCTGCCGCCCGCAGAGAGAGGGTGGGGCCCACCAGAGCAGGGGCCCATAGGGGCTACCGCAAGCAGTCTAGCTCGGAGCTGGACACAGACTTGGACGGAGAGGACTTTGAGATGCTGGACCAGTCGGAGCTGAACCAGATGGATTCCTTTGGGGGTGCAGGAGGACGGGGAGGAGGGCAGGGTGGGGGACAGGGGTCCAGCTTCCTCTCCAACCTACTGGGGAAACCACAGTGAGGCGCCTCTACCTGTGCATAACAATCAAACTTAAGTATTTGTGTGTGATTGAGTGATTGGAATGTTTATGGATTGTTCTGACTGCGTGTATGTGTGAGTCATTTAATCGTAGGATCCAGCAGCCAGGCTCCTGATTGGCCTCAGTTGATATCACTGTGAAGTACTTCTGATTTCTATCTCACTTTTCAATTTCTTCCTTTAGTCTGTAGCTTGTATGTGTAAGCCACCATCATCCAGAAAGTCTTCTTTTGCAGGCTGAGCAATAGGAAATGCAATGTAAAAAAACTCCATCTGTTTTTGAAACGGCATTACAGAACCACTTCTCTGTCCTGTCATCCAGCATGCCCGAGTGAGTTATACGTTTTTTTTTTAAGTCGACCACTAGGTAGTATACACATTTCCTAAAATGCTAGACACACAGGGCTATTTAATATGGGACCAAGTATGACATTCCTGTTGATTAGTGAAGTTTTACAACTGCAATGACCTTGTTTTGAATAGTTTTAGCAATATCTGACTGGTACTCTCTTAGTAAAAACCACTGCTTTCATTTTAAGACACTCATTCTCTATTAGAAACAAAGTAAATATTAACGGTGATTTTTTTTTTGATCATTCTTGATTGAGAGATTAATTTGTTTCGAGTCTGAAATCATTGTTTTAAAGAAAGGGGATTGGCATTTTAGTTGTGTTTTACTGTCTCCACCCCCCCCCCCCCCCCCCCATGAATGTTTCTTCCCAAACCATTGGTCCTGTTTTGTTTGCTGTACTTCTGGGTAGATCCGTGAACGTAGTGTTGCCTCCTGTGTTCTCCATGTGTCTTGAATGAGCAGTCATGGGCTATTTAGATCTTTTTGTCTTTGTCATCACAATAAGTAACTTTATCAAGTTAACCTGCTCCTTTGTATCCCTTCTCTCGTGGCATTCCCAATCCCTATCACCATCTTCACTCATTTTTGCCGATCCTTCTCAGAGGAGAATCTGTAGAATATACATGCATATGTAAGAAGTACAGAATATAAACCTTTTAGTTTAACCTCTAAACTCATGCATGAACCACATTTTGTAAACGTCTTAAGAAAATCATCAGGAAAACGTGTTTACATTGATGGGTGAACAAAATGCTGGTATACAAAACTCAACCTGATTAGCCTTTTTTTTAAAGTGTGAATATGTAAAGGAGAATATGTAATATTGTCTTTTAAAAACTAGGGTGCAGTAAATGTTAGCCTATTTCTTTTCTTTTTTTTGTGCAGGTCAGCATGATTAACCTGCGATGGGCAAACAAGCTCCTGCTGCTTTTGTCTTTTCATGGACACAATCTAATAAATAGGAGTGGTGATTCTTGGTCAATGAAACTGAAATGACCCACAGATGGGTTTTTGCTGAAGTAGCTGGATCAACAATGCTGGTTTATATATATCTGTGACAAATTGCCCAATAACGCGATTTGTGTGGTATAGAAAATCATGAATGTGGGATTACTTACAATAGAACTTCTAGATCCCTCTGATCATGGACATGGCCCAGAAAACAATCTGTCTGATCTGAAAAGGTTTGGGATTTTAATTCAAAAGAGTGAATGTACATGACTTGTTTTGGACCACTTTAGTTTAAATAGGGCTTGTTGCAGTATCGGTTCATGAAGATGGCCAGGCAAATTCTTCATCCTTAGTATTATGTTCTATAAATGTGTTCAAGTAGGTTTTTTTTTCTCTCTGACATTGGTTTTGATGTGCAAATCTTATTAAATATTAAGTCTGGATTAAATGTTTATTTTGTTATTTATAAACCATGCAATATTCCACAGATCCAAAATCACAATTTTGACATCCTTTTGGTCCACCAGCCAGTGTTGCTAATATATATATATATATATATATTTAACGTTTTCACTTTGGACTCTTTTTACCGACATTTGGCTGGATGTTGGCGCTTATTGTCGCACGGCTACTTGCAGAGGCGGAGGGTGACGAAAACAAGCTTTGTTTTGATATGACGCGGGTAAAGCCTGGACACCCACAATGCATCACAGCGCGCGAAACTCAAGATAGGTAAATAGTTAGTTTGCGATAGCTTATAGCTCACAGAATAAAGAAAATGAGCAAAAAAGACAACGGAGGTATGAGTTTTAATATTTATTTTATTTTACCTGGTTGCTACATTGATTGCGTCTGGTATGTTGCCAAACACGACAGACGTTTTCCTAACCGATTTAGCTAGCGTTAGCCAAGTTAGAGCCAGTAAAGCAACTTAGCATATTGACCTGCACTGATAAATCCATACAACAGCTAGACGTTATACAGGTCACTGTTTTGTGTTTTTATTGTCAGGTTTAACAGTCATATTTGCTTACCTGAACGAGAAGAACCGTCCTTACAGTGCCCAAGATGTCTTTAACAATTTACAGAAGCAGCACGGCCTGGGAAAGACGGTGAGCAAGGCTAAACTGTTCTGAGCCAGTGATACGATTTTCAGCATGTATAAATTAAAATGTATATTTGATTACTCATTCCTATCCTGGTAGGCTGTGGTTAAAGCCATGGAACAGTTGGCACTGGAAGGGAAGATCAAAGAGAAAACCTATGGGAAGCAAAAGATCTACTTTGCTGATCAGGTGATCCAGGCTGAGTATCAGAGCAGCACGTGAATGTGTATTGTATATGTTGAGGCTGAGTATCAGAGCAGCGCGTGAATGTGTATTGTATATGTTGAGGCTGAGTATCAGAGCAGCACGTGAATGTGTATTGTATATGTTGATGGAAATATGTAGCCACTGCTGATCTGAATCTTTTCTGTTTTGGTGATTCGTTTTTTTCTCTCTCTTTGGTGCTATTTTCACAAGTATGTGGGGAATTTGTTTAAAAAAAACTCAACTGTTGACACTTGTAAGCAGCCAGTCTTCCATTCAATACCCTTCATTCATTTTGTTTGGAGATCTCTTTCACCACACAACCATTGATCCAACATAAGTTTACTGTGAAATGAGTACATTGGTTTGATCACCAAAACACAACATAATGATATTTTCTTATTTTAACATACTCCAATGGCAGAAACTGTAAGATGTTTCAAAATTGCCCTTTGAATGTAGTATGCTACAGTACTGTAAATTACAGTACTGTTTTCACATTAGGCAATACACTTGCACTACCCATAAAAATTGATAATTTTCTATCCAAGCCTCACATACAGTACCAGTCAAAAGTTTGAACACACCTACTTATTCAAGGGTTTTTCTTTATTTTTAGTATTTTCTACAAACTATGAAACAACACATTGAATCAGGTAGTAACCAAAAATGTGTTAAACAAACATATTTGAGTTTCTTCAAAGTAGCTACCCCCTTGTTGACAGCTTTGCACACTCTTGGCATTCTCTCAACCAGTTTCATGAGGAATGATTTTCCAACAGCCTTGAAGGAGTTCCCACATATGCTGAGCACTTTTTGGCTGCTTTTTCTTCACTCTGCAGTCCAACTCATTCCAAACCATCTCAATTGGGCTGAGGTCGGGTGATTGTGGAGGCCAGGTCATCTGATGCAGCACTCTATCAAACTCTTTCTTGGTCAAATAGCCCTTACACAGCCTGGAGGTGTGTTGGGTCATTGTCCTGTTGAAAAACAAATCATAACCCCATTCAGCGCAAACCAGATGGGATGACATATCACTGCAGAATTCTGTGGTAGCCATGCTGGTTAAGTGTGCCTTGAATACTAAATAAATTACAGATGGTGTCAACAGCAAAGCACCTTCACACCTGCATCATGGTGGGAACCACACATGTGGAGATCATCCATTCACCTACTCTGCGTCTCACGAAGACACAGCGGTTGGAACCAAAGATCTCACATTTGGACTCATCAGACCAAAGGACAGATTTCCACTGGTCTAATGTCAATTTCTCGTGTTTCTTGGCCCAAGCAAGTCTTATTATTGGTGTCCTTTAGTAGTGGTTTCTTTGCAGCAATTCGACCATGAAGGCCTGATTCATGCAGTCTCCTCTGAACAGTTGATGTTGAGATGTGTCTGTTATTTGGCCTCTGTGAAGCATTTATTTGGGCTGCAATCTGAGGTGCAGTTTACTCAAATGAACTTATCTTCTTGCAGCAGAGGTAACTCTGGGTCTTCCTTTCCTGTGGCGGTCCTCGTGAGAGCCAGTTTAATCGTGGCGCTTTATGGTTTTTGCAACTGCACTTGAAGAAACTTTCAAAGTTCTTGAAATGTTCTATATTGACTGACCTTCCTGTCTTAAAGTAATGATGGACTGTCATTTCTCTTTGCTTATTTGAGCTGTCCTTGCCATTATATGGACTTGGTCTTTTACCAAATAGGCCTATCTCCTGTATACCCTGTATACCTACCTACCTTGTCACAACACCACTGGCTCAAACGCATTAAGAAGGAAAGAAATTCCACAAATTATATTTAAAAGGCACACCTGTTAATTTAAATGCATTCCAGGTTACTACCTCATGAAGCTGGTTGATGATGCCAAGTGTGCAAAGCTGTCAAGGCAAAGGGTGGCTGGCTACTTTGAAGAATCTCATAAAATATGTTTTGATTCGTTTAACACTTTTCTTTGGTTACTATTTGATTCTGCATGTGTTATTTCATAGTTGTCATGTCTTCACTATTATTCTACATTGTAGAAAATAGTCAAAATTCAGAAAAAGCCTTGAATGAGAAGGTGTGTCCAATCCTTAGACTGGTACTGTAGGTCTGGATTTAAATCATTGCATGCCTCAGCCATGGCCTGAATGAGGGTGGTTCTCACATGGGGATGGTAAGCATACATCTTCCACCTGTGTTGTATTAAGTATAATCAAGTATTTCATAGTTTTGTACTTATGTATTGTAGTGGCCCTGTACGTGGCTCAGTTCATAAGCTCGTGGCACTAACAACAGCAGAGTTGTGGATTCGATTCCCACTGGGGACACATACCAAAATGTGTGGGGTTTTGTCACTTTGGATAAGTGTCTATGTAAATGTATATATTATGGCTATTACAGTTCTGTATTGGCCAATACAATTGTAGTAAAGCAGTGTGAAGTTTGATGACAAAGTGACAGATTTTTGTGTTTATAGTCAATTGAAAATGTGTTGACTGCCTCTTTGATGATCTGTTTTGAACTAAGAGTTGAAAATGGCACCAAAGCAATTAAAAAACTAACCGGTAAAAGTAACTACCAGAATATATTTGCCTGCCAACAGGCCCAGTTTGCAGAGGTGAGTGAGGCAGATCTGAAGGCCATCGACAGTCGCATCTCTGACCTCAGCACACAGGTGCAGGCTGTCTCTCAGGGCTGCAGACAACTGGACGCAGGTAGGGCTCCCCTCTTTGGCCCTATCAGCACCCTACCCACACACTGGACAATCTGACATACTCTTATCTCTTGATCGCAGAGCTGAAGGAGCTCAACAGCTCCCTGACCACAGAGGAAATGATGTCAGAGATCAAGGAGCTGAAAGCAGAGTGTTCTGCTTACAGGGAGCACCTGGAGAAGATCAAGTCGGCGACCAATCATGTCACACCAGAGCAGAAGGAGATGGTATGGGTCACAATCGAACCTGGGTTCAAATGCAAACACCCCCCCTATATACATACTGTGCTCATGCGTCTTTCCATCAGGTTTACAAGGAGAGACATCTCTACGTGAAAGAGTGGAAGAAGAGGAAGAGACTGGTGATTTATTTATTTTAGGGCTCTATTCCAGCTGTATTGCTGACGTGGTACGGATTGTGTGATAAAATGTAAAGGTCATTCCCGATCAAGCAGACATGTGCCGTTTACCGTGAATGCAGTCTCCGCTAAACGCAGGAACATTGCCTTACGCGCTGTACTTCCGCAATTTGGATTGAATAGAGCCCTTACTTGATCAAAGCCATAAGAGTATTTGTGCCAGAGCAGGATAAACCAGAACAAATAGTCTGATTCTGTCTCTGCTCCTCTCAGGCATCTGATATGATGGGTTCCATTTTGGAGGGATACCCCAAGACCAAGAAGCAATTTCTAGTAAGATGCTCTGCAAAACATACAGCTCTACAGTGACAGTTCTACACATCAATTCTATTGTTTTTATTTGGGAAACAAGATATTGTTCATCACCATGAGGCAGATAAATGTTAACTCTATATTTGTCAACTTGAGATGTCAGCATCTTTGTGTTCTCTGTTTAGGAAGAAGTTGGTGTGGAGACTGATGAGGACTGTAAAGTGACTATGCCAAGTACCTGACAGAATGTTGGAGGATCTTTGTTTACTTTTGACTTGAATGTCAATTCCGAGGGAGTATTATGCCATCAACTCATTTCAGGAGTAATTTAATGTTTTGTAATAAAATACCTTGTACAGGTGTATACTTTAAAGTTTATTTTGCAATTAAAAATCATTCATATGAAATACTTTAATCAAATTCTTGTCCAAATCAGCAAAAAAAAAAAGTAACAGACCTGATTTATTGATGCCAGCACAAAGACTTGTGGTATAAAATCCCTTTTTAAAGTCTGGTGATTACACATATTAAACATTCACATCTGTTAAGGTTTACCAGAAGGTCCTGAAACATTTGGTACAAGTTCTCCTGAGCACATTGTCAAAATCAATCACCAAATTCTTCACATTACATTTTTACATGATTGACTGTTTGAGGCCAGGATTCAATCAGATCTCTGGCAACCTGCATCAGCCGACAAACATTGCTTTTTTTTTAGGTGGTGTAACTGTGTTAGAGCTGTCAAATTGGTAAGCGGCTGCTCTTGTGGTCGTTGTCATGAAACCATACCCGTCCTTATATTCCAGCCACCTTACAAGTTCAGAACAAGAAAGTGTCGGCTACATAGAAATGACATCGGGATTTCTCACAGTTCACCTTCTGTAAGGGATTTCTACGAATGCGACTTGGTGCTGCATCCAATGGCAACGCCAGGAGCTTCTTGTGGATTTGACAGCTCTAACACCTTCACCGTAAATAATCATTTGTTCTTAACTTTTATTAAACTAGGCAAGTCAGTTAAATACATTTTTAATAAAACGCAGTTACACCTCCAACACCACCTAAACAAAAGTAATGATCAGCTATTCGTTTACCGCTAATCTGATTGAATCCTGGCCAGAGATTCTGTTTTAATACAGAACTATTTATGAATCACTATTCTACCAATAAAGATGAAAAGGCGAAAGGCTGCAGTAACAGACTTACAGATATGCTTGATTCTGTCACAGCATGGACACAACAGCAATCATAACATCACAATCAATGATGAACATTTAACAATTCTCATACCATCACAACTGGTTTGAATTGAATATTTTAACTCACAACTCTTGGATTTGATTTGACCCGTTCAGAGCTTTATGCTGATTTGAACACTGGAACAAAAAAAGAGGTTTGGAATGGAACAATTAAAAAATAAAATGTGGTTCCAACCCGATTTGTGGTGAATGTAAACATTAGGGAACGTTTACAAGCAAGCGGCCATTTGCCTTGTTTAACAACTCTGTTCTGCAACAAAAAACCCTGATGACTAAAACCACAGACAATGCTGGGCTGGATTTGACCTGACTAGACAGGAAACACCCAACCCTGCTGCAGACTGGTGGTGAGTTGAGTAAGCGTTAACAACTTAAATACTGCAGGCCAGGAGGGAACACGATAGACTGATGTGAGGTCTCTACCAGACCCTGAGAACCCAGGGTAGGCCCCGGCTCCATCCCTGAGGGGAGATTCCTGTCCTGAGTTTACGCCTTGGCTGCATTAATACAGCTGGCTGTTGAGCTGCCGGAGAACTCCCACCACAAACTCACGCAATGTCTGGGAAGGAAAAGAGAAATATGGATTACCTTACACAGCTGTCAACTCAATATAGTCAGTCATCCATCCTCAGAGCAAGACAGGATGGCTGGCATGTCAATTATAGCCTACAGTGGTGATAGTTTTGACCTGTTGGGGTCAGACGGAAGTGCAAAATACCATCCTTGAGCAGAAAATACACCAAAATGCCATGATTATCACAAAGACCATTACCTTAAATAAAACCTTACATGATTTGGTGCACCATCCATCCACCAGCAGCGAGAATCCCCCAGCAGTACCGTATATTGAGTGTCCTACCTGAGGCTTGCAGTGCTCCTCGATCCAGCTGAAGACGCAGGCGGACAGCTCCTGGAAGCTGGCCACAGACACAGACCTGCTGAAGGACTGGAACAGGGAGTCCATGATGCTCTGAAACACGCTGAACTTGACATGGTCCGACACCTGCTCCTCCCCCTGCTGAGGGTTGTTCTGGTGGGCCTTCACTATGTGCTCATAGTTCCTACAACACACAGGTTAAACACGTATTATAAACCGGGTAGTTTGGGTACTGGATGCTAATTGGCTGAAACAGAATTCCAGCCGTGTGTATATCAGACAATATACCACGGGTATGACACAATATATATTTCTTGCTATATTCATGTTGTTGACTGGTTTATAATAGCAATAAGGCACCTTGGTTTATGGCATGCAGCCAATACAGTGCTTTCAGAAAGTTATGATACTTCACCATGACTTCAATTTTGTTGCGTTACAGCCTGAATTTAAAATAGATTAAATTGAGATATATATATATATATATATATATATATATATATATATATTACACACTTTTTTTTACAAACAAATGAAAAATGAAAAGCTGAAATGTCTTGAGTCATTAACTATTCAACTCCTTTGTTATGGCAAGCCAAAATAAGTTCTGAAGTAAAATGATTAACAACCAATTAGACAGTGCAAATATTGTACAATCCAGGTGTGCAAAGCCCTTAGAGACTTACCCAGAAAGACTCACAGCTGTAATAGCTGCTAAAGGTGATTCTAACATATTGTCTCAGAGGTGTGAATACTTAAGTAAATTAGACAATGTCTGTATTTACTTTTCAATAAATTTGCTAAACCTTCAACAAAAATGTTTTCACTTTGCCATTTTAAGGTACTGTGTTTAGATGGGTGAAAAAAAGTGTGTAATGTAAAATTTGTGGATTTTTTTCCCTTGTTAATAGATTTGAGCCAATCAGTTGTGTTGTGACAAGATAGGGGTGGTATACAGAAGATAGCCCTATTGGGTAAAAGACCAAGTCCATATTATGGCAAGAACAGCTCAAATAAGCAAAGAGAAACAACAGGCCATCATTACTTTAAGACATGAAGGTCAGTCAATACGGACAATTTTAAGAAAGTTCCTGGTGCAGTCGCAAAAACCATCAAGCGCTATGATAAAACGCTCTCTCATGAGGACCGCCACAGGAAAGGAAGACGCAGAGTTACCACTGCTGCAGAGAATAAGTTCATTAGAGACTTACCAGCCTCAGACATTGCAGCCCAAATAAATGCTTCTGAGTTCAAGTGACAGACACAACTGTTCAGAGGAGACTGCGTGAATCAGGCCTTCATGATCAAATTGCTGCAAAGAAACCACTGCTAAAGGACACCAATAAGAAGAGACTTGCTTGGGCCAAGAAACATGAGCAATGGACATTAGACCGGTGGAAATCTGTCCTTTGTCCGATGCGTCCAAATTTGAGATTTTTGGTTTGTGAGACACAGAGTAGGTGAACGGTTGACCTCCGCAATGTGTGGTTCCCACCATGGAGGAGCCGGTGTGATGGTGCTTTGCTGGTGACACTGATTTATTTAGAATTCAAGGCACACTTAACCAGCATGGCTACCACAGCATTCTGCAGCAATACACCATCCCATATGGTTTGCGTTGGGGGACTATCACTTGTTTTTCAACAGGACAATGACCCAACACACCTCCAGGCTGTGTAAGGGCTATTTGACCAAGAAGGAGAGTGATGGAGTGTTGCATCAGATGACATGGCCTCCACAATCACCCAACCTCAACCCAATTGAGACGGTTCGGGATGAGTTGGACCGCAGAGATAAGCAAAAGCAGCCAACAAGTGCTCAGCATGTGGCTACTTTGAGGAATCTAAAATAAATTTAGATTCGTTTAACACTTTTTTTGGTTACTGCTTTCTCATAGTTTTGATGTCTCCACTATTATCCTTGAATGAGTAGGTGTGTCCAAACTTGACTGGTACTGTATAATTTAATCCATCTTGAATTCAGGTTCGAACACAACAAACTGTGGAATAAATCAAAGGGTGTGAATACTTCCTGAAGACACTGTATACCACTAAGGGCTGGATCCAGGCACTGTGCCACACCTCCTCAGGCCTTATTGTTTAAGTAACCTGCTCAACTACATCTGACCATTTCTAACCAGGTTTAGTATAGTTTAGTTTATTTTAACAGAGACAGTGCACATTAATCAACGTTTCAGTAAAAAAGTGCCGGTTTTAGCCAGCCGGCTAATTTTCAACCGCAGTCCCTGGGCAGGTTATTAAAAACAATTACAATATAGACAATAGCACCATAGAACAAGCAAGACATAGCAACATAGGACAAGCAAGACATAGCATACAGACAGAGCAACATAGGACAAGCAAGACATAGCATACAGACAGAACAAAAAGCAGCAAAACAAAATTCATAAAAGCAACAGTGTTTCCACACCTCACAAGCTACAGACAACAGACAACATGGAAAGCGGCAACACACAGCTAGGGATCATGTTCACAAATCTGATTGACCTTTAGCCAGGTCTTCAAGCATTTTGTGAAAGTGTGATATGTGGTGCAGTTATGTGTGTCTGATGGCAGTGTATTCCAGACATGGGAAGCTCTCACAGAGAATGCAGATTTACTTAAGGTGCCTTTCCTTAGGGGAACTATACAGTCACCTCTCATGGCAGACCTTGTGGATCTGCTGCCATATGTCTGGGTTTTCTGTTTAACAAAAATATTGAGTGGAGGGGGAGCCAGGCCATTAAGGATCTTGAATACAAGACATGCGTCGGTGTATTGCACAAGATTTTCCCAACTCAAGAGCTCATGCTTTCTAAGGATGTGACAATGATGATGGCTATTGGGCTTCCTATCAAGCACTTTGAGAGCCTGTTTGTAGACAGACTGAATAGGTTTCCATCAAACTTTTTAATGCGTGTAGAGTACATGTCAGATAATTATTTTTTTTATTTTTAAATTCACAACAGGCTTGATTGAAACAGAAAATGTGTCGGTAAGCTTTCCAAAATGCAGACAAAACCAAATACGCCAGACAAGGTGGGATCTTTGTGTCTAAAATTGATGTCAGTGGAAAAGCTTTTAATGAGCAAACATCAATATAATAACCATCATATCGAAGTAAATTTGTCACGAGATGACGTGTGTTCATCCCACTATAACGCAATGGGAAAGCATGCCGTTTATTACACCACAGATTAATGAACTTCAGGGTGGTGAAAGTGCAAGTTGATGAGCCTGATGCTCCTTTCCAATTAATATCAAGCTGCCATTTGACAAAGCTGCCATGAAGGCTAAACCCTCACTGTATCTGTGAGCTGTTGGCTAGAGCACACTGCCAATACCAGAGTGGAACCTCACTCTACAACAATTTATTTGGAGAAACCCATCAGTAGAGTTGAAAATGTGATGGAAACCCATTTAACTTGTATTTTCTATTCAGTTCAATCGGAATTTTACCTCAAAGGTATTTGTATGTGCACTACGTCATCACGCACAGCCTTTTATCCGCAACAAGTTTATATGGTGGAAAAACATCTCTGGTGGGAAAATGTGCATAGTTTATTTGCATGAAATGGATGGAAACCTAGCTACTGACAGTGCTAATGTCATCATATTTACACAACTATGATAGTTAATATTCAACGCTCTACACTGCCACCATTTTACTCGCATATGCACATAAATGTTTTTGCTGTGCGGCCTGGAATTCTAATTTAGGCACACCAGTGCACCTAGAACATGTAGGATTCTAGCTTTAAAACCTCATTTTTCATTATGCTCTTAAATTTCTGTGTGCACTTACATTTCTCAACTTAGGCGCACACGTGCTCCTTGTAAAAACAAAGGTCAGCGTAGAACCCGGATGCTGTCAAATAATAGCATAGACTGCACAATTCTAAACTTATAAAATGATGCTGTGTCTTCAGGAAAATAAATGGATTAGACAGCAGTTCAAGCCATTCAGATGTTCCTGTATGAGGGGCCTCCCTCCGCAGTAAAACGCTCTGAGGGTCATGTCCCAATTGTTGTTTGGGTAAAACCAACCCCGCTGACTGCTCTCCTGGACTTCTCTGCTGGAGCAGAATGTGGGCTGAGGCATTTCCCCCTCTGATATGGCCCATCTGCCAGGGCTGACCTGATATAGCCTATGCCTCAGCCTCCAGTATTTATGCTGCAGTAGTTTGTGTCGGGGGGTCTAGGGTCCGTTTGTTATATCTGGAGTACTTCTGTCCTATCCAGTGTCCTGTGTGAATTTAAGTATGCCCTCTCTAATTCTCTCTCTCGGAGGACCTGAGCCCTAGGACCATGCCTCAGGACTACCTGACATCATGACTCCTTGCTGTCCCCAGTCCACCTGGCCGTGCTGCTGTTCCAGTTTCAACTGTTCTGCCTGTGATTATTATTATTCGGCCATGCTGGTCATTTTTGAACATCTTGGCCATGTTCTGTTATAATCTCCGACCGGCACAGCCAGGAGAGGACTGGCCACTCCACATAACCTGGTTCCTCTCTAGGTTTCTTCCTAGGTTTTGGCCTTTCTAGCCACCGTGCTACTACACCTGCATTGCTTGCTGTTTGGGATTTTAGGCTGAGTTTCTATACAGCACTTTGAGATATCAGCTGATGTACGAAGGGCTATATAAATACATTTGATTTGATTATGCGATCCACCATGAACACACATGCATGAGTTATCAGGTAAATGAAACATACCCTTGAAGGCTCTCTTAGATTAAATATGTATAATTTAGGTTATCACAGCTAATATCTTTAATATTCACCCCGCAGCGCTCTCTCTCTGCTTTGACGTTTTATTGTATCGCACTGTAGTAACACATTTTTTGGGCCGGCGACTAACGTTTTCATGATCTTCAGTGCCATCACTTCCTTCCTCAGCATAGACATGTCCTCCTCCTGCTTCTTCTTCTCCTTGTGCAGAAACTGGATGTAGTCAATAGCTGCAGCAGGAGGCACAGAAACAACCAGTCAGGGATTTCTGGACTTAAAGCATTTCTATCAGGGAGGAAAATTGCAGCTTAGGGTGGGATCCTTTATAAATATTTATAGTATGTTGACATTATAAAAAGGCTGGCTGGAATGCCAATTTGCAGTAATAAAATGTACAGTTCTGGTTGAGAAGTACAATGGTCTATATAGAATACTGTACTTTTCTGCAGCACTGTGGCCTTGCTGATCTTCTGTATCCCCACGGCAAACTCAGACTGCTGCTGGCAGGTGGGCACTATGGACTGGAGATCATCATAACCTTTCTGTGGAGTCAAACATACACGACAAACAGATTTTAGAATTGACAAAAGTATTACATTTGGCCACCTAAGAAACCTCTTAATTTATTGGAAGAGATCAGTCTCACCCCCCCAATCCTTTATATTTTTCAACCTTCTCACAACTACCCTCCTCCCCATGATCTACACTCCTGTTGTTCCGCTCCCCATCGGAGGCCAAACCTTGATAGCATCCCGTCGCTTCTGCTCGGCCTGTGTGTGTGCCTGTCTCCGCCGGTCTTTGTAGGACTCCTTGTATGTAGTCTCATGCCTGTAGTCACTGTCTTCATCATCTACAGTGAGGAGAGGAAGAGCAGGTGTTTCAGTCTACCTCCCTAGGGCTCAAGGCCGACATCAAGCTAGAATAAAGCACTGGACAATGAGAGCGCAGGGCAACGCACAACCAAACTAGGTCACTTGGAAATGCAATAGGAAAAAACAAGAAAGAATAGAGAGTGAGTGAGAGTTGGGGTAGGGAGTAAGACTATGAATAAAAGGGGCACTGCATTAATAGTCGTTTCTGAATCAGGACACAAAATATGCAGCTTTGCCTCACATACACAAACCGTTTAGTCACAGTACACACACCACGTCGCCGATTAAAAATATTCCCTAACTCATGTCGAAACATAAATGACAAACACAGTACCTGTATTTGGTACTGATGAGGCACTTGTGGACCCAATGCTGTTAGCCCTGGAGACCACAGTACCCTTCCTTGCATTCTCAGCAAATAAACCTTAATGGAGAACATGAAGAGCTCAGACATCATTCAATTACTAATCAACAGTTACCCACTGGACCGGTAGCCTACTAGCTGTAGAATGTACGTTTTGGTAAAACAATTAGGACAAAGGATACTACTCACTGGGATCAAATCCGTTGTCACTGAAAGACCCGTCATTCTGTTCAGTCATGGCAGGTGTTGACATGAGAGAATAAGACAGTGGATAAGGAGGTGAGAACAGGCTCTTTCCCGTCTCACTCAATGGGCAGATGCGATTATGCTGAGCCGCGGGGAACCGGTGACGTGAACCGGTAAAAGCAGTGAAGGAAGGAGCTCCCTTCTCAAATGGAACAGTAATCTGTGCTGCTTGGTTATGTCAACAAGGCAGCAAGATGCATTGTCCAGAAACAGAATTATCTTTCCTATAAATTATTTTCAAATATGTTTGAATTGTCAAACTAGTTTTCATTGGGAAGGCAGATAAAATTTTAATTTTAATCAAAAGCAATCACTTTCGCATGTGGAAACAGAGTCCTTCTATACTTTTCAGCCGATTTCTGCCGCATTCACGTGCTAGTCTGAATTAGGAAACTCGATCATGTCAGATTTGCTACCTGGTTTTAGTTATAAACGTGCCGCGTTCAACAAGTTAGCAATTCAGACATTTTCGAGTTTCCTAGTTCCGATTAGCTGAAAAGTAGAGTAGGATTCTAAACTTCGCCGTGGACTTTGCACAGGGCACCGGTTCCGAAACTGATTCAAGCAACTTTCACTTTAATCGAATCCCCAGACAAACACAGCAATATGCATAAACATAATCCATTGACAGTAGTCCTGGGGTGTAATCATTTGTCCAAACAGTTATATTCTGCAACTAAAACGAGTTTCTATTGGTCAAATACAGGTAGGTTCCTTCCAGTTTCGTTTGCTTCTGTTTAAGAAACATAATCAGCGGAATGAATACACCACTAATTTGATTCATGTAAGCAGAATGTCTAAAATTAGACGGTTGAGTATACTTAAGTATCAAAAGTAAAATGATAAATAATTAAAAATTCCTCATATTAAACAAACTAGACCGCACCATTTTCTTTACTGATAGTCAGGGCCAAACGCAAACACTCAGACATCTTTACAAATGAGGCATCTGTGTTTAGTGAGTCCGCCAGATCGGAGACAGTAGGGACAAATAGGGATGTTCTCCTGATACGTGCGTCAATTTCACAATTTTCTGTTGTGCTAAACATTCAAAATGTAACTTGTATAGAGTACAAAATACATAATTTTCTTTAGGGATGTAGTGAAGTAAAAAAAAAAGTTGTCAAAAATATAAATAGAAAAGTCAAGTACAGATACCCCCTACTACTTAAGTAATACTTTAAAGTATGTTTACACCGCTGCTAGGTGGCAGCTAGTTACTAGTAGCCCCTAAGTCCCTATGCGGTCAGTGCAGACAAGGCTGAAATATGGCAAGTAATTCTTGGCAAAAACATGTACACAACCTCGGCAAACATGCGTTGCGTACATGTACATCGTGACGTGTACGTAAACTGTACACACCAACAGCGTTTTGTAAAGTTTATTTAGTAACTTAACTGTGGATATATAATGAGTGTACCATTTGCAGAATTAAACACTGTCCATCCAGACAAATTCCCCCGTCTGGTCCACTAGGACTAACCTACAAGCTGGCCAACTAGCCAGCAGTTGACCAAAACCGTAACGAAAGGGGAAGAAGCTTGAAAAGAGTCAAACAAAAGCGCTAGTACCTAGCTAGCTACCTGTTAGCTAGCTAACACACGCCAAGTGTAACAAATTACAAACACTGTATTCTTGCTACGATTATATGGCAGTAGCATACACCGCGTCTTTGTCCTCACGTCTCATTTGTCTAAACTAGCAAGCTTACTTTGTTCCAGTGATCCTCCGGCGATGCTGTAGGATCCGTCATCTTGGAATCAGCAGCTGTTCGAGAGCGTCATGCGGTGGAAAAACAATTTAGAGAAAGGGAACTACGCCCTCTGCTGGTTCACACAGTATGACATACGGCCTCAAATAAGTGCAAGAAAGTGAGCATGTTTATAGGCCGTAGGGATCTATTGCCGCGTTCAAAACAACGGGGAACTCGGTCAAATCATGATGTCAGTGGTCTTAGGATGGGAAAGTCGGATATATGGAAAGCCCGGGTTCCAAAGTTGGATTTCCGTATTGGATGACCGTTCAAATCGATTTTCCCACTCGGAGATCGTTTTTTTTTCTCTCAAGAGTTTCCAGTTGTTTTGAACGTACTCATGTCGGAAGTCGGAGAATTCCCCGTTTTGTGAACGCCGCATATGGCTGCGTTTACACTGGCAGCCCAATTCTGATATTGCTTTCACTATAATTGGACCAATCAGATCAGCCCTGAAAAATATCTGATGTTATGAAAATCTGATGTAATTGGCCAAAAGTCATAGCCTCCTCATATCTGGAAGTAGGCCTGCTGCCGTTTTTTTTTTTATTTTTTTACCAAATCAAATCAAATCAAAATCAAATTTTATTTGTCACATACACATGGTTAGCAGATGTTAATGCGAGTGTAGCGAAATGCTTGTGCTTCTAGTTCCGACAATGCAGTGATAACCAACAAGTAATCTAACTAACAATTCCAAAACTACAGTCTTATACACAGTGTAAGGGGATAAGGAATATGTACATAAGGATATATGAATGAGTGATGGTACAGAGCAGCATACAGTAGATGGTATCGAGTACAGTATATACATATGAGATGAGTGTGTAGACAAAGTAAACAAAGTGGCATAGTTAAAGTGGCTAGTGATACATGTGTTACATAAGGATGCAGTCGATGTTGTAGAGTACAGTATATACATATGTATATGAGATGAATAATGTAGGGTAAGTAACATTATATAAGGTAGCATTGTTTAAAGTGGCTAGTGATATATTTACATCATTTCCCATCAATTCCCATTATTAAAATGGCTGGAGTTGGGTCAGTGTCAATGACAGTGTGTTGGCAGCAGCCACTCAATGTTAGTGGTGGCTATTTAACAGTCTGATGGCCTTGAGATAGAAGCTGTTTTTCAGTCTCTCGGTCCCAGCTTTGATGCACCTGTACTGACCTCGCCTTCTGGATGATAGCGGGGTGAACAGGCAGTGGTTCGGGTGGTTGATGTCCTTGATGATCTTTATGGCCTTCCTATAACAACGGGTGGTGTAGGTGTCCTGGAGGGCAGGTAGTTTGCCCCCGGTGATGCGTTGTGCAGTCCTCACTACCCTCTGGAGAGCCTTACGGTTGAGGGCGGAGCAGTTGCCGTACCAGGCGGTGATACAGCCCGCCAGGATGCTCTCGATTGTGCATCTGTAGAAGTTTGTGAGTGCTTTTGGTGACAAGCCGAATTTCTTCAGCCTCCTGAGGTTGAATAGGCGCTGCTGCGCCTTCTTCACGACGCTGTCAGTGTGAGTGGACCAATTCAGTTTGTCTGTGATGTGTATGCCGAGGAACTTAAAACTAGCTACCCTCTCCACTACTGTTCCATCGATGTGGATAGGGGGGTGTTCCCTCTGCTGTTTCCTGAAGTCCACAATCATCTCCTTAGTTTTGTTGACGTTGAGTGTGAGGTTATTTTCCTGACACCACACTCCAAGGGCCCTCACCTCCTCCCTGTAGGCCGTCTCGTCGTTGTTGGTAATCAAGCCTACCACTGTTGTGTCGTCCGCAAACTTGACGATTGAGTTGGAGGCGTGCGTGGCCACGCAGTCGTGGGTGATTTTGCGTGGCCACGCAGTCGTGGCTGATTTTGCGCTACAACACTGGTGAGTGGCCAGTCAGTGACATTAATCAATTAGGTCTGGTAGAAAGTGTCTACTAAGACCTTGTTGGTGTTCTGATGGTCAGCAATTGATTCACCACCACATGGTAACAACATGGGCAATTTTGCCTTGGCTTCACTAAGGGTAGCAATGTGAATATCTGACACAGGGTAGCGCTCTTGGAATGTTCTTTGAGGGTACACTGTGTAAAAAGCAACTGCACTCACATTCCCACAAGCTATGTTCTGGTAGTGGTTTCCTAACAATGGAAAGTCAAGAAAGTAATGATAAAAATGCCTTACTTAATCCACCCTCTACCATTTTGCATGCACAGACCATTCACGAGGCCAGATACGTGTAGTTACTTCCTAGCTCATATGACAATACACCTATGTAGTCTTCCGTTATCCCTTATTTTTTCCACCCCTCCACTTTACTCTCTTGTCCATCTTCTCCAACCACACCCTCTCTGCTTCTCCCTCAGTCTCCTCTCTCCACCCCTCCACTTTACTCTCTTGTCCATCTTCTCCAACCACACCCTCTCTGCTTCTCCCTCAGTCTCCTCTCTCCACCCCATCCACTTTACTCTCTTGTCCATCTTCTCCAACCACACCCTCTCTGCTTCTCCCCCAGTCTCCTCTCTCCACCCCTCCACTTTACTCTCTTGTCCATCTTCTCCAACCACACCCTCTCTGCTTCTCCCCCAGTCTCCTCTCTCCACCCCTCCACTTTACTCTCTTGTCCATCTTCTCCAACCACACCCTCTCTGCTTCTCCCTCAGTCTCCTCTCTCCACCCCTCCACTTTACTCTCTTGTCCATCTTCTCCAACCACACCCTCTCTGCTTCTCCCTCAGTCTCCTCTCTCCACCCCTCCACTTTACTCTCTTGTCCATCTTCTCCAACCACACCCTCTCTGCTTCTCCCTCAGTCTCCTCTCTCCACCCCCTTGTAGTTTTGTTTCTCTCACACACAGCAGGAAGTTACTCTTCTGCTTTTTCTCGTTATGTGGTTTCTGCCTCTGTTGCAACGACTGCGTCAAACTCCCCTCTCCTTCCTGTAACACCCGTGCCCCGCCTGTCTGTGATGAGCTCACTGTAGGAACTATGAACAATTAAATAGTAAAAACAACATCTTGCTTCAACAGGCGCCACTTTTCGGGTTTCAACTTGTTCCGATTTTTTTTCCTAGTAACACCTGTTGTCCAGCAGAGAGTGAGGACAGTGGAGGAGATACGGGATTAGGTGGAAAGATGTTGCTCCATCAAACATCCTCACCTCAGGACCAAGACAATTGCAGTAGGCCAGTGGTTGTTCTATCCACCCGCCTAATCTCCTAGAGACGTTGAAGGACCAAGGATTCCAAGACCTGTTTTTATTCACCTTCTCTCTTTTTTGGGGAAATTCATTGGACTGCCCTATATTGGAACAAACTAGCTACCTTTTTCAGTGTGGACAGGTTTGCAGACATCTGCGTTGGAGTTTCAGTCTGTTTTGGAGTCAGGCCTATTAGCACTTCCAGATAAAAGAGTGTGTTTTTTGAACCTTTCCCCTGGATTACCTGTTCAGGTTGGTGATGGGGAATGCCGTGGGGGGAATAGAGCAGGCAGATGGCAGGGAGGCCAAGCACTCTGTGGGGTCAGGAACGGGCCTGAGTGACCCCACCCCGACCCTGCAGAAGAAGCAGCCTGCTCCCCCCAAGCTGCCCGTGCCTCCAGAGGACGAGCTGGAGGAGCGCTTCAGTGTGGTTCTGGTGAGTGGCAGGACAGGAGGGGAGAAACATCATGCATACCAACACGCAGAAATACAGACACAATCACACAGGACTTTAGATGCATCACACACCTACTGTATGTATTGCACTGATATCTAAAGGAACAGGTGAAATCACTCACTTAAATATGCTGGGTGCCAAATGTCTGAGAGAAAATAGATTCAGCTTCA
The DNA here is from genome assembly GCF_021184085.1 of Oncorhynchus gorbuscha. Taxonomy (NCBI): domain Eukaryota; kingdom Metazoa; phylum Chordata; class Actinopteri; order Salmoniformes; family Salmonidae; genus Oncorhynchus; species Oncorhynchus gorbuscha. The sequence continues at coordinate 24,515,699 of NC_060188.1, read as the reverse complement.
CATTTTAATTATTCTGTCAAGGTAATTCTGGTTCCTGTTAAAAAACAATGCCGTCTCTCTCACTGCAGCCAATCATGTTAGTAAAGAGAGCTGACATTTTGTTAGCCTCAATCCCATCCAAAAGCTCACATCCTCTTTTAGATATTTTGAAATCGGCCTCTCTGCTCAGCCTGTGTTCAAATGATCTCATAGACCTTCGACTGCAGTCCTTCCTCATAGATGAACCGGAGACACCATAAGGGCACAGTGCTGGATTAAGCAATAGATTTTGCACGAAAGAGACAACAGACTAAGACAGGAAGGCAAATGTTTCTCAAATATTTCAACATGTCCTTTCCCATCAGTTAACACCTATGGAGGACAACATAATGCTATCAATCCAATACTAGAAGCACGGCTGTTTCTACAGAAGAAGCAGGACATCTCAGGGGAACGAGGCCTTATCTGTAAAAACTATTAGTAAATCATGAGTAGCGCAAGCAGTTTGAATCCCACATTTAGGCACTAGATATGGAGACACACGAAAGACGTGGCATCCTGGCAGTAAAACTATCTTTTCATGCATACACCTTCTATGTCTGATGCATGTAGGCTGTCTGTGCAGTGTGCTAACTATTAGCTAATATGTCTGTGGTACAGACACTTATTTAACCTATGCCATTTCCTGCCCACTGTCCTCTCCACCAGCCTGCTCTTTCAGCGCATGACCTGACTTCCTCTTTCTTTCAACAGTAAATGCTACCTGCTCTAGTCTAGATTTCAAACAGAACTAATACGGCACTGAGAGCACTCACACAAGCAGATATGTTTAGGTATGTGGCAATGTGTGAGAGGAGATATTAGGTAAAAGTAATAATGTTTCTTTTTTGAGAGGAGTGTCCGGGCTCAGGGTGACAGTAAGAATGGAACAACCTGTTGAAACTGAGAACAGGACTTCCCCTTGGGTTCTAAATAGAGCCCCACAGGGGAAGTGTCATAATACCCATAAAACCTAGGGATCAAACAGCAAAATCATTTTTCCATCATTCATTTTCCCATAGGGGATTTTAGAAACACTTCAAATAAGCGCTGTGTTTCGTGTAGACTTACCCCGACGTGACGTTTTGATAACCATGTAAATCTCTCACGGACAAGGTGACTTTTATCAATATATTCGGCTCCATTTACTCTCAGATTAGAAAATGCTAATTAGCATCAAAGTAGACATCATGCAAGTCTACAAATCCCAGCAAGCTCCTGCACTTCATCTCTAGCTGACACTTTTGCGAACAATTATTGCGTCAATTTAAAACTTGCACAAGAGAATTAAAATAATTATCAATTTAACTAAATGTAGGCAATTTATTCATTTTAAAATGTAGCTAACATTAGATAGTTAATCCAGAGATTCTTACCTTTGCCTCGATTTGGTGGTCTCGTCCAGACCATCATGGCATTTGTAGTTCTGTATAATAGCCCAATTAGCAGCTAATTAGCATTAAACTGTTTCTAAAATCCCATATGGGAAAAATGAATAGTGTAAAAACGATTGGAACCATTTCCTTGTTTGACTGATAAGTTTTATGGGTATGATTACTCATACTGTGGTACCCGTATAGGGTCTCTAAATTGAGATATGGGTCGTTCCATTTGATTTCAATCACTTTTGACCACACCCCTTTTGATTTCAACTAAACTTTCTATACATATTTTCCTATGGTAGAAGTGGTGAGGAAGTCACTTTTCGGACCCGAGTGCCAAAACATTTAGGAGATGGAAGAGCTCAAAGTTGACCCATTTTGCATACCCCACCCTACCATGAGAAATCCATGTCTTCCTCACTGGAAAAGATAAACAGTTGCATTTGAAATCATTTAAAAGCTTACAAACAGGGATTGGAACTATTTCATAATTTCTTGATTTCTTTTTATGAGTGAATATAAACATATTTAAGAGTATGCTGTGCCTCAACCAATGGCGGCGGGCACGACACAAACACCTCAGATTATGTCAAATAGGATCTAAGATACAACATATGCGAAAATGAAAGCATTTCTATACTGAACAAAAACATAAACGCAACATGTAAAGTTTTGGTCCCATTTCTCATGGATTGAAATAAAAGATCCCAGAAATAAGCACAAAAAGCTTATTTCTCTCATATTTTGTGCACAAATTTGTTTAGTTAGCAGGTCTTTTTGATTTATTTTTATGGCAGAAAAATCAGTATACATACAAGAAGTATACAAACAGACAATGATAACATATGCTAGGTATAACAACAAATGATAGATTATACAAAGACCTTAAAACATACAAACAAATGGATTGTTTTTACAGCTTTCTTATCAGAAGAATGTGGAATGGTCTTAATGTACTGCTCGAATTCCTTATAGAAAACACAGAGGAGTGTTTTTTTTACGAGTGAATTTACATTTATGAATATGAAATTCGATTATAGTTCAGGAAACCGAGCAGCACATTCTCCCATTTAAAAAAAAAAAAAAGTCATCAAGAATATAAACAATTATAAACTATGAATGTCTTGCCATAATTTCTTTACATGTAGACAATTTCAAAATAAATGCTGGTTCGTTGTACAAAACCATTCATTTTATACTGGCTCTTACACACATAATTTCACACACAAACAGAAGGTATCCTACGCACATACTGTCTCACTACCCAGCCGACAGAGGTTAGGGAGACCTTGGGACCTTGAGACGTACTCGCTGTCCTCTCCCAAATCTCTAGTCAGGTCTGAATTTTGCTCAGACAGTCTGTGTTTAAGGTACTATAAAGACATATTGTACAGATATATTGTTTTACCCTAATTCTGACTAAAACTACACTCACAGATATAGAATTTTACTGACTACTCAATTTCATACAATTATATGATTTCAGGGTGGAATATTCTAATCATTCATTTAAACCTATAAGTTCCATTCACCTCTTTGACATTGTTAACAAGCAGGTATTTGTTCTAACAGCTATTATTGACAAATGTACAGTGCCTTGCGAAAGTATTCGGCCCCCTTGAACTTTGCGACCTTTTGCCACATTTCAGGCTTCAAACATAAAGATATAAAACTGTATTTTTTTGTGAAGAATCAACAACAAGTGGGACACAATCATGAAGTGGAACGACATTTATTGGATATTTCAAACTGTTTTAACAAATCAAAAACTGAAAAATAGGGCGTGCAAAAATTTTCAGCCCCCTTAAGTTAATACTTTGTAGCGCCACCTTTTGCTGCGATTACAGCTGTAAGTCGCTTTCGGTATGTCTCTATCAGTTTTGCACATCGAGAGACTGAAATTCTTTCCCATTCCTCCTTGCAAAACAGCTCGAGATCAGTGAGGTTGGATGGAGAGCATTTGTGAACAGCAGTTTTCAGTTCTTTCCACAGATTCTCGATTGGATTCAGGTCTGGACTTTGACTTGGCCATTCTAACACCTGGATGTTTATTTTTGAACCATTCCATTGTAGATTTTGCTTTATGTTTTGGATCATTGTCTTGTTGGAAGACAAATCTCTGTCCCAGTCTCAGGTATTTTGCAGACTCCATCAGGTTTTCTTCCAGAATGGTCCTGTATTTGGCTCCATCCATCCATCTTCCCATCAATTTTAACCATCTTCCCTGTCCCTGCTGAAGAAAAGCAGGCCCAAACCATGATGCTGCCACCACCATGTTTGACAGTGGGGATGGTGTGTTCAGGGTGATGAGCTGTGTTGCTTTTACGCCAAACATAACATTTTGCATTGTTGCCAAAAAGTTCAATTTTGGTTTCATCTGACCAGAGCACCTTATTCCACATGTTTGGTGTGTCTCCCAGGTGGCTTGTGGCAAACTTTAAATGACACTTTTTATGGATATCTTTAAGAAATGGCTTTCTTCTTGCCACTCTTCCATAAAGGCCAGATCTGTGCAATATACGACTGATTGTTGTCCTATGGACAGAGTCTCCCACCTCAGCTGTAGATCTCTGCAGTTCATCCAGAGTGATCATGGGCCTCTTGGCTGCATCTCTGATCAGTCTTCTCCTTGTATGAGCTGAAAGTTAAGAAGGACGGCCAGGTCTCGGTAGATTTGCAGTGGTCTGATACTTCTTCCATTTCAATATTATCGCTTGCACGGTGCTCCTTGGGATGTTTAAAGCTTGGGAAATATTTTTGTATCCAAATCCGGCTTTAAACTTCTTCACAACAGTATCTCGGACCTGCCTGGTGTGTTCCTTGTTCTTCATGATGCTCTCTGCGCTTTTAACGGACCTCTGAGACTATCACAGTGCAGGTGAATTTATACGGAGACTTGATTACACACAGGTGGATTGTATTTATCATCATTAGTCATTTAGGTCAACATTGGATCATTCAGAGATCCTCACTGAACTTCTGGAGAGAGTTTGCTGCACTGGAAGTAAAGGGGCTGAATAATTTTGCACGCCCAATTTTTCAGTTTTTGATTTGTTAAAAAAGTTTGAAATATCCAATAAATGTCGTTCCACTTCCTGATTGTGTCCCACTTGTTGTTGATTCTTCACAAAGAAATACAGTTTTATATCTTTATGTTTGAAGCCTGAAATGTGGCAAAAGGTCGCACAGTTCAAGGGGGCTGAATACTTTCGCAAGGCACTGTATTCCAGTAAGTTGTGAAATAAGGAATGGATACAATATCCCTTTGAAATAAAGCACATATAGATGTGTTGTTCTGAGGGAGCAAGGAGAAACACATTGTTCCCATTGGAGAATCAACTGGATTAAGCGAGGGTAGGTCAAGGTGAGATCTGGTTACACCACTAAACAACATGAGAGTTCCAGATGGAATAGCATCAAAGACTATGGCAAACTCTCTAGGTGTAACAGGGATGTTGTAATGAGAAAAAAATCCTCATAATTGAGTAACGGTCCTTCTGCATTAAAAAGTTGACTCACCAGCAGGATATGATTATTATTATTTTTTATTTTTTTATTTAACCTTTATTTAACCAGGCAGGCTAGTTGAGAACAAGTTCTCATTTACAACTGCAACCTGGCCAAGATAAAGCAAAGCAGTGCGACACATACAACAATACAGAGTTACACATGGAATAAACAAACATACAGTCAATAACACAATAGAAAAAAAGTCTATATACACTGTGTGCAAATGAGATTGAATAAGGGAGGTAAGGCAATAAATAGGCAAAATAATTACAATTTAGCAATTAAAAACTCGAGTGATAGATGTGCAGAAGATGAATGTGCAAGTAGAGATACTGGGGTGCAAAGAAGCAAAAAATAATAATAACAGTATGGGGATGAGGTTGGATGGCCTATTTACATATGGGCTATGTACAGGTGCAGTGATCTGTGAGCTGCTCTGACAGCTGGTGCTTAAAGTTAGTGAGGGAGATATGAGTCTCCAGCTTCAGTGATTTTTGCAATTCGTTCCAGTCATTGGCAGCGGAGAACTGGAAGGAAAGGTGGCCAAAGGTGGTGTTGGCTTTGGGGATGACCAGTAAAATATACCTGCTGGAGGGTGTGCTATGGGTGGGTGCTGCTATGGTGACCAGTAAGCTGAGATAAGGCGGGGCTTTACTTAGCAAAGACTTATGGAGCCAGGAGCCAGTGGGTTTGGCAACAAATATGAAGCTAGGGCCAGCCAACGAGAGCATACAGGTCGCAGTGGTGGGTAGTATATGGGGCTTTGGTGACAAAACGAATGGCACTGTGATAGACTGCATCCAATTTGCTGAGTAGAGTGTTGGAGGCTATTTTGTAAATAACATCGCCGAAGTCAAGGAGCGGTAGGATAGTCAGTTTTACGAGGGTATATTTGGCAGCATGAGTGAAGGATGCTTTGTTGCAAAATAGGAAGCCGATTCTAGATTACATTTTGGATTGGAGATGCTTAATGTGAGTCTGTAAGGAGAGTTTACAGTCTAACCAGACACCTAGGTACTTGAAGTTGTCCACATATTCTAAGTCAGAACCGTCCAGAGTAGTGATGTTGGAATGGCGGTCAGGTGCTGGTAGCGATTGGTTGAAGAGCATGCATTTATTCTTACTTGCATTTAAGAGCAGTTGGAGGCCATGGAAGGAGAGTTGTATGGCATTGAATCTCTTCTGGAGGTTAGTTAACCCAGTGTCCAAAGGAGGGCCAGAAGTATACAGAATGGTATCGTCTGTGCCGGGGTAGATCAGAAAATCACCAGCAGCTAGAGCGACATCATTGATGTATACAGAGAAAAGAGTCGGCCCGAGAATTGAACCCTGTGGCACCCCCATAGAGACTGCCAGAGGTCCGGACAACAGGCCTTTCGATTTGACACACTGAACTCTGTCTGAGAAGTAGTTGGTGAACCATGCGAGGTAGTCATTTGAGAAACCAAGGCTGTTGAGTCTGCCGATAAGAATGTGGTGATTGACAGAGTCGAAAGCCTTGGCCAGGTCTATGAATACAGCTGCACACTATTGTCTCTTATTGATGGAGGTTATGATATCGTTTAGGACCTTGAGTGTGGCTGAGGTGCACCCATGACCAGCTCGTAAACCAGATTGCATAGCTGAGAAGATACGGTGGGATTCTAAATGGTCGGTGATCTGATTGTTAACGTGGCTTTCGAAGACCTTAGAAAGGCAGGGTAGGATAGATATAGGTCTGTAGCAGTTTGGGTCTAGAGTATCTCCCCCTTTGAAGAGGGGGATGACCGCGGCAGCTTTCCAATCTTTGGGGATCTCAGACGATACGAAAGAGAGGTTGAACAGGCTAATAATGGGGGTTGCAACAATTTCGGCTGATAATTTTAGAAATAGAGGGTACTGATTGTCTAGTCCTGCTGATTTGTAGGGGTCCAGATTTTGCAGCTCTTCCAGAACATCAGCTATCTGGATTTGGGTGAAGGAGAAATGGGGGAGGCTTGGGCAAGTTGCTGTGGGGGGTGCAGAGCTGTTGACCAGGGTAGGGCCAAGTGGAAAGCATGGCCAGCCGTAGAAAAGTGCTTATTGAAATTCTCAATTATCGTGGATTTATCGGTGGTGACAGTCTTTCCTAGCCTCAGTGCAGTGGGCAGGTGGAAGGAGGTGCTCTTTGTCATGTTTTGTCTTAGATTGTCTTGTCATTTTGCTTTTCCCTCTGTTCATTTTCCCCCCTGCTGGTCTTTTTAGGTTCGTTCCCCTTTTTCTCTCTCCCTTCCTCTCTCTCTTCTCTCTATCGTTCCGTTCCTGCTCCCAGCTGTTCCTATTCCCCTAATCAATCATTTAGTCTTCCCACACCTGTTCCCGATCCTTTTCCCTGATTAGAGTCCCTATTTCTCTCCTTGTTTTCCGTTCCTGCCCTGTCGGATCCTTGTCTATTGTTCACCGTGCTGTGTCTATGTATCGCCCTGTCGTGTCGTGTTTCCCTCAGATGCTGCGTGGTGAGCAGGTGTCTGAGTCTGCTACGTTCAAGTGCCTTCCCGAGGCAACCTGCAGTTCTTGATCAAGTCTCCAGTCTGTTCTCGTCATTACGAGTAGAATTATGCCTTTTGATTGTAAAGTTACTTTACTGGATTAAAAACTCTGTTTTCGCCAAGTCGCTTTTGGGTCCTCATTCACCTGCATAACAGAAGGATCCGACCAAAGAATGGACCCAGCGACTACAGATGCTCGTAACACTGCCGTCGAGATCCAAGGAGCCATGCTCGGCAGACACGAGCAGGAATTGTCTGCTGCTCGCCATGCCGTGGAGAACCTGGCCGCTCAGGTTTCCGACCTCTCTGGACAGTTCCAGAGTCTTCGTCTCGTGCCACCTGTTACTTCCTGGCCTGCCGAGCCTCCGGAACCTAGGGTTAATAACCCACCTTGCTACTACGGGCAGCCCACGGAGTGCCGCTCCTTTCTCACCCAGTGTGATATTGTGTTCTCTCTCCAACCCAACACATACTCTAGCGAGAGAGCTCGGGTTGCTTACGTCATTTCACTCCTTACTGGCCGGGCTCGAGAGTGGGGCACAGCTATCTGGGAGGCAAGGGCTGATTGTTCTAACAATTACCAGAACTTTAAAGAGGAGATGATTCGGGTTTTTGACCGTTCAGTTTTTGGTAGGGAGGCTTCTAGGGCCCTGGCTTCCCTATGCCAAGGTGATCGATCCATAACGGATTACTCTATAGAGTTTCGCACTCTTGCTGCCTCTAGTGACTGGAACGAGCCGGCGCTGCTCGCTCGTTTTCTGGAGGGACTCCACGCAGTGGTCAAAGATGAGATTCTCTCTCGGGAGGTTCCTTCCAGTGTGGACTCTTTGATTGCTCTCGCCATCCGCATAGAACGACGGGTAGATCTTCGTCACCAAGCTCGTGGAAGAGAGCTCGCGTCAACGGTGTTTCCCTGTTCCGCATCGCAACCATCTCCCTCCTCTGGCTCAGAGACTGAGCCCATGCAGCTGGGAGGTATTCGCATCTCGACCAAGGAGAGGGAACGGAGGATCACCAACCGCCTGTGCCTCTATTGCGGATTTGATGGACATTTTGTCAATTCATGTCCAGTAAAAGGCCAGAGCTCATCAGTAAGCGGAGGGCTACTGGTGAGCGCTACTACTCAGGTCTCTTCATCTAGATCCTGTCCTACTATGTCGGTCCATCTACGCTGGACCGGTTCGGGTGCTACATGCAGTGCCTTGATTGACTCTGGGGCTGAGGGTTGTTTCATGGACGAAGCATGGGCTCGGAAACATGACATTCCTTTCAGACAGTTAGACAAGCCTACGCCCATGTTTGCCTTAGATGGTAGTCATCTTCCCAGTATCAGATTTGAGACACTACCTTTAACTCTCACAGTATCTGGTAACCACAGTGAGACTATTTTTTTTGATTTTTCGTTCACCTTTTACACCTGTTGTTTTGGGTCATCCCTGGCTAGTATGTCATAATCCTTCTATTAATTGGTCTAGTAATTCTATCCTATCCTGGAACGTTTCTTGTCATGTGAAGTGTTTAATGTCTGCCATCCCTCCCATTTCTTCTGTCCCCACTTCTCAGGAGGAACCTGGCGATTTGACAGGAGTGCCAGAGGAATATCATGATCTGCGCACGGTCTTCAGTCCGTCCCGAGCCAACTCCCTTCCTCCTCACCGGTCGTATGATTGTAGTATTGATCTCCTTCCGGGGACCACTCCTCCTCGGGGTAGACTATACTCTCTGTCGGCTCCCGAACGTAAGGCTCTCGAGGATTATTTATCTGTGTCTCTTGACGCCGGTACCATAGTGCCTTCTTCCTCTCCGGCCGGGGCGGGGTTCTTTTTTGTTAAGAAGAAGGACGGTACTCTGCGTCCCTGCGTGGATTATCGAGGGCTGAATGACATAACGGTTAAGAATCGTTATCCGCTTCCCCTTATGTCATCAGCCTTCGAGATTCTGCAGGGAGCCAGGTGCTTTACTAAGTTGGACCTTCGTAACGCTTACCATCTCGTGCGCATCAGAGAGGGGGACGAGTGGAAAACGGCGTTTAACACTCCGTTAGGGCATTTTGAGTACCGGGTTCTGCCGTTTGGTCTCGCCAATGCGCCAGCTGTTTTTCAGGCATTAGTTAATGATGTTCTGAGAGACATGCTGAACATCTTTGTTTTTGTCTATCTTGACGATATCCTGATTTTTTCACCGTCACTCGAGATTCATGTTCAGCACGTTCGACGTGTTCTACAGCGCCTTTTAGAGAATTGTCTCTACGTGAAGGCTGAGAAGTGCTCTTTTCATGTCTCCTCCGTTACTTTTCTCGGTTCCGTTATTTCCGCTGAAGGCATTCAGATGGATTCCGCTAAGGTCCAAGCTGTCAGTGATTGGCCCGTTCCAAGGTCACGTGTCGAGTTGCAGCGCTTTTAGGTTTCGCTAATTTCTATCGGCATTTCATTCGTAATTTCGGTCAAGTTGCTGCCCCTCTCACAGCTCTTACTTCTGTCAAGACGTGTTTTAAGTGGTCCGGTTCCGCCCAGGGAGCTTTTGATCTTCTAAAAGAACGTTTTACGTCCGCTCCTATCCTCGTTACTCCTGACGTCACTAGACAATTCATTGTCGAGGTTGACGCTTCAGAGGTAGGCGTGGGAGCCATTCTATCCCAGCGCTTCCAGTCTGACGATAAGGTTCATCCTTGCGCTTATTTTTCTCATCGCCTGTCGCCATCTGAGCGCAACTATGATGTGGGTAATCGCGAACTGCTCGCCATCCGCTTAGCCCTAGGCGAATGGCGACAGTGGTTGGAGGGGGCGACCGTTCCTTTTGTCGTTTGGACAGACCATAAGAACCTTGAGTACATCCGTTCTGCCAAACGACTTAATGCCCGTCAAGCTCGTTGGGCGTTGTTTTTCGCTCGTTTCGAGTTTGTGATTTCTTACCGTCCGGGTAGCAAAAACACCAAGCCTGATGCCTTATCCCGTCTGTTTAGTTCTTCTGTGGCTTCTACTGATCCCGAGGGGATTCTTCCTTATGGGCGTGTTGTCGGGTTGACAGTCTGGGGAATTGAAAGACAGGTTAAGCAAGCACTCACGCACACTGCGTCGCCGCGCGCTTGTCCTAGTAACCTCCTTTTCGTTCCTGTTTCCACTCGTCTGGCTGTTCTTCAGTGGGCTCACTCTGCCAAGTTAGCTGGTCATCCCGGTGTTCGAGGCACTCTTGCGTCTATTCGCCAGCGCTTTTGGTGGCCGACTCAGGAGCGTGACACGCGCCGTTTCGTGGCTGCTTGTTCGGACTGCGCGCAGACTAAGTCGGGTAACTCTCCTCCTGCCGGTCGTCTCAGACCGCTCCCCATTCCTTCTCGACCATGGTCTCACATCGCCCTAGACTTCATTACCGGTCTGCCTTTGTCTGCGGGGAAGACTGTGATTCTTACGGTTGTCGATAGGTTCTCTAAGGCGGCACATTTCATTCCCCTCGCTAAACTTCCTTCCGCTAAGGAGACGGCACAAATCATCATCGAGAATGTGTTCAGAATTCATGGCCTCCCGTTAGACGCCGTTTCAGACAGAGGCCCGCAATTCACGTCACAGTTTTGGAGGGAGTTCTGTCGTTTGATTGGTGCGTCCGTCAGTCTCTCTTCCGGGTTTCATCCCCAGTCTAACGGTCAAGCAGAGAGGGCCAATCAGACGATTGGTCGCATACTACGCAGCCTTTCTTTCAGAAACCCTGCGTCTTGGGCAGAACAGCTCCCCTGGGCAGAATACGCTCACAACTCGCTTCCTTCGTCTGCTACCGGGTTATCTCCGTTTCAGAGTAGTCTGGGTTACCAGCCTCCTCTGTTCTCATCCCAGCTTGCCGAGTCCAGCGTTCCCTCCGCTCAAGCGTTTGTCCAACGTTGTGAGCGCACCTGGAGGAGGGTGAGGTCTGCACTTTGCCGTTACAGGGCACAGACTGTGAGAGCCGCCAATAAACGCAGGATTAAGAGTCCAAGGTATTGTTGCGGCCAGAGAGTGTGGCTTTCCACTCGCAACCTTCCTCTTACGACAGCTTCTCGTAAGTTGACTCCGCGGTTCATTGGTCCGTTCCGTGTCTCCCAGGTCGTCAATCCTGTCGCTGTGCGACTGCTTCTTCCGCGACATCTTCGTCGCGTCCATCCTGTCTTCCATGTCTCCTGTGTCAAGCCCTTTCTTCGCACCCCCGTTCGTCTTCCCTCCCCCTCCCGTCCTTGTCGAGAGCGCACCTATTTACAAGGTACGTAGGATCATGGACATGCGTTCTCGGGGACGGGGTCACCAATACTTAGTGGATTGGGAGGGTTACGGTCCTGAGGAGAGGAGTTGGGTTCCGTCTCGGGACGTGCTGGACCGTTCACTTATTGATGATTTCCTCCGTTGCCGCCAGGATTCCTCTCGAGTGCGCCAGGAGGCGCTCGGTGAGTGGGGGGTACTGTCATGTTTTGTCTTAGATTGTCTTGTCATTTTGCTTTTCCCTCTGTTCATTTTCCCCCTGCTGGTCTTTTTAGGTTCGTTCCCCTTTTTCTCTCTCCCTTCTCTCTCTCTTCTCTCTATCGTTCCGTTCCTGCTCCCAGCTGTTCCTATTCCCCTAATCAATCATTTAGTCTTCCCACACCTGTTCCCGATCCTTTTCCCTGATTAGAGTCCCTATTTCTCTCCTTGTTTTCCGTTCCTGCCCTGTCGGATCCTTGTCTATTGTTCACCGTGCTGTGTCTATGTATCGCCCTGTCGTGTCGTGTTTCCCTCAGATGCTGCGTGGTGAGCAGGTGTCTGAGTCTGCTACGTTCAAGTGCCTTCCCGAGGCAACCTGCAGTTCTTGATCAAGTCTCCAGTCTGTTCTCGTCATTACGAGTAGAATTATGCCTTTTGATTGTAAAGTTACTTTACTGGATTAAAAACTCTGTTTTCGCCAAGTCGCTTTTGGGTCCTCATTCACCTGCATAACACTCTTATTCTCCATGTTCTTTACAGTGTCCCCGAACTTTTTGGAGTTTCTGCTGCAGGATGCAAATGTCTGTTTCTGTTATTAAACCAGTTCTATACAAAATATCCTATTGTTCCAAATGAAAAACCTATGCGATGAAAAATTATGTTTATATATTAACGACCACGGGAAGAATACACATTTTGTAGGAATCTTATCAATGTTATAGTTACAAAGTAACATAAAATTGAAGCCACCAAAACGGGAGATGATATAATGAGGGATGAAATTCCTTAAGAATTCTTTAAGAAATGTTTTGCCCAATTTATCACTATTATTCAAAGTAGGAAAATCAAAGAAATTGACACCACCATATTCATGTGTTCATAATGACATATTTCCTAATATATAGTGTGGATGACGGATCATCACCACAAGCTGAACATCGGCAAGACGGAGCTGCTCTTCCTCCCGGGGAAGGACTGCCCGTTCCATGATCTCGCCATCACGGCTGACAACTCCATTGTGTCCTCCTCCCAGAGCGCTAAGAACCTTGGCGTGATCCTGGACAACATCCTGTCGTTCTCAACTAACATCAAGGCGGTGGCCCGTTCCTGTAGGTTCATGCTCTACAACATCCGCAGAGTACGACCCTGCCTCACACAGGAAGCGGAGCAGGTCCTAATCCAGGCACTTGTCATCTCCCGTCTGGATTACTGCAACTCGCTGTTGGCTGGGCTCCCTGCCTGTGCCATTAAACCCCTACAACTCATCCAGAACGCCGCAGCCCGTCTAGTGTTCAACCTTCCCAAGTTCTCTCACGTCACCCCGCTCCTCCGCTCTCTCCACTGGCTTCCAGTTGAAGCTCGCATCCGCTACAAGACCATGGTGCTTGCCTACGGAGCTGTGAGGGGAACGGCACCTCAGTACCTCCAGGCTCTGATCAGGCCCTACACCCAAATAAGGGCACTGCGTTCATCCACCTCTGGCCTGCTCGCCTCCCTACCACTGAGGAAGTACAGTTCCCGCTCAGCCCAGTCAAAACTGTTCGCTGCTCTGGCTCCCCAATGGTGGAACAAACTCCCTCACGACGCCAGAACAAACTCCCTCACGACGCCAGGACAGCGGAGTCAATCACCACCTTCCGGAGACACCTGAAACCCCACCTCTTTAAGGAATACTTAGGATAGGATAAAGTAATCCTTCTCACCCCCCCCTTAAAATATTTAGATGCACTATTGTAAAGTGGCTGTTCCACTAGATGTCATAAGGTGAATGCACCAATTTGTAAGTCGCTCTGGATAAGAGCATCTGCTAAATGACTTAAATGTAAATGTAAATAATGTGTACGATTTTTCCAGACGAAGTTGAAAAGCATTTGGTCAACAGCTTTACCTATTTTGTTGTCAAGATGTCGGGACTGGGCTGCATAAGTAAGTCTGGAGATACCTTCAGCTTTAGAAAGCAATTCTCAACCTTTCAAGGATAAATCCCTCTGCAACCAATGGTTCAACTTCTTTTTGTTTTTTTCCATAATAGGTATGAAATTTAATGAGCATCTTTCCTGTTGATCCTTAGATATGGTAATCCCAAGGTATGTTACTTCTTCCTTGACTGGAATATTGCATATGGAGGGTATCACACGGTCTTTAAACAGCAAACAATTCACACTTATTAAGGTTTAGGCAAAGACCAGATGCTTTGGAAAAAATATTGATCACATCGACTGCTCTAGGAATCTGGTCAGCATCTTTCAAAAAAAGGGTGGTGTCATCTGTAAGTTGACTGATGATAATATCTTTGTCAGCAATAGAGATCCCTTTTATATCGCTGGATTTAACAGAACTTGTAAGAAGTTGGGTTGCAAGCAGTTAACGTGCATTTCTCCTTTGCCAAGATAATCCATCCACCTGACAGAAGAAGCTGATTAAACAGCATGATCATTACACAGGTGCACCTTGTGCTGGTGACAACAAAATGCCACTCTAAAAAGTGCTGTTTTGTCATACAACACAATGCCACAAGTTATGAGGGAGGGTGTAATTGGAATGCTGACTGCATGAATGTCCAACAGAGTTGTTGCCAAATAATTTAATGTTAATTTCTCTACCATAAGCCGCCTCCAACGTCATTATACAGAATTTGGCAGTACATCCAATCGGCCTCAAATGGAACGACACATACTCAAAAATGTGTGTGCGCGTGCGTTAATGTGTACAAGACTTTGTGTACAAGTCTTTCTGATTGGGTATGTGTGTATGAGCAACCTCATGTGTATGTACAGCAAATATTCACATACACATTGAGTACATTTCGTTTTCTGTTGCTAGTCTTTGTCCTTCATAATCCACCATCGGCCCCTCCCATACTGTACCCCACCCAAACCCTATAGCTATGTCCCCAGCAAAGCCCACGTTAACTGGGGCACACATGTCAAACCTCAAGGGTTTGTTAAAGTGTAAAGAGGAAGCCACAAACTGTCGCTTGAGAACATTCAATTCTGCGTATCTAACCACAGTCCACACCCTTTCTTAGTAGGCCCAAGACTGCCTCAACTTAAACATCGCTCGTCTTAGATGACTTAAATAAACAACTTTCATTAGCGGTTAGTTTGGCCGGCAATGTCTATGGGGTAATTGTGTGTGTCGTGTCACATGAGAATGATGCTTACAATATATTTTTTTATTTTCCCATGTTAATCAATAGGCATGACAGAGTTGAATCAGCTTCACCTTGTAGAAAGGGCCATATGGTTCACCTGTCATAGAGACTAATAACTATCGAATCAATCAGGTTAAATCCACTTCCAACTCACTCAAACAGATCCTGGCTAAACGACTACTGTATAGGCCCGCTACGTTCAATGATGAATGGAGAAGCATTATCTGTATGTGTTTGAAAATGCTCATGTCCAGACCTGATACATGCTCACAAATGGTTTCCATTAGTTACCAGCAATACATGTAAACAGCGAGTCATCTCCTTGGTGTAGGATGATGATAGCATTCACTAATACCTCTGGTGGGGACATCTGTGGTTTCTGATCACATTTGGACAGCATGGCATGAACAGGAAGCGTTATGACAATGTGCACAAGAGCATTGGCAGGTTGGTAGTGAAGAAAGAATTGAAAGAAAAGTCTTATTTAAGATCATATTATTATGCAGGCACTGCTTAATGTAAGTCTACTGAGTAACATGCCATTGTAGACCGCTCAGAGTTAATTTAAATACAAGATCCCCAAAGGCCCCAGTTGTAGTCACAGTAACAGTTTCATGTCATCATTTATGTAGGTTTTTGAAGTGCACCTTATTCTATTCTCAGAGCTATATGAACTTGCCTCCAGACAAGCTGAAACTGTTGAGTCAGTATGACAATGACAAGAAGTGGGAGCTGATCTGTGATCAGGTAAGAACATGACCTCTTTTTGGGAGCCTTACATGGGGTGATTGGTTCATGCACTAGTACATACACAGTTCTACATGATTGGGTAATGCTTTATTTCAACGGTCCATAATAAACCATTAATTAATCATTACTCCCACATGTATAAACCATTAACTAATCATAAGTAAGGTATTTTTGAAATCCCTAATCTAAAGTGAGCACTATTTAACCCTAACCCATACCTATCCCTAACCATAAATGGTGTGTAATCTTTTTGTAAATGCCTTATAAATGGTTTATTACCAACCGTTAAAATAAAGAGTAACCCCTGATTGTATCTGAGATTAAGTGTTGTAAAAACACAGCATACGGACATAATCGTGAAGAAAAATAAATGTGTATTGCTGTTGTCCGGTTGCCGATTTGTAATGTAGGTTAGAGTGCAAAAAGGTCATAAAGTCTTCTAGCAAAACAAGACACCTCTGATGGGTTCCTGTGGTAAGCACATTTCCCTTCAGCAGGTTGGCATGGTAACAGAGTGGTTTGCGGTGCTAGTTGTAATTTGTCTTCTCACTCCCCCTCCTTCCTCCCTCCATTCTGTGTGGTCAGGAGCGGTTCCAAGTGAAGAACCCTCCCTCTACCTATCTGACCAAGATCAAGAGCTTCTATCAGGACCAAGGAGGAGTGACCCGCAGGGTGGGTGTTCAGTACCCCCCCCCTCTCACGTACATAGAGCTTCTAGTCATTCTCACCGTAGCCAGGGATTTTAAGAAGTAATGCGTGTTTTGGAACAATGGGATAACAATATTACATCTACAGTAGTAGTATGTGTTTGCATTTTATGACAAAGCCATTAAGCCAGTAATATAAGGCCTCATTAGAACAACTTCTGAACTACTGATATAAAGGTTTGTGTGTTTCCTTCATTCATAGAGCTTCTCTGTATGGTTTTGGCCTATTTCAGTTCAAGAGGCGGGTCCAGGAGTCCACCCAGGTATTGAGAGAGCTGGAGATCTCCCTCCGCACTAATCATATTGGGTGAGTGACTGGACCAGGATTAGCCTCTGCCGAGTCCCCAACAACCAGATGTTCCGGTTTTCATGGGAAATGGAAAGAGAGCCTGTGACGCAACTTCCGCTTTCGGACGTTAATAAGGCGACACTCTATCTTAACTCCTCCTCCACATTTACTGGATTGGTTGAACAATGCAGATGAGAACCTCCCCTGACAGTTTTTTTTTCTTTCCTCTTCTCGTCAAGACCAGTATGTAGGGAATCTAGTTTCAGGTGTTTCTTTTACGCCTGCTATGTTCGGTTTGACCAGGACTGGTCCCACAGTTATCCCATCAGTCAGTATGACTGACTCAAGTGTCCTTAAAGTATTAAAGTAGTATCGGGTTCTAATTCTCCTTCTCTCTATATAGCTGGGCCCAGGAGTTTCTGAATGAGGAGAACCAGGGTTTGGATGTACTGGTGGATTACCTGTCCTACGCCCAGTGTGACGCTTTGTGAGTATCCCTGCATTCTCCCCTTCTGTCTTAACAGAATCCCGTACAATATCAATGAGACATACAGTACCAGTCAAAAGTTTGGACACACCTACCCATTCAAGGGTTTTTCTTTATTTGTACTATTTTCTACATTGTAGAATAATAGTTAAGACATCAAAACTATGAAATAACACATATGGAATCATGTAGTAACCAAAGAAGTGTTAAACAAATCAAAATATATTTTAGATTTTAGATTCGTCAAAGTATTCACCCTTTGCCTTGTTGACAGCTTTGCACACTCTTTGCATTCTCTCAACCAGCTTCACGAGGAATGGTTTTCCAACAGTCTTGGAGGAGTTCTCACATATGCTGAGCACTTGTTGACTACTTTTCCTTCACTCTGCGGTCCAACTCATCCCAAACCATCTCAATTGGGTTTAAGTTGGGTGATTGTGGAGGCCAGGTCATCTGATGCAGCACCCTCACTCTCCTTCTTGGTCAAATAGCCCTTACACAGCCTGGAGGTGTGTTTTAAGTCATTGTCCTGTTGAAAAACAAATGATTGTCACACTAAGCTCAAACGAGATGGGATAGCGCATCGTTGCAGAATGCTGTGGTAGCCATGCAGGTCAATTGTACCTTGAATTCTAAATAAATCACAGACAGTGTCACCAGCAAAGCACCTCCACACCATCACACCTCCTCCTCCATGCTTCACGGTGGGAACCACACATGCGGAGATCATCCATTCACCTACTCTGCGTCTCACAAAAACATGGCGGTTGGAACCAAAAATCTCAAATTTGAACTCATCAGACCAAAGGACAGATTTTCACCAGTCTATTGTCCATTGCTCGTGTTTCTTGGCCCAAGCAAGTCTCTTCTTCTTTTTGCTGTCCTTTAGTAGTGGTTTATTTGCTGCAATTCGACCATGAAGACCTGATTCACGCAGTCTCCTCTGACTAGTTAATGTTGAGATGTGTCTGTTATTTGGGCTGCAATCTGAGGTGCAGTTAACTCTAATGAACTTATCCTCCGCAGCAGAGGTTACTCTGGATCTTTCTTTCCTGTGGCGGTCTTCATGGGAGCCAGTTTCATAATAGCTCTTGATGGTTTTTGCGATTGCACTTGAAGAAACTTTAAAAGTTCTTGAAATTTTCCTCATTGACTGACCTTAATATCTTAAAGTAATGCTGGACTATCATTTCTATTTGCTTATTTGAGCTGTTCTTGCCATAATATGGACTTGGTATTTTACCCAATTGTGCTATCTTCTGTATACCATCCCTATCTTGTCACAACACAACTGATTGGCTCAAACGCATTGAGGAAAGAAATTCCACAAATTAACTTTTAACAAGGCACACCTGTTCATTGAAATGCATTCCAGGTGACTACCTCATGAAGCTGGTTGAGAGAATGCCGAGACTGTGCAAAGCTGTCATCAAGGCAAAGGGTGTTTCCATTTGTGTTATTTCATAGTTATGATATCTTCACTATTATTCTGCAATGGAGAAAATAGTCAAAATAAAGAAAAGCCCTTGAATGAGTTGGTGTGTCCACACTTTCGACTGGTCCTGTAGATTTAATGTTTGATTATCTATACGTGACTATATGTTTGTGTATTTGGGAATGTGTCTATAGGTTTGAGTTGGAGGGTGCTGAGAATGGGGGAACACTGTCAGAGAGAGGGAAGCCAGTGGAGAGGTCCATGGAGGACCTGAATAAGAGTGCAGGAAGCTCCCCTACACACGGCATGACCAGAGCAGCCCGCGCTCTGACCGTACGGTAAGAACTATCAGCCGTTATGAGACCCGAGTCTCAACCAGCAAGCCTTAGAGACCACAGGATAAATCTCACCAAAAATATTCTACTGAAAAGTGGGACCTTCTGACCAGTGACCACCATCTCCTCCATCCTCTCAATATCTCCTTTGCAGAATAACCTCTCTGGCCCAGAGTAGGAGAACTCAGAAGATCTCTCGATTGGCCAGTCAGAGGGACGACGTCCATGTGTGCATCATGTGTCTGCGTGCCATCATGAACTACCAGGTGTGTGTGTGTGTTGTGTGGTGTGTGGGCATGACTGTGATATGGAGTGTGAAATTGTGAAATTCCAACGCTAATTATCACTTTTTCAGTCGGGCTTCAACCAAGTTATGACTCACCCACGCTGCGTCAACGAGATCACTCTAAGTCTCAACAACAAGAACCCCAGGTATGAACACCTGTGTGTGTGATGAGTGTGTGCATGCTTGTGTATGTGTGTGTGATGTGTGTGTGTGTGTGTGATGTGGTATTATATTCCTGGTCTCTTCAGAACCAAAGCCCTGGTGTTGGAGCTGTTGGCTGCTGTGTGTCTTGTGAGGGACGGTCATGACATCATTCTCGCCGCCTTCGACAACCTCAAGGAGGTGAAGGGATTTACCAATCTTAGCCACACTATAGCAGACTTTACTTTACCAATATGTACTGTATCATCTCACTTTAGCCTACTCATTCGTGTGTTCTCGGGACCAAGATTATTCTCTTCTAAGTAATCTCACGACTGATACACGACACACCCTGTCTTAGTCACACCAAGCACACTTAGAACTCTAAAACACACTCACACGAAGACATCATGTTGTGAGTGCGTAACCAGTCCTCACCATACTGAAGGGCCCCTTTTATACAACTGTTATGTAGTCTGAAATGATTCAACTGATATCGACATAGACTCTCCATGTTGGTGACCATCACGACCAAAAATAGATTTAATGTTAGAAATGTTTAAAGCAGAAGTGGACCAATTTGATCAGCTTTCTATGAATACAAAACACACACACTGAACCAAGTAGTAAAATGTACACACTCGTGTGGACATCTGTTGAAGTGCACGACTGTGTTACTGAAACCAGGAACGTCCTTTCCCTCAGGTGAGCGGAGAGAAGAACCGCTTTGAGAAACTGATGGAGTACTTTAGCAACGATGACAGCAACATTGACTTCATGGTATGTGGACACACAACGGCTTTAAGTCTCCTGGCTGATGTGTTTGCATTTGACTCACAATGTAGTTCTGAAAGGTCAAAGATCAAATATGATGATCCCTCTCGCCAGGTGGCCTGCATGCAGTTCATTAACATTGTGGTGCATTCGGTGGAGAATATGAACTTCCGTGTGCACCTGCAATATGAGTTCACTCACCACGGACTGGACCAGTACCTAGAGGTAAACGCTCCATTCATCCTTCTCGTCTCATTGTTGGATATGGAACCATCACAACCGCAAAACCAACTCCTTCAAACTGAAATGAAACCGTCATGATAACGATGGTCGTGTGTGTGTGTGTGTGTGTCAGTCTCTGAAGCTGACGGAGAGTGAGAAGCTGCAGGTTCAGATTCAGGCCTACCTGGACAACGTGTTTGATGTGGGGGCTCTGCTGGAGGATGCAGAGAACAGGGGCGGGGTGCTGGAGCATGTGGACGAACTGCGGGAGCACAACTCACAGGTCAGTGATACATACTGTACACACACATTCTCGTTCATTCAAATCACACATCTAAAAAAGGCAAGTAATTACTCTATGACTCTGTCTGTGACCTCCGAATGTTGTGTTGGCATGTTGTGTTGTGTCATGTGTTGTGCTGTGCTGTGTCGTGTTGTGTTTTTGTAGCTGAGTGCCAGGCTAGAGGAGATTGGGAGCCAGTCTGCAGAGAGGATGGCTGAACTGGAGAAACAGCTCCTCCAAGCCACCAAGGAGACAGAGCTGCTCAAGGTCTGCACTGTACAATGAACTGTGGACTGTTTGCAATATAGTGTATCAGACAGAAAGGTATGTGTGTGGTTTTGTGATAATAACTTTTCCTTGCCTTTGTGTGTGCGACTGACAGGAGAGCCTGCGGGACTCCTGTTTCCAGGTCAGTTCTCTGCAGCAAAGAGAGAAGGAAAGGGAGATGAGCCAGGAGAGGGAGCGGGATAGAGAGCGTCTAAGCCAGCCATCCTCTGAGCTGGAACTCAAGGTGCAGGAGCTGCAGGACCGAGGGCTGATCCGCCTGGGACGCACCCCCTCTGGGGCCCTAGACCTCCAGGTGGTGCCTGTCACCATCATCGAGTACGCCCCCGCCCCAGCCTCTGAGCCCCTGCTCAGCTCCACTGGTCCCACTGCCCCTGGCCTAGATGTCCCTGATGCCACTCCCTCCTCAGCCATCTCTTCTGTCCCCCCTCCTCCTCCTCCTCCCCCTCCACCTCCTGGGCCTGGTGGACCTGCTCCCCCACCCCCTCCACCACCTCCTCCTCCTCCTCCCCCACATGGCTCCGGTGGCCCACCTCCCCCTCCTCCGCCCCCTCCTCCCGGTGGAGGTCCGCCCCCACCTCCTGCTCCACCCGGCGCAGGACCGCCTCCCCCACCAGGAGGCCCACCTTCTGGAGACAGCCAAGCCGGTAAGCTTCAATGCACTTTGGAATCAATTCTACAAGTGTCTGGAACTCTATTGGAGGGATGCGACACCATTCTACCACGAGGAATTCCATCATTTTGCGTTTTGTTGATGTGGTGGAAAATGCTGTCTTAGAAGCCACTTCAGAATCTCTCGTAAGTGTCTAATTGGGTTGATATCTGAGACTGAAAAGCCCATGGCATATGATTTGCATTGTTCATCAACACAATTCAGTGAACATTCGTGCCCTGTAAATAGGGGCATTGTCATCATATGGGGAGCCAAAATAATGGCCAAAATAATGGCCTGCCCAGCATTTTTATACATGACCATAAGCATAATAGTAAGTTCATTGCTGAATTCAATATACTTTGTATCTTAAGTGTTTCCATTATTCTGGCAGTTACATGTGTATATCAGTGGAGGCTGCCGAGGGGAGGACGGCTCATAATAATGTCTGGAACTGAGCGAATGGAATGGCATCAAACATGTGGAAACCATGTGCTTGATGTATTTGATACCATTCCACCTATTCCGCTCCAGTAGCGGTCTACAGCAGAGATTAGAAGATGAGAGGGGAGATCATGAATATAGAGGAGAGATTAAAGAGATTAGGGTGTGAGAGGTCAAATAGGAGAGAGCTCTATGCTAATCAGATTGTCAGTCAATCTCATGAATTTATATACGTCTAATTTGCTGAAGGGTAAAATGAGTGCACTGGCGATTGACAACTGTGATTGATTCTCTCTCCTACTCTCTCTCTTTCACTCAGGAGGTAAAAGCAGGAAACCCATCCAGACTAAGTTCCGGATGCCTTTGCTCAACTGGCAGGCACTGAAGCCCAACCAGGTGACTGGCACGGTCTTCCACGAGCTGGACGACGAGCAGGTCTTAGGGGTAAGACCAAACCTCCACACAGATACTAGTGCTGACTGAACTCTACTCTTCCATCCTCCCTTCTCTCACCTTCCCTCTGACCCCCTTTTTCCACTCTTTCCTCTCCTCCCCTCTTCCTGACCATCTTTCTACTCCTCTCTCTCTCTCTCTCTATAAATCTCTTCCTCCTTACCCTCCCGCCTCTCTCTCCCCCTTTCTCTCTCCCCCTCCTTACCCTCCCTCTCTAACCATCTCTATGTGTGTTGTGTCAGGAGCTGAACATGGAGGCGTTTGAGGAGCAGTTTAAGACCAAGGCCCAGGGTCCTCCAGCAGCTCTGTCCACTCTTAAGGTCAAGGTGGCCCAGAAGGCCCCCAGCAAGGTCAACCTGATCGAGGGCAACAAGGCCAAGAACCTGGCCATCACGCTACGCAAGGGAGGCAGGAGCCCCGCAGACATCTGCACAGCTATCGAGACGTATGGAACTATATCTGCTCCTATTCTGTTCCTTTCCTTAGTAAACATATTTCTCTCACTCATTTAATTTCTCTATGCCTTTTTGTTCTCTTTAATCCCTTCATTCTCTTTCTCCTCATCCCACCTTCCCCAACACTCTTCTTTTGTCCCTTTCTTACTATCTTACTTCTCTCCCTCCCTCCTCCTTTCCTTCCTCCTCTCCAGGTATGACCAGCAGGCGTTGGGGCTGGACTTCCTGGAGCTGCTGGAGAGGTTTGTCCCGTCAGACTACGAGCTGAAGCTCCTCCAGAACTATGAGAAGGAGGGCCGTCCGCTGGATGATCTGGCAGAGGAGGACCGCTTCATGATGCGCTTTGGTAAGATCCCCCGTCTGGCCCAGCGAATCAGCACCCTCACCTTCATGGGCAACTTCCCTGAGAGTGTCAAACGTCTGCAGCCGGTAAGTCAGTTGATCAGGAGAGACAATGACATTGTATCTGTACGACAATGACTTTCTTCAGAATCTGATACTGTAGTCATTCATAATCTCACCTACAGCAACTGAACTCCATGATCACAGCATCCATGTCCATTAAGTCCTCGGCCAAGCTGAAGAAGATGTTAGAGGTGAGTGGAGGGCATCCCTGTCCGTCACTGCTAACCTCCAATCAGAGAGCCTCTTTAAATAGGCCTGCACTGTCTATGTAACACATTCTGCATCTGGCTCCTCCTCTCCAGATCATCCTAGCCTTTGGGAACTACATGAACAGCAGTAAGAGGGGTGCAGCCTATGGGTTCCGCCTGCAGAGTCTGGACCTGGTGAGTACCCCCCCTGCTCTTGAGGCAAAATTGTTTCCCTTGTTTAACATTAATAGAACCATCACTAAGGTAGAGATTAACTGGCTTGAAATAGTATGGCTTAAACGCTATGATGATAAATAAGTCGCTATTAGCTAAAGCAAGGTTTTGGACTGTTGAGGGCGCTATGGTATCGTGACAGGCAGGCAGTCCATCTTTGGGAGATGACTCCATCTGTTCCTCGCTTTGTCTCTGTCCTGTCAGCTGCTGGACACCAAGTCTACTGACCGGTCCCAGACCCTACTACACTTCATCTCCAGCATCGTCCAGGAGAAATACCCCGAGCTCAACAACTTCCACACTGAGCTGCACTTTGTGGACAAGGCTGGCCTAGGTACGGGAACGCAATCATCAGTTGCACACACACACACACACACACACACACACACACACACACACACACACACACACACACACACACACACACACACACACACACACACACACACACACACACACACACACACACACACACACACACACACGTACAGCCCTTCATAATAGAATATCTGACCCCCTGTTTCTCTCCTGTGTTTGTGTGTTTCAGTGTCTCTGGACAGTATTCTTCAGGATATCCGCTCTTTGGAGAGGGGAATGGAAGTGACCAAGAAGGAGTTCCTGGTGCAGGAAGACAACACAGTGCTGAAGGACTTTGTCAAGACAAACAGTGAATTACTGGACTCATTACTCAAAGACAGCAAGACCGCTCAGGTTGGAATTCCATAACATGAGAAATTAATAGACACATCCAATACACATAATTCCACAGAAGATGTTCAATACATATTTTAGTGTGAGCGTCATCTCTCCTCCTCTTCCTCTCGCACCTCCTCCGCTAGGAGGCGTATGGCTCGGTGGTGGAGTATTTTGGAGAGAACCCCAAGACCACACAACCCTCCATGTTTTTCCCTCCGTTTGTCCGCTTCATGAAGGCCTATAAGGTGAGGTGGTGCCCCCGTAATGGGAAAGGATAAGGAAAGAGCTCATTATGTTTAACTTGTGTCTATCGTGGGTGCATTTTGTATTTATATGCATGTTTGTTAAAGGGGCAGTGCAGTCAAAAACGTGATTTCCTGTTTTATATATATTTCCACACTATGAGGTTTGAATAATACTGTGAAATTGTGAAAATTATGATAATGCACGTTTGGTGTAAGAGCTGTTTGGCTGGGTGGTGTGGTGTGTTTTGGTAAGGTAAGTTAATAGACCAATAATAGACCAATAACAAAGAAAGTTTTCCCTCCTCTCTGCCAATAACAGCTAGTTTTCAGGTTACACATTCCTCCTATTAGGCTGCTCCAGTTAGGGCCCTCTCTCAGACCATGTCGAGACAGTCCTAGCACAATTCTTGCATGAGAAATAGCATTTAGCGAAGAAGCTATTTTTGTTTATTTTACCATTTGAATTGAAAGCAAATCACAGCAAGGTACTTAATTGTTGCTCAGAAATGATTTGATATTGAGATTAAACTGCTGCCTTGGGCCTCTAATGACCTGTTTGTGTGTGTGTCCCACACAGCAAGCAGAGAAGGATAATGAACAGAAGAAGAGACTGGAGGCCCAGAGCAGTGAGAACCAAGCAGAGTCTCCCTCCCCTAGAAAGAAAGAGGCTGCAGGACACAAGGTAGGACAACAGACTATAGACCCATACCAACTCAATCCACCACAGTCTCTACATTCCACGCAGCCAGTTATAAAAGGAGGTGGAGTACTGTCGTTTTGTAGCTTCCCTTGTGACTGATCGACCAGTGACTAGTCATTCTAGTGTGGTCCATACTACACATGCCAGTGTGTCAGCTTTACCCTTTGACCCCTGCCAGTCTCCCATGATGCCCAAGATGGACCTGATAGCGGAGCTGAAGAAGAGGCAGGTGAAGCCTCAGGTGAAGGATGGGGCCCTGGAGGACATCATCACAGGTCTGACAAACCACTACAGCTAGAATACATTATGCACTATAGTCTTACGTTGTAGTTTATGATCTATAAAACGGAGTTAAGACCGCTGATAGTCAATGCCACATTATAAGGCACGATATAAATACATGAATGCTTTATATGGATGTAAATCACGAGGCGTTACTTTCCCCCGGTACAATCTGAGATCGATATCCCTTGCTAAGTCCCAGTGGTTGTGTCTATGTGCTTTGTCCCAGACCTGAGGAACTCACCGTTCAGAGCAACAGATGGACGGAGACCAGCGCAGCGCCAAGACACCTGAACAACCCCAGACCCCACAACTCCACTGAGATGACTGTACACACTCAATGTCAAAGTGTGTGCATACACAGAACACAAATACATACCTGTACTGTACATACACAATACACCTACGTTTAGCACTGAAGATTATATGGCCTTTTACCTAACAATACACATTTAAACAACAGTATGAATTGACTCTGTAAATAGAACAGAGTTTAAGTTATACGTCATGAGCAAATGTGGAACATAGAAATACATTGGTGCGTTTTTATCCATTTAGCTTTTTAAAATAACTTTGAATGTTTTGTTTTCCCGTTCATCTTTGAATGAGTACATTTTAAAAAAAATTAAAAAACAAGATTCACATTACTGCATTACTCTAAATTCATGACTCAAGTACTTGCTTACCCTAGAGTGGGTCCGTGACCTGCCAAGCCATTAGGAAGTCTATCTGCCCTGTAATCACGTCAGAGTGTCCACGTTATGTAGGCATATGAGACATCCTCCTAGCCCCAGGGAAGATGAGCGGAGAGAGCATTCCATACCCAGTTAACAATACTACAATGACCCATCCGAGAGCTGCCGCTGGACCCGTCGCAGAGCCTCCATCTACTGGCATGACACGTTATCGATCCCAAAAGGGAGAGAAGATCAACTTACTGTCTACGACAAAGCGAAACCCAGACTCCGACTGCACAAGAGAGGTGCACTTTATTAGACACACAACCACAGCAAGTATGTACAAAAGGAAGCAGGTTCAACTGCCAGTCTTCTCACAGAAAATGAAAAAAAGAAAAATCACATTTCTCACAGAATATCATGGCATCCGCACTGATAAATGAGAATGTCCAGTATCAGTAGGTATTTATATAGATCTATTTTTTTTCTTCGTATTGTTGATTATGTCACGCTACTCTACAAGTGGGAGATCGTAATTGGTGGGGTTTTCTGGTGAAGGTGCGTTGAAGCGTTCCTGGATCGTTCGGGATGGTTGGGAACGCTCCTCACATCACCGTAGCATCACTGATCACAGTGAGACTGGACATCGCCTGTGTCACAGAAATATCCAAAGTAAAAAGGTCTGGCTCTCTACCGTCGTGAACCTTGAAAGTGGTACACCGCTTTTTCTATCTCGCTCTGTTTTTTAAGAAAACATGTAGACAACACTTTTCAACTGCACCGTGCGATTGCTTGACGATGTTTCATGCATTGTTTTATAATATACCTTTGTAATCCATCATCTTTGAATGAATATAACATCATTTTGGACATAATATTTTGTTGAACTTTCTAGGAATTACTCAGTCTATTTACATATCATTTTGTTTTGTTTTCTTCTCGATGCCAAGATTTTGGAACATCCACACATTCACGTCAGAACCTCATACAGTTCTGTACACACCACAGACAGCAGGTCAAACAATAGACATATGTCTCTTTCATTTATTAAAAACAGAACCAAACACGTCTCAATAGACAAAGATTATGATGATGAAGAAAAAGCTAATGTTCCATATCTATCCGCGTTACGGGCTCTTGGTTTGTCATTGAAACCTAAATGACGTATTCAATGCTGAGATCCTTCTCCGTTAATAACTTTGGGCCATGCTGATGTAATACCAGTAGAGGGGTTTCTAGTATGGGCTATTCATTTTCGCCAAGGGTGAAGAACACATCAGTCAGGTATAGGGAGCGCTATGTAATACAAAGACTAGGACAGAGAATAGAAGAGGACTAAGTAAACCAACAGAAGTTACAAAGAAAAGGCACGCCCCTAAGAACAGGTCTAGGAACAGCTCCTCTTACCTCAAAATGAATGTTAGCTAGTGGAGGCCTGGGAGCAGACGTTGTACTGGACCAGCTCAGGGGCAACCTCTCCCTTAACATACCAGTAGCATGGGCCAGCAGGCCAACAAAAGAGGAAACTCACACAACTGTTCAAAATAGTGCTAATAAAAATATCCCAGAATTAAAAATGAGCTCCACTGTATATTACATACCTGTCCTGTCTTCTATACAGATAAATATTTTCAAATAAATATAAAAATGTTCTGCTTATGAATAAATAATTTGCTAATGTGAACTACATTATCTCTCTTGAAGAATTGAAAACTGTACAAAATGCCTACTCATATAAATCCCCAAAAGAGGATTATTTAAATTGTACATTATAATAATTTAATCCAGACCTATGTGTCACACTCTTCACAATTATATTAATATCATACACAAACATCTTAACGAAGATATATTTATATATGTATAATTATTCTACTTTTCATTTCAAGTTTGCATGAACTATTTCTCTGATTGCCAGGGGCTTTCACTACGAGTGCCTCCACTCTCCTCTCCTCTCCTCATCCCCATTACCAATAAACCCCTCCAAGACTCAGCCATATTGAAATCTCCTGTCCAATAACACTAGTACTATGGTGACTCAAAAAAGCATTGTCACGCAGTCTTGGGGTTCTCGTCTTGGACTTTCCTGTGTAAAAGCAGCGAAGTGTGAATACCTCCCTCCCTTCCTCCCCATCACCCTGCCAGATGCAAAAGCAGCGCTGGGAGTTATGGATTTGAGTGTGGAGTTGAATGAGTAAGTGAATTTCTTTCATTTGGCGTTCACTTCACAAAACCCAGGGCTTGAGTCCTGCATTGCTACAGTGCAGCCAGCGTGAGGCTTAACTAACTCGCTGTGCCGTGAGCTTGCGGTTTCCTCGCTGATAGAACAGAGGGTGTGCTTATTGCGATGCCACGGCCACATTCTGACACACTCTGGTGTGTGTGTGTGTGTGTGTGTGTGTGTGTGTGTGTGTGTGTGTGTGTGTGTGTGTGTGTGTGTGTGTGTGTGTGTGTGTGTGTGTGTGTGTGTGTGTGTGTGTGTGTGCCAATATGTACCCCTTTGTTCTGATCTTTACAACCATGTGTTGTCGGAGCCGCTGATGTGATTTGGGCCATCATACCAAGGTTCCTCGGCCTGAAAAACACAAACGTGCACATGATCTGTACTGCAATAAGCCTACAAGAACAGTATTTTGGTGGGTCGCCAATGAAACCAAAGTTCCAGAGGGTTCATGCAGATAGGTCCACTCTGTGCTCTCATGGGGAAATTGCAACATCGATCATGTTGTGCAATTATAACAGCACCATGGCAGTCAGACATACAGGTCCATTGGGAACCTCTTCCAAGAAGGGTTTGATTCATAGACACAGCTCCCCCAAAGGACAGCACAGATAGCAAGTTGCAAAAAATAATAGCCTTCTTAAATTCAAAAGGGTGTCAAACATTGATGTCCAGATAAACCTGTCTAACCAGCCCTTTTACACCTCACGAACCCAGTAGTGAAGAGTTAAAGCACTTTGTTAATTACACTAGCCTTCAAACATGAAAACCACAACCAATCTCCCCACCTCAAGCTGTCTGCACTTTACACCGCCCTCTTTCACAAGCAATTGTTTTCATCTCAATGCCACAAAGAATCGGTTTCACGCACTTGTCTCCTGAACAGTTGAAGAATGAACTAGGACTACACACGGCCATAACCCCCTAGGTCGCCTTGGTGACGCATCACAGAAGAAAGAGAGCTTCAGAGTGTTTGCTGGCGTAAGATTAACAGCAGGGAAACCATCGACACGTCTTTGATGAAAGTGTGTTTCTATCCTTATAACACTTCCAAGCTCTTAAGTCAGCTGTGAGGAATGGAGCCAGTGATCTGCGTAAGAACTCCGGTTTAAGGGGAGAACACTCATATACCCTGGAGCTGCCTTCGTACATGAACCGAATTATTCTCCGTAACATATATCACAGAACAAAAGCAGCCGTTTCCAGTGGCAACCTTACTACTGCAAAACCAACAGCTGTGGGCTAAGCCCGCTTCTGTGTCGGGGGAGGTCCAGATAAACTCATTGTGGGTTTAGTCTCGAGCAAATGCTGAAAATACACACAGGCCAAAATGAAACCCATTGTGCCGCACGTCTTGTAAATAATCAGATAAATAATAATCAGCTGGTAATTAATTAATTTGTGCCGTTGTTTCTCTCTCTCGAACATTCGGTCCCTTTTAACCATTCAAATCGATTACTACCTAGAGGACTGCATTATCAAACCGGTGTGGGTTAATTCATGACCAGTGGTTCTACAGTCATGAAATAGAGAAATGGGCAATCTAGTCAACAGTTCTGACTCAAAACAACTGGAGACTGTGCTTTTCATAAGCAGCTTGGCGGATTTCCGTCTCACCGGCGTGTCGGAGACTGTGCGTGCATCTACTGCTGTGTGCCGGTGCCTGGTCACGTGAGCGTGTGTTGAGTTCAGAGTGTAATCACTGCAGCAGGGAACGCCAGTCCAAGGCAAAACCCGTCCACTGTGGATACGTCCTGATTGTCGTGCAACATTCATGTCTACACATTCTACATTCTTTAACGATCAATTTCAATGTTTAAATCTATTTTATTTTCCCCCCTTCTTCATTGCACCAGCTCAGTCGTTTAAATAACTGATCTACTGTAACATCACATTACTGTTCCTATAACGTGCTATTGTGGGCGATACAATTGTGCGTAGACTCTCAAACCAGAGGACCTCAACAAAAGCAACTCCCTGGCCTTTTCTTCCATCGCCAAACTGCTGTGTTAATAGTGCGGCCATAGAGAACGAGGGTAAGAATGGAATCAGATGCCGGATAGAAGAAGCCTTAAGCCACTCCAGGGATGTAGCATTAGATAAACAGTGGAATGTACAGTCACATTGAATGGGAGCCGTTTCATTCATGTAAACTCTTTACAAAACAGGGAGAACTATAGCACCAGTTTCGACTTCTACACAGGCGATGCAATAAGTCTGAAATAAAGAAAGGAACAAACAGAAAACGGTCTCAGAATGGAAACCACCACCTTGGTTTAGCTTTGTTTTTCTCTACAGATTCACATTGTGCCAGGTGATGGAATAAGACTGCTATAGCTCTGAACACACACGGCTACTGTACTGTACTCGTTGATTATTGCAACTCTACGCTGTATAATATAAGTCACAGTCTAGATATCACATCTACTCCACTTAGGTTCCATCCAATAAGATTTGGCAAATGGTGCGATGATAAACTGTGGGTTCATAAAGTACTGGCACTGTTTTTCTGTCCACCCAGACCAGACCAGACCAGACCAGACTAGGCCGGATCAGACCAGACAAGGCAGTGGGAGGGAGCTCTCTCTCTGGGGGTCTGGGGAACTGTCAGTACTACTGAGTGGGAGAGCCAGAGAGGAACCACCATCAACTCTTGTACTGTATAATTATAGATATGTGAAGATTATGGCTTCTGGACTGAGACCAAGGGCAGCAAAGTGACACTCAGAAAGTCAACTCTGGGGAAATCCCCACTAATATGTGTTGCTACATGTGACTCTTGGAATTGAGGGCTAGGGCAGAGGGCCGGGCTAGTGTGTTTGTTTTCCTCTTCATTTTTGGCATGTGATGGTGCTTTGATTGCGCTCTTCCTCCTCCTCCTCCTCCTCTCATCCATCCTCTTGTACTTCACTGTGAGTTGCTAGGGGGAGACAGGTTTAGGCAGGGTCTTGCTGCCACGTTCCTTGTAGCTGTTGGAGCCGGAGTACTGCAGGCTGCGGCCGCTGGACTTGAGCCCCACGGAGGAGAGGTTGAGGGAGGTCAGGGGGGTTGGGGAGGAGGGCGAGGAGGAGGGGGGTGGAGGTGGTGGAGGTGGGGGAGGTGGAGGAGGAGGAAGAGGAGGTGGTGGTTGAGGTGGTGGTGGAGTTGGAGGAGCGGCCGTTGGGCAGGGGCAGGGAGGAGGCGCGCTGCTGCTCGCGGAGGAAGCGGTGTTGGCGGAAGGTGGAGGAGAGGAGCAGGGCCTCGGCGCTCAGGCTGGAGGCTGATAGGCTGGCGGCTGACAGGCTGGAGGCTGACAGGCTGGCCAGCAGGGCTTTGGCCTGGCTGGAGGAGACTGTCAGGGAAGACAGCGTCCCCTCCTGTGGATACTTCCTCAGACCCGGGGCGAACACAGTCGAGGCCGAACTGGAGGAGGACAGGCGGCTGGAGAAACTGGCAGCTTTGGTGCCTGACAGGAGGGGCTCAATACTGCTGCTGCTGTTCCCATGGGCCTATGGGTCAGACCCAGGGACATACCAGGAAGAGGAGGAACAGGAGGAGGGACATGGAGAATTGGGGAAAATTGGAAAGGTTTCAGGGGGAAAAAGAGAAATGAAAAAAGAGAGTACAGTCATATAGTTGGTAGTGGTCCCCGACAGCACCCTTCCATTCACACAGACATGCGCACACACAAACATACAGAACACACACGCAAACACACCAAGGGGAGAGTGGTAGATATCTTGTGCATTGTGGGGTCAATGTAGGACATGAGAGGGTACAGGAGTCAGAGACTGCTAATACCCATGTTAAGCCAACAGAGGGTAGGGGGGCTTAAGGGCGTGGACTAGGAGTAGCAGGGGATGGGGTGGGGGTCAGATGCAGCTCTGTAGTCAGGTGGTTGGTGCTGAGGAGGAGTCTGGAGAGGACAGGCACGGGCTGGTCCCTCACTCACTGTGCAGGGTCAGAGGTCACAGAGGCGCAGGTGGAGGGGCGGGCCGGGTGGTACAGGATGGCCCAGGAGGATCACACAGGTGACAGGGTGGTGGGTGAGGTGGTGGTGGTGCCCCAGGAACAGGTGGTGTTGAGAGGCACAGGCAGGGTGGGGTGAGGGACGAGGGGTGAGAGGTGGGGGGTGAGGGAGGAGGGGTGAGATGAGAACAAGAGACAAACACAGGAAATTCAGGTTAGTATCAGCTAATGTTGATGCTAGCCAAGAGCGCCAAATACACAGAATGAGACAATATATTCTTTTTTTGTATTATGATACCAACAGTCGGAAGTGAAAATGTAACGGAAGTGTACAGGGGTTACACTGCTGTTGTCCGTTACTGTTTTGACCGTTTTTTTAATGGCCGTCCGAGTCATTAAAAATGCAAAACACATTAAATGAACAGCAATACGCATATTCCCCTTTGTGTGATGCTAGAGTACACCAGTAGATGGCGCTGTGTTGGCAGTGAGACATTGTGGTAGCGCTGTACACATTACACAGTACAGGGGGTGTATTCTCTGTAAATGCAGTCTGCCAGCATTCAGTCTCTCTCATAGAGGAAGGCTGGAGGCGAGTGTCAGTGCCAGGGCATGGGCACAACACAGGCAGTGTCAAATACTAACAGAGCTATGCCAGAGCACGGGTGTGTGAGGGTCCCCTACTCTGTGATCAGTCCTACTTCGGTGCCACTGGCTGATGACACCTGTCTAGACATCTGTGCTTGTGGGTGGGGGGTGAGAGGAAGAGGAAGAGTCTGATGTGACTATCCCAACTCTGTATCATCAGTCAGACAGACACTGGGAGAGAGCGATACCAGGTTTTATATCAAAGGCCATTGTTTATTTAGAGGTGACTTTGATTAAATCCAGGATTGCAAATCATTTGCTCTTGAATAACTCTTGTACATAAATATGTCAAAAGTTCTCTTCCACAAGGCAACCCACTATTTCTGAGAGGTTTCTACTCTGCCCTGCATGTTGATTGGTTGGAGGGTGTTAGTGTGGAGATTTGGAGAGGGAGAGGGGATTTGGTCTGTGTGGTTGGTCGGACAGCAGGTGCGTGTTGTGTGGCCTGTGAGGCTTTAACCTGCTCTGTTGGCTGCTGCTGTCTGCCCCCAGAGAGAGGGGCTGTTCCTTCTGCCTGAGGACACCCTCTCTCTCCTCTCTCTCCTCTCTCTCCTCTCTCTCAAGCCTGGCTACCGCAACATTTATTCCGCTCTGTTAGTGCGGTAAGATAGCCTCCTCTCATCTCCAGAAGCTCAGAGCTGCCTGCCAAAAGACTGTGTCGTGGGACTGCCCCCCCCCCCACTAGCCTGCTTCACAGCCAGAAGTAATAAGAAGCGAAATGGGAAATGGAAATCGAGGATTGTGGTATGAAAATGATTCACATTGTCATGGCCTCCTTGATCTGCTCCAAGGCCAACAAACCGAAATGGTGGCTTTGAACTGTCTGTTCTTATAACAGCTCAGTGATTTAAAAAATCCTCTCATGCCTGGATGGCTCTGACGTCTCCTGGTACTGTAGCAGTGCCTAATAACAAGCAGCACAACGGCACTGAGTATCATCTCACAATGCACTGTTCAGTCTCCCACACACACACACACACACACACACACACACGCACACACACACACACACACGCACACACACACACACACACACACACACACACACACACACACACACACACACACACACACACACACACACACACACACACACACACACACACACACACACACACACACACACACACACACACACACACACACACACACACACACACACAGTACAGACAGATAACACAAATATGAAAGCTTTCGCACCACCGATAACGTCAATTCATAACACCACTGTGGATATAAGCAGAAAAGTGACAAACAGAGAAAGGATAGGACGATTAAAGGAAAGCGTGATGAGAGAGAGAGAAGGTCAGAGAGAGAGAAGGTCAATGTAAGAGTATGGGGTCAGAGGTCATCTCTGGGGAGAAGAGATCTCTTTACCTTCAGCTGTGGCTCCAGTAGAAAGGACACCCACGGTGGGCATGTCTGGGTGGGTGTGAGTCAAAAACACAGCATCAGTAGAGAGTGGGGCTACTAACTTACAACTCTATGGGAGTGTGGAAACTAACTTATAACTCTATGGAACCAGAACCCCTCCACTGATTTCTTGGGCTCAGTGCTAGTGAATGACACTCAATCTGTCTTCATCATAAGGGAGGTTTCTGAGTCAAAGGTGAACAAGGGGATTAGCTCACTAAAGAACTCTAAAGCCAAAGATGTGTTTGGGATGGACTCTACCTTTCTTAAAAACTACAAAGAGTCACTCATTGGCCCCATTACTAAGGTCACCAACACATCTATTGGTCTCGGTGTGTTTCCAAGGGTATGGAAGTCGGCCATAATAACGGCCATCTTTAAATCAGGCGACCCTGCTGACGTGAGTAACTACAGGCCCATTAGTATACTACCTGTGGTGTCAAAGGTTGTTGAAAAGTGTGTAGCAGAACAACTGATTGCCCACCTCAACAACAGCCCCTTCACATTACACTCCATGCAGTTTGGCTTCAGAGCGAAACACTCTACAGAAACGGCCAACTGCTTTCTTCTGGAAAATGTGAAGTCCAAGATGGACAAAGGGTGTGCTGTTGGGGCTGTGTTTCTGGACCTAAGGAAGGCTTTTGATACTGTTAACCATGAGATTCTCATCACAAAATTGTCCAAGTTCAACTTTTCCCCTGATGCCTTGAGATGGATGAAATCATACCTTGAAGGCAGAACTCAGTGTGTCAGAGTGAGCAATTAGCTGTCGCCCACTCGTAGCTATGATGTGGGCGTGCCCCAAGGGTCAATACTGGGGCCCCTCCTGTTCAACCTGTACATTAATGATCTGCCTTCTGTCTGTACTGGGTCTGAAGTTCAAATGTATGCAGATGATACAGTGATATATGTGCATGCAAAGAGCAAACAACAAGCTGCACAAGAACTCACTACTGTAATGGTCCAGGTTACAAAGTGGCTCAGTGACTCGTGTTTGCATCTCAATGTGAAAAAAACTGTTTGCATGTTCTTCACAAAGAGGGCAACAGATGCTACTGAGCCAGATGTCTATGTGTCAGGGGAGAAGCTCCAGGTGGTATCCGATTTTAAGTACCTTGGCATCATACTTGATTCCAACCTCTCTTTTAAAAAGCATGTGAAAAAGGTAATTCAAATAACCAAATTCAACCTAGCTAATTTCCGATTTATACGAAATTGTTTGACTACAGAGGTAGCAAAACTGTACTTCAATTCTATGATACTCCCCCACTTAACATACTGCTTGACTAGTTGGGCACAAGCTTGCTGTACAACATTAAAACCTATTCAGTCTGTCTACAAACAGGCTCTCAAAGTGCTTGATAGGAAGCCCAATAGCCATCATCATTGTCACATCCTTAGAAAGCATGAGCTCTTGAGTTGGGAAAATCTTGTGCAATACACCGACGCATGTCTTGTATTCAAGATCCTTAATGGCCTGGCTCCCCCTCCACTCAATATTTTTGTTAAACAGAAAACCCAGACATATGGCAGCAGATCCACAAGGTCTGCCATGAGAGGTGACTGTATAGTTCCCCTAAGGAAAAGCACCTTTAGTAAATCTGCATTCTCTGTGAGAGCTTCCCATGTCTGGAATACACTGCCATCAGACACACATAACTGCACCACATATCACACTTTCACAAAATGCTTGAAGACCTGGCTAAAGGTCAATCAGATTTGTGAACATGGTCCCTAGCTGTGTGTTGCCGCTTTCCATGTTGTCTGTTGTCTGTAGCTTGTGAGGTGTGGAAACACTTTGTTGCTTTTATGAATTTTGTTTTGCTGCTTTTTGTTCTATGTTGCTCTGTCTGTATGCTATTTCTTGCTTGTCCTATGTTGCTATGTCTTGCTTGTTCTATGGTGCTATTGTCTATATTGTAATTGTTTTTAATAACCTGCCCAGGGACTGCGGTTGAAAATTAGCCGGCTGGCTAAAACCGGCACTTTTACTGAAACGTTGATTAATGTGCACTGTCCCTGTAAAAATAAAATAAAATAAAACTAAACTATGGGAGTGGGGAAACTAAATTACAACTCTATGGGAGTGTGGAAACTAACTTATAACTCTATGGGAGTGGGGAAACTAACTTATAACTCTATGGTAGTGGGGAAACTAACTTATAACTCTATGGGAGTGGGGAAACTAACTTATAACTCTATGGGAGTGGGGAAACTAACTTATAACTCTATGGGAGTGGGGAAACTAACTTATAACTCTATGGGAGTGGGGAAACTAACTTATAACTCTATGGGAGTGGGGAAACTAACTTATAACTCTATGGGAGTGGGGAAACTAACTTATAACTCTATGGTAGTGGGGAAACTAACTTATAACTCTATGGGAGTGGGGAAACTAACTTATAACTCTATGGGAGTGGGGAAACTAACTTATAACTCTATGGGAGTGGGGAAACTAACTTACAACTCTATGGGAGTGGGGAAACTAACTTACAACTCTATGGGAGTGGGGAAACTAACTTATAACTCTATGGGAGTGGGGAAACTAACTTATAACTCTATAGGAGTGGGGAAACTAACTTATAACTCTATGGGAGTGGGGAAACTAACTTATAACTCTATGGGAGTGGGGAAACTAACTTATAACTCTATGGGAGTGGGGAAACTAACTTATAACTCTATGGGAGTGGGGAAACTAACTTATAACTCTATGGGAGTGGGGAAACTAACTTATAACTCTATGGGAGTGGGGAAACTAACTTATAACTCTATGGGAGTGGGGAAACTAACTTATAACTCTATGGTAGTGGGGAAACTAACTTATAACAGTATGGGAGTGTGGAAACTAACTTATAACTCTATGGGAGTGGGGAAACTAACTTATAACTCTATGGTAGTGGGGAAACTAACTTATAACTCTATGGGAGTGTGGAAACTAACTTATAACTCTATGGGAGTGGGGAAACTAACTTATAACTCTTTGGGAGTGGGGAAACTAACTTATAACTCTATGGGAGTGTGGAAACTAACTTATAACTCTATGGGAGTGGGGAAACTAACTTATAACTCTATGGGAGTGGGGAAACTAACTTACAACTCTATGGGAGTGGGGAAACTAACTTACAACTCTATGGGAGTGGGGAAACTAACTTATAACTCTATGGGAGTGGGGAAACTAACTTATAACTCTATGGGAGTGGGGAAACTAACTTATAACTCTATGGGAGTGGGGAAACTAACTTATAACTCTATGGGAGTGGGGAAACTAACTTATAACTCTATGGGAGTGGGGAAACTAACTTAAAACTCTATGGGAGTGTGGAAACTAACTTATAACTCTATGGGAGTGGGGAAACTAACTTATAACTCTATGGGAGTGGGGAAACTAACTTATAACTCTATGGGAGTGGGGAAACTAACTTATAACTCTATGAGAGTGTGGAAACTGACTTATAACTCTATGGGAGTGGGGAAACTAACTTATAACTCTATGGGAGTGGGGAAACTAACTTATAACTCTATGGGAGTGGGGAAACTAACTTATAACTCTATTGGAGTGGGGAAACTAACTTAAAACTCTATGAGAGTGTGGAAACTAACTTATAACTCTATGGGAGTGGGGAAACTAACTTAAAACTCTATGAGATTGTGGAAACTAACTTATAACTCTATGGGAGTGGGGAAACTAACTTATAACTCTATGGGAGTGGGGAAACTAACTTATAACTCTATGGGAGTGTGGAAACTAACTTAAAACTCTATGAGAGTGTGGAAACTGACTTACAACTCTATGGGAGTGTGGAAACTAACTTAAAACTCTATGAGAGTGTGGAAACTAACTTATAACTCTATGAGAGTGGGGAAACTGACTTACAACTCTATGAGAGTGTGGAAACTGACTTATAACTCTATAAGAGTGGGGAAACTGACTTACAACTCTGAGAGTGTGGAAACTGACTTACAACTCTATGGGAGTGGGGAAACTGACTTATAACTCTATAGGAGTGGGGAAACTAACTTATAACTCTATGGGAGTGGGGAAACTAACTTATAACTCTATGAGAGTGGGGAAACTGACTTATAACTCTATGAGAGTGGGGAAACTAACTTACAATTCTATGAGAGTGGGGAAACTGACTTACAACTCTATGGGAGTGGGGAAACTGACTTACAACTCTATGAGAGTGTGGAAACTAACTTACAACTCTATAAGAGTAGGGAAACTATCTTATAACTCTATGAGAGTGTGGAAACTAACTTACAACTCTATGAGAGTGGGGAAACTAACTTACAACTCTATGAGAGTGGGGAAACTAACTTACAACTCTATGGGAGTGGGGAAACTAACTTACAACTCTATGAGAGTGGGGAAACTAACTTACAACTCTATGAGAGTGGGGAAACTGACTTATAACTCTATAGGAGTGGGGCTACTAACTTATAACTCTATGGGAGTGGGGAAACTAACTTATAACTCTATGGGAGTGGGGAAACTAACTTATAACTCTATAGGAGTGGGGAAACTAACTTATAACTCTATGGGAGTGGGGAAACTAACTTACAACTCTATGAGAGTGGGGAAACTGACTTATAACTCTATGGGAGTGGGGAAACTAACTTATAACTCTATGGGAGTGGGGAAACTGACTTACAACTCTATGGGAGTGGGGAAACTGACTTATAACTCTATGAGAGTGTGGAAACTGACTTACAACTCTATGGGAGTGGGGAAACTGACTTATAACTCTATGAGAGTGTGGAAACTGACTTACAACTCTATGGGAGTGGGGAAACTAACTTATAACTCTATGGGAGTGTGGAAACTGACTTATAACTCTATGGGAGTGGGGAAACTAACTTATAACTCTATGAGAGTGTGGAAACTAACTTATAACTCTATGAGAGTGTGGAAACTGACTTATAACTCTATGAGAGTGGGGAAACTAACTTATAACTCTATGGGAGTGGGGAAACTAACTTATAACTCTATGAGAGTGTGGAAACTGACTTATAACTCTATAGGAGTGGGGAAACTAACTTATAACTCTATGGGAGTGGGGAAACTAACTTAAAACTCTATGAGAGTGGGGAAACTAACTTACAACTCTATAGGAGTGGGGGAAATTGACTTACAAATCTATGGTAGTGGGGAAACTAACTTATAACTCTATGGGAGTGGGGAAACTGACTTATAACTCTATGAGAGTGTGGAAACTGACTTACAACTCTATGGGAGTGGGGAAACTAACTTATAACTCTATGGGAGTGTGGAAACTGACTTATAACTCTATGGGAGTGGGGAAACTAACTTATAACTCTATGAGAGTGTGGAAACTAACTTATAACTCTATGAGAGTGTGGAAACTGACTTATAACTCTATGAGAGTGTGGAAACTGACTTTTAAACTCTATGAGAGTGTGGAAACTGACTTATAACTCTATGAGAGTGTGGAAACTGACTTATAACTCTATGGGAGTGGGGAAACTAACTTACAACTCTATAGGAGTGGGGGAAATTGACTTACGAAGCTATGAGAGTGGGGAAACTGACTTATAACTCTATAGGAGTGGGGAAACTGACTTATAACTCTATAGGAGTGGGGCTACTAACTTATAACTCTATGAGAGTGGGGAAACTAACTTCCAAATCTATGAGAGTGGGGGAAATTGACTTACAAATCTATGGGAGTGGGGAAACTAACTTACATCTCTGTTGGAGTGGGGAAACTAGGGGGGGCACCTTATGTCTCTATGGGTCAACTAATATGGTGGGTGGATGGGCACCTGGCTGGCACAGTACCCTGGGCTGTATAGTATAGGTAGGCATCTGACAGTGTTCAGGTGGAGTAATGAGAGAAGACAGACATCCATGGCATGTTATGTCAATACAAACAGCCTGCTGTCAGTCATTGAGTAGTGGGAAGATTGACTTCTGCGTCATATGTTGATTCAAAATGCTCTGAAATGGGTTTAGTAATGTCTTTGTTACTGTTGTTGTTGGCGCTATCTTAACTTATGGCCTGGTGCCGACTCTGAGAGAGATTGTTTTGAGTGTCTTTTCTTTGGGCGAGGGGATAGTGTTTTCACACAGCCTATTTTCAGTGTAATTATTTGCAACAGTCTGTGGACAAAGGGAGCAGGCTGAGATCCTGTGTCCTCATACTGAAATAATGGGATTCATTTTCCTCTCAGTGGGCTAGAAGGAGGCCACTCCACCCCCACAGCTTTCCAAAAACAGGGAAAAAGAGGGAGGGAACAAGAGACACACGAGGAGAGAGAGAAAGACAGAGGTGGGAAAAGAGAGACACAGGGGGAGAGAGAGAAAGACACAGGTGGGAAAAGAGAGACACAGGGGGAGAGAGAGAAAGACAGGTGGGAAAAGAGAGACACAGGGGGAGAGAGAGAAAGACAGAGGTGGGAAAAGAGAGACACGGGGGAGAGAGAGAAAGACAGAGGTGGGAAAAGAGAGACACAGGGGGAGAGAGAGAAAGACAGAGGTGGGAAAAGAGAGACACAGGGGGAGAGAGAGAAAGACAGGTGGGAAAAGAGAGACAGCCAAATTGAAAGAACAATAAATAATAGGGATGAAAAAGATTGGTCAGTAAGGAAGGAGTGATGAATAAAACGGAGGAAGAGAGAGAAAGCGAGTGACAGCTGAAGGGAGCACACTGGGAGGAAGCACTGTGCTCGTCATATTGAATAATCAATGATTGCACTGACACAACTGAGTACTGTACTGATTAGCCTCAGCCTACATTGGGAGACAAGGGAATTCGAGATTCCTCCCATGTTTACCTAAATAGCTACTAGTCAGCCTAGTCGCATACCACACTCTCTCTATATATTATATATGCATCTCTCTCTCTGTCTCTCCCTACATCTTTCTCTGCCCAGCCCAGCCCTCTCTCTCTCTCTCTCTCTCTCTCTCTCTCTCCTCTCTCTCTCTTGCTCCCCCCCTCTCTCTCCTCTCTCTCTCTCTCTCTCTCTCTCTCTCTCTCTCTCTCTCTCTCTCTCTCTCTCTCTCTCTCTCTCTCTCTCTCTCTCTCTCTGCATGCTGGGAGTGATTGGTGCATGCTGGGAATTGTTTGAGTGAAGGAGTGCGTGTGTTGTGGAGAATTACCCTGATTTTGGCAGGGATGGCATCCCGAATGGGGATGCCGTCCCTGTCACTTCGGCACGGCTTTAGGTCACAGTGGAGGAGTTTCTGGTCGCCGTAGGAGAGAAGGTAGGATACGAGAATGTTGCTTATGCATCCCGGATGAATAAAGCGGGGGTGGTATTTCTTAAAGAAGAGTGTCTTGTTGATCGGATGGTTGAGCATGGCATACTTCTTAAAGGAATGTTTATTCAAGTTACGCCGCTTTATTCAAGTTACGGTAACGATTTCAAATGTACCGCCGTTTATTCCAAATGAGCTATTGGAGCGCGAATTATTGCACTTTGGGAAGTTCGCCAGTTCAATGAAGGTTGTCCCGTTGGGTTGCAAACACCCGGCGTTGAAACAGGTAATGTCATTTCGGCGACAGATGTTTATGTTTTTGGACTCATCGGAGCAGACTTCAGAGTTATCATTTAAAATCAAGTATGACAATAGACTGTATATGGCTTATGCTAGTACGGGTAGTCAACTGTCTTTTGAGTGCGGGGATTTTGGTCATAAGCGACATGTTTGCCCGAAAAGGGAGAAGGTAGAGGGAGGGGTGCAGGTGGTCATCGATAGCGGTAGAACAGCCACAAGCACCGGTTGCTGAGGAACAAGTTATCCGTGTTGAGGGCACGGAGTTGCAACTTGTATTAGAGGGAAATGTTATGCAGCAGAAAAATATTGTTGTAGAAGGTAAGGATGTATCTGAAGAGCCAGTTCCTCAGATTAGTGAGCAGGTGCCCAGTACGAGTGCTGGGGTAAAGGAGGGGGTTCATGTGGAGCTAAGCTCCCAGGTGGTGGAGGAGATGCCCAGTACGAATGCTGGGGTACAAGAG
Source organism: Oncorhynchus gorbuscha (assembly GCF_021184085.1). NCBI lineage: Eukaryota > Metazoa > Chordata > Actinopteri > Salmoniformes > Salmonidae > Oncorhynchus > Oncorhynchus gorbuscha. The sequence continues at coordinate 24,473,075 of NC_060188.1, read as the reverse complement.
GGGGTTCATGTGGAGCTAGGCTCCCAGGTAGTGGAGGAGATGCCCACTACGAGTGCTGGGGTTCATGTGGAGCTAGGCTCCCAGGTAGTGGAGGAGATGCCCACTACGAGTCCTGGGGTTCATGTGGAGCTAGGCTCCCAGGTAGTGGAGGAGATGCCCACTACGAGTGCTGGGGTTCATGTGGAGCTAGGCTCCCAGGTAGTGGAGGAGATGCCCACTACGAGTGCTGGGGTTCATGTGGAGCTAGGCTCCCAGGTAGTGGAGGAGATGGCCACTACGAGTGCTGGGGTTCATGTGGAGCTAGGCTCCCAGGTAGTGGAGGAGATGCCCACTACGAGTGCTGGGGTTCATGTGGAGCTAGGCTCCCAGGTAGTCGAGGAGATTCCCACTACGAGTAATGAGGTTCAGGTGGGGCGAGTCTCCCAGGTAGTGGAGGAGATGCTTGGTACGAGTGATGAGGTGCAAGTGGGGAGTGTTGAAAGGGGTGTGGTAGAGGGGAGTCAGTTGTCTGTGGTCTCAGCTGAGGATCAGGAGAAGGATATGGATATCTCTTTTGATATAATAGCTGCTGGTGAGGACTCAGTTTATGATCTAGAGGAGGTAAATGAGTTTCTGGATCAGACTTTTGGGAAATCTGTCAAATTGGCAGATTATTTTGACGTTGATAAATTTGTGAGGTCAGCTGTGATGTTACAGAAGACAGTGGGGTTAGACCAATTGAGTGAGAAGACGCGGTTTCGCTTGAGGAAATTTGTTACTGCTGTCACAGCAGCAAAAGGTGTTGGGAAACGTGGTCAGGTTAATAAGAGAAGATTAAACAATGATGATGATCATGCTTCATAGGGTGTCTTTTTTCTCCTTGGTTTCTCTGTGGTTTATTCTGCTTTTCCTTTCTCTTTTCTATATGGAGGTACTAAGGGTTGGTTCTCTCAGTATTAATGGGGGAAGGGACAGGAATACGAGGGCTTGGGTATTAGAAGTAATAAAACATGTGGTGGGAGGGGCAGCATGTACTCATGGTGCTAATTTCAGTGCTGGGGTGGCAATCTTGTTTTCCTCAGGTTTAGGGGTGACTGTGGTATCTACAACAGAGATTGTCAAGGGTCGGGTTTTATTGGTCAAGGTGGATGTTATGGTTATTTTTTATTTTTTTGAATGTTAATGCTCCTAATAAGAGTACAGCGCGTATTGCTGTATTTGATCAAATAAAGGAAACCTAAAGACAGTGTGACCGAGAGGGGTGTATGGTTTTAGGGGGGAACTGGAACTGTACAGTGGATTTCACTGTTGATAGCACCGCTGAAGAACCTCACCTGTGGTCAGCCACTTGCCTGTCTGGCCTATTAACTGAGTTTGAGCTTTCTGATGTGTGGAGAGTAAGGAATGCAAAGGTTAAGCAGTACACATGGCTAAAAGTTAATGAAGGTTGTGTCAGTGCAGCAAGGTTAGACAGGTTGTATGTATCTGAGCAATACTGTAGTAGGGTTGGAAGGTTAGACAAGTTGTATGTATCTGAGCAATACTGTAGTAGGGTTGGAAGGTGTGACATTACTCCTGTGGGTTTCTCTGATCATCATATTGTTACTGTTGATATTCACTTGTCCTGTCCACAAAGGTCATCACCTTACTGGTATTTTAATGTTAAATTGTTACATGATTTCATGTTTTGTGAAAGGTTTGTGTTGTTTTGGGAAAAAATGGAGGGTGAATTTTGAGTCCTTGAGACAATGGTGGGCCCAAATACTATTATTTTGTCAACAGTATACTGCTCGGTCTCAAATTGAATTTAAAGAGACAATCAAGGCCCTTGAACAGGACATCAAGTCTATTGAATTGAAGCTGCTCACTCAGAACGACCCTGGACCAGTCATGAACTTACAGGACAAGAGACATGAACTGAGGTCGTTTCTGCATGAAAGAGTGAAGGGTGCCTTGATTAGGTCTCGTTTCGCTTCCCTCAAGGATATGGATTCTCCTAGCGCTTAAAAAAATTAACTAGGACAGTCGACATTGCAACGTAAACAGATGGTCTGCCTTCGTCTCCCTGATGGGAAGGGCACCACGGATGACAGTGAAATGCGTCAACATGCCGTGGATTTCTACTCGGCCCTCTATAAGGCGGAGGATTGTGACTCTCTGTGTACTGAACAGTTGTTACACGGTCTTCCTCAATTGGGACCTGAGCAGAGAGTCGCATTGGACTCTGACATTACTCTGCAAGAGCTGTCCACAGCAGTTATGCAGCTCTCAACAGGCCGAGCCCCTGGCATTGATGGTTTACCATCTGAGTTTTCTAAGCATTTTTGGGGGTCTATTGTAGAGGATTTTTATGAAGTGGTGTGTGAATCCTTTCATGAGGGTTATCTTCCTGTATCCTGTCAACGTGTGGTGCTTTCACTGTTGCCAAAAAAGGGGGATTTGATTGAACCAATGCTTTGTTTTTTAAGAACAAAGCTTACTGGTTTCTCTGTGCCAGGTGTAAGGAAGGGTCCCACGATAGCACTGTCTGCGTATGCAGATGACAAGACAGTTTTTATTACAGGGGGGTGAAGATGTTAAGGTTCTCGCAAACACTTTAAAGGTTTATGAGGGGGCCTCCTCAGCTAGAGTCAATTGGGGAAAGAGTGAAGCTCTGTGGGCAGGTCAGCTTCAGACGGGGTCTGCTCCACGGTTATCAGGGGGGCTTCAGTGGGGCAGAGGTGGGATGAAGACTTTGCTTTTTTTTTTAGACTCCGATGTCTTTCAGAAAAAGAACTGGGAGGGTGTAGTGGAGAAGGTGTGTGCCAGACTGTCAAGATGGAAATGGATGCTGCCCCAGCTGTCTTATAGGGGAAGGGTACTGGTAGCTAATAATCTTGCTGCCTCTACCCTGTGGCACAGACTAATGATTTTGTAGCCACCAAAGGTTCTGGTACAAGAGCTTCAGAGGACCCTTGTCAATTTCTTCTGGTCTGGACAACACTGGATTAAAGCTGCAGCCCTGTACCTGCCACTGCACGAGGGCGGGCAAGGCCTGGAGGACATTTCCTCTAGGGTCATGGCTTTCCGGCTTCAAGCAGCCCAGAGACTGTTGTACAGTGACGGTTCTAGCTGGGTCGACACAGCCTACACACTGATGAGGAGAGCGGGCTGTTTGGGCTTAGACAAGTACCTTTTCCTCTTAAAGATGGAGGAGGGGGGGGTGAATTGCCTGGCCAGACTTCATTTTATGAGTCTGTTATGCAGGCTTGGAGAGTCCTTGTCAGGCCGGCACGCCACCAGGGATGTGGCTTTTTGAAGAGCCTCTTTTTTATAACACTGCCATCCAGTCCCGTGCTCTGGGTTCAGCCAGTCTATGTTCATGCCTGCTAGGCTTGGGGTGTACCAAGCTGGGTCATCTGATGCGGAGCAGGAGCAGATCGTTGGAGGAGCTGGGAGAAAGAGAAGGGATCCGATCATCTCGCTTACTGAGGAAGGTCGTCGCTGAGGTCTTTGACTCCTTGCCAGTACTTCATCTGCAGTATGTGACTGACACTTCCAAATCTGATCGGTGGAAGGAGGGTCTGGATTATATGTTCCCTGCACTGATTGTTAGTGCTGCGATGGGGGCATTCGAGGAGGACGTGGGGATGCTGCTTTCCTTCCATACCATGGAGCTGGGGGAGTTCAAGGAGGTGGGAAAGAAGGCCATGTACAGAATATGTGTAGAGGTGTCCGATGCCTCTTCCCTGGAAGGGGTAAAATCGACGAGGTGGGCAGGTGTGCTTGGTCCAGGTGCCTCCCCAAAAGGCTGTTGGCGATCATTATACAAACTGCCTATTGATAAGAGGACAGCTGACCTCCAATGGAGGCTAATACATGGAACTATAGCCACCAACATGCATCTGGTACACCTGGATCCTGCTGTTGGGGAGGGGTGTCCATTCTGTGCTGAGTCTGAAACTCTGGCACATCTGTTTTTACAGTGTCCCAGGTTGGTCGGGATAATTGAACTGATCACTGATTGGTTCTCAGCATTGGGAGAGGTTTTCCCTTCCGAACTGTATATATTGGGGCCAAAGTACAGGTTTAGTCAAAAGGGTGTAGTTGTGTTGCTTAATTTTGTGTTAGGGGCAGCAAAATTAGTGATATGGAAGACCCGAAAGAACAGTATTCGGGGACAGGGGTCTGTGGATGTGGTGGGAATGTTGGCAGCGAGACTAAGGGTTGAGTTTGCCTATTATAATTTGTCAACAATATTGATTTGTTTATGAGTATATGGGGTATTCAGAGGCTGTTGTGTCTAGTTACTGTGGAGGAGGAATTGGAGTTGTGTTTTTAATTGATGTGTACCTGTGGTTTTGTATGAGTATTTATTGTGTTGTGGGCTCCCAGACCCAATAAAGATGATTTAAAACAAAAACAAAAAAACTCTCTCTCTCTCTCACACACACACACACACACACACACACACACACACACACACACACACACACACACACACACACACACACACACACACACACACACACACACACACACACACACACACACACACACACACACACACACACACACACACACACACACACACACACACACACACACACACACACACACACCTCTCTCTCTTGATTCACATGAATGGCTCCCTCTCTGAATTCTCCTTCTCCCAATCAAAGTATTTTTAGCATGTAGAGGGGGTTTAGGTGCACCTCAGTGCTCTGGTATTTTTCAAGTAACATTGACATTAAAGATTATTTCATTGACATGACTCCTGCCTGCACCAGAGAGGAGAGTTCTCTCTCAGTTCGACTTTGTTCTCACACGGCTGATCAGTTCCATTTCCCCGTCTCCCCTGGGTCCCCTTGCATTTCCAAACTTATAACCCAACATCCTCCAAAACCTTCAGGTGCCCTGGTGCACTACACTATCGATTCCATACACTATCTATATCACCTTTATCAAACAGGACCCTAGTAGTACTAGTGGCTCTGGCTAATCCATCGACGGTCTGTGGACTAAGAAGTCACACCAAGATATGGAGGTACACTAGTACAACAGTGGAATAGGCCACCTTGTGCAGAAGATGGAGGTGTGGGGTCAGTTAGGTAGGGGCAGTCAGTAGTAGATGATCAGGCTCACTAGAATACAGTACCTGCTGCTGGCCCTTGAGGAAGTCTTCCCTCGTGCCAGTTTTGGTCTTCTCTGTGCCGCTCTGCTGCAGGTGCTTCAGTCTGGAGGCAGCCGAGGAGTGGCCTTTACCCACAGCTGAAGAGCTGTTGCCTCCCTGGAGAAGGAGACAAGGAGAGGAGAAGAGGGGAGAGAAGTGTATTAGTGTCACAGAGGACGAACAGATTTACATTTCATTCCTTTTAATCAGACATATACCAACTCAATAGAAGCTCTCACCCGGTATCCCCGCCGGCTAGCCCTCGCTGAAACACCTCCCTGCTATCCGCCCCACTGACTTTCACTACATCATTACACACTGGCTGCAGAAGATCTGACAAACAGGTGAATATGGAAATGGAAAATTCAAAGTGGTGTTTGCGTAGCGTGGCTGCACCAGGGGCTCCATCATATGATGTCGTCGGCTCAACCATTTTCTCTGCCTCTAATATGCAAAAAGTAAATACGCACCCACTCACTCCAACATACATCCTATCTACTCCCCAACCTCCTCCACACTCGCACATTGGCTAATAGGAAAGGCAGTGCATATGATTACAGGAGACGGAGCTCCCAGTATGGTATGCTAATATGAATCATTAAGGGGTAGAGTAGGGAACCTGGGTGAAGGATCTGATTGGCCTAATGAGACCCAGTTAAAGGCAGTGGTGGTTACAGTGCTAAGGGTGATGCAACAAGGCGTGAAAACGCTGCAACTCCACACAAAACCCCACGTCAAGCCCACGGGACCTGTTTCTCCAGCTGAACGGCCGAGAGGAGAAACAGTCCCTGACAGTCAGCCCCACTGTAGCTTGGCACTCCACTGCAGTTGGACTGAATGGAGGTCCATGTACACACTGAGACATCATGGTGGTCCATGCTACAGTCTACCTCTTCACCTGTCTATCTCTAACTCTCTATTTATCATCACTATTCAACCATGTATTTCATTTTGGGAGCTTTACAAGGAGAGTTGACCTAAAGGTGAAATGACAAACTCCGACTCCCAGCATGCAATGAGCCCTCCGAGGTCTGGTCTGCCCTATGCTAATGATTTACTATGGGATAATGAAAACAACAGTGTGCGTCTGTATTCAGTTTCAGACCAATTTGTAAACAAGTTTCAACATTTTGTTTGTCGATAAGCCGATTGAAAGTTCAAGGTAAAGCTATAATAGTTGTGTATGCAGGTAACTGGTAATTGATTACAGAGACGAGAGAAGCAGCAAAGGACGAAGACAAGACAAAGACGTGCAGAAAGGGGGGGAAATAAAGAGGGGAGAGAAAGAGAAACGACAGTTTATTGCAGCAGAGATTGGACTTGCCCTGGTTTACAGAGTAGAAACAGAGGATCAATGAAAAGAAAATGAACAACCCGTCTCCCAAGTGGACAGTAGCCGCACATAACTAATCACAGTACAGAGAAGGAGAGCATCTCCTGCCGGCTCCTTGGAGTTGAACAGATTAAAGATTTAAAGCCTTCAGGATTTAAAACATTGTTTGGACTGACAAAATCTACCCGTTTTCACAGGGAGCAGACGACAGATTACTTGTATGTGGGAATTGGCAGAAACAGCAACCCCAACACTTCAAGCCAAAAAGACAGAAGAGGATAGAGAGAAGTGAGTGCATGCCCTCTAAAGAGCAGAGTCTATGCAGGGGTGCATGTTATAGACCTTGGTCATCGTGGCAGGAGTGTAGGAGGGTTTGGGCTTGGGTGGGACTGGGGGCTTCTTGGTCTCTGAGGTGCTGGTGCCAGGCATCTGGGCTGGGGCTGGAGCCTCTGACAAGGAAGTGTCAGTGGGGAGTGTGCGGATGGAGAGATGCACTGTGGTGGGGTGGCCACTGAGCTCCAGCAGGGTGTTCTCCAGCTCACGGATGGTTTCATCCAGGCTGTCCAGCCTGCTGTAGGTGCTGCTCCTAATGTCCTCTCCCTGCTTCCAGGGGTTCAGTCCCTGTTCTTCCCTGGCCTGGCTCTCCTTACAACCTGCAGACCCTTTGGGTTTCACTGCTGCTTCTGCAGAGTCCTGACTGGGCTCCGGAAGGGTGGCTAGAATGCTCTTTGTTCCAGTGCTGTGAGGGAGTTTCAGGTTCCTGGCCCCTGTCTCCACCCCTCTCCTCAGAACCTCTCTCAGAGAGTCCTGCTGCTCAGGGGCGAGAGTTATCCTGGAACCCAGGGTACCGAGGCTGCTGCTCAGGCTGCAGTGAGAAGATCCTGCTCTGGGCTTGGGGTTCACCTTGGTTGACCCTGTGTCTTCCTCCCTGCCCAGCAGTAACTGCAGCTTCCTGTAGGCCTCTCTGACCGTCACAGACTCCCTGAAGAGTACCAGTAGTGGAGCCCCACACAGACGGGGTTCAGTGCTTTCCTCTGAAGGCTGAGGTGGGATGGTGAGTGTCTGTAGAGCCTCTCCCCAGGTCCTGCTGAGCTTCTGGGCCTCCGAGGGTGACATCACCATCACCCCCAGCTCAGTCAGCACCAAGGACAGCTCTTCTCTCTCCTCCCTCTCTTCCTCCTTCTCAAAGGAGTCCAGGATTCTCAGCTCCCCCCGCCGAGAGGGTTTCCTCTGGGGCTGGCTGACGGGATCCTTCCCCTTAGAGACCTCCTGGATCTGGGGGACTGTCTGGGGAGGAGCAGTCTGGCTCTGGGACAGGTCCACTGTTGGGGACATCTGATGGTCCTGTGTCAAGTCTCTGCCAAAGCCTTCTGACGAAGAGAGTGAAACTGACACACACTCTGTCAGCACAATCCGGGGGACAGGAGAGAAGGACGGACCAGGAAGGGCCGTGCTCTGTGCCTGTTAAACAGAATGGGTGATTAGAAGTAATAGTCCAACATACATTCAATAAGATAAAATAGGATTGTTTTCTAAACAGTGTAATGGTAATTGACTGGTTCTAAAATACTTCTCATTAGGACACTGACCTGTGAGTGTGATGCCAGTATGCCGGCAGTGCAGTCTGAGCTGCCCTGCTTCCACCGTAGGCCAGAGCGGTCCAACGATGCTCTAGACAGCTGGTAGACATAGTGTAGAGTTTCACAACTGCTCACACACACACACACACACACACACACACACACACACACACACACACACACACACACACACACACACACACACACACACACACACACACACACACACACACACACACACACACACACACACACACACACACACACACACACACACACACACACACACACACACACACTGGCAAACTCTAACACAGACATGCACATCCATGCACTTCAGAGCACTGCAACCAACACAGAGAGTGACTAGTCACAGGAGTGTTTGTGTGTAAGGAAGAGTGATCACTCCATCAGGGAGTGAGTGTGTGTTGGTATAGGGTGTGTGTGTCGTCTGGAGACAGTGTGTTTCGGGGTGTGTTCTGGTAGTGTAGAACAAGGGGAGTGCTGGACCAAAGGCCTACATTTAAAACAATAGTACAAACTCCTTTACTTTCCCAGCAGCACCAAGCAGAATAGGGTCAGTGTACATTCTGTGTGCTGGTGACCAGCTGCTGTGTTTGACAGGAGACCCTGTGGAGAGCACTCTGCAGGTAGAGATAAAAGGTGAGGATGGGACTGTGTACTCTGGGAGGGGTGTAGAGATCAGGGATGGAACATGGGAGTGTGTATTTGAGGGAGGGGTAGAGGGGTGGAAGTGTTAGTTCGAGGAGGAAGGGGGGCGAGGAGGAAGGTGAGGGCAGTCTCAGGAAACAGCAGTCCACACAAGCCCTCGCGAGGTCAGGGAGGGCGTTACCTTGGTGCCCGGGGCCCCTGGGGACCATAGGTCAAGGCTGGAGGGGGGCACGCTGGTCCTGCTGCGGGGGACACTGGGCAGGGACAGGGGAGGGGGGTGGCTGAGCCTGAGGGGGGTTCTCTGAAACAGCTGGCCAGGGGAAGGGTAGGAGGGAGGGGATGTTGAAATAATGTAAATAATGGTTAAATTAGTATAAATTATCCATGATATCAAGATCAATTATTAGAACGGGTCTATCAAAATGACAGTAAAAAAGACAAACACAAAACTCAACACTTCATTTAGGTCCACGTGGCCAGGCTGGGCTGGTCTGTGAGCTCTTGGTGACACTCTGTGTGTGTGTGATTAAGCTGTGTGATCCGCAGTAATCTGGGCCCACAGTGAATGGACTCTCTGTCCCAGTGAGGAGGCCTGGGGTGTGGAGGACATATGGCACCTGCTGCTTTGACCTGACCATCCTCTTTAACACACCAAGCAGCCAGCTAATGAGGCCTACAACGGTCGTGAGTGTGTGTGTGTGTGTTTGTGTGTGTATATATAGCTACAAACTCTAGGCCAAATTAGGGGCAAAATTAGGGAAGCGGAGGAAGTGCCGTTTTTCAGCAACATTTCCCATTCCGTCCACCCTTACCGAAAATCCTTCAGGGACCACTTCTACTAATACTATATCAACTCTGCAAACACTATTAATCCACTATTTCCGAAGCTGGTATACCAGTACCTCCAGTTCAGCAGCGATCTTGTCCTCCTCTCCCTCCTCCTTGTCTCCAGAGGCGATGGTGGGAGGGGTGGACGCAGGACGTGGGTTTTCAGACACCGTCCGTCGCAGCTTCACATAGGGCTTCTGTGCTTCTGCCTCCTCCACCTCCGACTTACACACATACATAGTGGAGATCAGAAACTAGGCAGGAGGTGCGTGTGTGTGTGAATATACATCCATGCCTCATGCTCTGTCACCTTCATGCTCTTGCCGGGGATAAGGGTCTCTCCGCTGCGGGTGATCAGGCCAGCCGGAGATGATGGGAAGCTGCGTCGAGGTGGTGGTGGAGGGGGCGACTTCGAGGGCTTCTCTGTACGATAGCGAGTCACTGTCAGCTGCTCTGCATCTGTGGCAGGCAGGGCAGTACCATGGGCACCCGTTAGAGAACCAGACACAGTACCTTCATACGGGCACCACAGCTGACACTGACACATTCAGGAGCTGAGTATGTGACAAAACACTGCTGCCCATCAGTACATCAAAACAACAACGCTCTACCTCTGTTGGGTGATGGGAGGTCTGATGTATCCTTACCAGAACCACGTCTGGAGCCAGGTTCCTTCCCCGAGAGCTTGTGTGTGGCGTGCTGGGGCTTGGTAGGGCGGTGCTCTGTGGTCCCTCCCCCACTCTGGGGGGTCTGAGACTGGGAGGGTGTGTTGGAGGAGGGCTTGTTGATCTGCTTGGCGGCAAAGTCCAGGTCTGGGATGGCCTTCATCAGCTCAGCCTGGGTCTCCTCCAGCAGACGGTTGATGTCTTGAGCACTGTACTGGGTCAGACTGGCCCGTTTCTCCTCCCAGTCCCGCTCTGCTGCCTGGGGAACCATAGAGAGATATAGCACAGGGAGGGATATTGTATACACACACACACACACACACACACACACACACACACACACACACACACACACACACACACACACACACACACACACACACACACACACACACACACACACACACACACACACACACACACACACACACACACACACACACACACACACACACACACCACAGGAGGTTGGTGGCACCTTAATTGGGGAGGACGGTCTTGTGGTCATGACTGGAGCAGAATCAGTGGAATGGTATAAAATACATCAAACATGTGTCTCTGTGTGTTTGATGCCATTCCATTCGCTCCGTTCCAGCCATTATTATGAGCCGTCCTCCCCTCAGCAGAATCCACTGACACTCACTCACACATGTGCAGACATCCACACTTGCAGACTCACTCATGCCTACGCACACTCTCCTCCAAAACCTATACATACCGTATCATCATACCAATGCTAGACCAGGACAACGACAGACTAAACACTAGAATGGAGTAACAGAAGGGTTCCTTACCAGTCGAACCTCCACAGACACAGCCTTATCAGCGGCAGCGCGGTTGGCCAGCTCTTCCAGGGCCCGGCCCTTGTGAGGCACAGGGGGATGATTGTCCCTGTGAGGGCCAGAGGAGGGGTGGCTGGGTCCATGACCATGACTGTGACTATGGCTGTGGCTGGAGTGGGGGCTCCAGTTAGACAGGCTGCTGCTGCCCCTCAGGTCACTGAGGTTGAGAGGGGGGCTGGTGGGCATGTCAAAGTCAGAACTCTTACGGAAGTCCTCACTGCTGTGCTTGGGGAAGTCCTCCTGCTTCTTCCATACGCCCTCGTTCACTTGCCTGACCACACAAACACAGCCAGTGTCAGGCGATGACAGTAACGTCTGTATATCGTCCGTTATGTGGTCAGTGCTGGTGGGCTGTGGCTAGACAATGCAGGCTCTGAGTTAAACATTGTTCATGTACCTGTCGATGTTTCACTGATGGTCAGTGTGTTGGGTCGTACCTGCGCAATGGCGGTCAGTGTGTTGGGTCGTACCTGCGCAATGGCGGTCAGTGTGTTGGGTCGTACCTGCGCAATGGCGGTCAGTGTGTTGGGTCGTACCTGCGCAATGGCGGTCAGTGTGTTGGGTCGTACCTGCGCAATGGCGGTCAGTGTGTTGGGTCGTACCTGCGCAATGGCGGTCAGTGTGTTGGGTCGTACCTGCCAAATGGCGGTCAGTGTGTTGGGTCGTACCTGCCCAATGGCGGTCAGTGTGTTAGGTCGTACCTGCGCAATGGCGGTCAGTGTGTTGGGTCGTACCTGCGCAATGGCGGTCAGTGTGTTGGGTCGTACCTGCACAATGGCGGTCAGTGTGTTGGGTCGTACCTGCCCAATGGCGGTCAGTGTGTTGGGTCGTACCTGCGCAATGGTGGTCAGTGTGTTGGGTCTACCTGCGCAATGGAGGTCAGTGTGTTGGGTCGTACCTGCGCATCGTGGTCAGTGTGTTGGGTCGTACCTGTGCATAGTGGTCAGTGTGTTGGGTCGTACCTGCGCATAGTGGTCAGTGTGTCAGTGACGCTCTTGCAGCGTTTCAGCAGGGCGTCCAGTCTGTGTGGCTCCTCCTTCAGGAACTTGACAGCCTCCACCTCTACCCTCAACACCACCCGCATCTTACTCTGCAGACTGGGGAACTGGTCTGGAGGGAGACAGGGAGAGAGAGGGGACACTACATCTTACTTTGCAGACTGGGGAACTGGTCTGGAGGGAGACAGGGAGAGAGAGGGGACACTACATCTTACTCTGCAGACTGGGGAACTGGTCTGGAGGGGGACAGGGAGAGAGAGGGGACACTACATCTTACTCTGCAGACTGGGGAACTGGTCTGGAGGGGGACAGGGAGAGAGAGGGGACACTAGAGTCTTACTCTGCATACTGGGGAACTGGTCTGGAGGGGGACAGGGAGAGGGAGGGGACATTAGAGTCTTACTCTGCAGACTGGGGAACTGGTCTGGAGGGGGACAATGAGAGAGAGGGGACACTACATCTTACTCTGCAGACTGGGGAACTGGTCTGGAGGGGGACAGGGAGAGAGAGGGGACACTAGAGTCTTACTCTGCAGACTAGGGAACTGGTCTGGAGGGGGACAGGGAGAGAGGGGACACTAGAGTCTTACTCTGCAGACTAGGGAACTGGTCTGGAGGGGGACAGGGAGAGAGAAGGGACACTACATCTTACTCTGCAGATTGGGGAACTGGTCTGGAGGGGGACAGGGAGAGAGAAGGGACACTACATCTTACTCTGCAGACTGGGGAACTGGTCTGGAGGGGGACAGGGAGAGGGAGGGGACACTACATCTTACTCTGCAGACTGGGGAACTGGTCTGGGGGGGACAGGGAGAGAGAGGGGACACTACATCTTACTCTGCAGATTGGGGAACTGGTCTGGAGGGGGACAATGAGAGAGAGGGGACACTACATCTTACTCTACAGATTGGGGAACTGGTCTGGAGGGGGACAATGAGAGAGAGGGGACACTACATCTTACTCTGCAGATTGGGGAACTGGTCTGGAGGGGGACAATGAGAGAGAGGGGACACTACATCTTACTCTGCAGATTGAGGAACTGGTCTGGAGGGGGACAGGGAGAGAGAAGGGACACTACATCTTACTCTGCAGACTGGTGAACTGGTCTGGAGGGGGACAGGGAGAGGGAGGGGACACTATATCTTACTCTGCAGACTGGGGAACTGGTCTGGGGGGGACAGGGAGAGAGAGGGGACACTACATCTTACTCTGCAGATTGGGGAACTGGTCTGGAGGAGGACAATGAGAGAGAGGGGACACTACATCTTACTCTGCAGATTGGGGAACTGGTCTGGAGGGGGACAATGAGAGAGAGGGGACACTACATCTTACTCTGCAGATTGGGGAACTGGTCTGGAGGGGGACAATGAGAGAGGGGACACTACATCTTACTCTGCAGATTGGGGAACTGGTCTGGAGGGGGACGATGAGAGGGAGGGGACTCTAGAGTCTTACTCTGCAGACTGGTGAACTGGTCTGGAGGGGGAGAGTGAGGGGACACTACACCTTACTCTGCAGACTGGGGAACTGGTCTGGAGGGGGACAGGGAGAGAGAGGGGACACTACATCTTACTCTGCAGATTGGGGAACTGGTCTGGAGGGGGACAATGAGAGAGAGGGGACACTACATCTTACTCTGCAGATTGGGGAACTGGTCTGGAGGGGGACAATGAGAGAGAGGGGACACTACATCTTACTCTGCAGATTGGGGAACTGGTCTGGAGGGGGACAATGAGAGAGAGGGGACACTACATCTTACTCTGCAGATTGGGGAACTGGTCTGGAGGGGGACAATGAGAGAGAGGGGACACTACATCTTACTCTGCAGATTGGGGAACTCGTCTGGAGGGGGACAATGAGAGAGAGGGGACACTACATATTCACATCTCAGGAGTTACAACGGGAGTCTGATTCTGAGAGCGGTGATTGTGATGTGTGTCTGTGATTGACTATCTAAGTCAGTGCCTACAGTGTGTCTGTGAGTGATGAGTGTATGAGACCATGTCAGTGTGCCTGTGAGTGATCAGTGTATCAGACCGTGTCAGTGTGTCTGTGACTGATCAGTGTATCAGACCGTGTCAGTGTGTCTGTGAGTGATCAGTGTATCAGACCCACAGGAGGTTGGTGTCCCCTTAATAGGGGAGAACAGGCTCGTGGTAATGGCTGGAACGGAATTAGTGGAATGGTATCAAATACATCAAACACATGGTTGGCAGGCGTTTTATTTGTTCCATTATTACGAGCTGTTAACAGACTCAGACTCCTGTGATGAGACCCTGTCAGTGTGTCTGTGAGTGATCAGTGTATCAGTGAGTGACTTACTCTTGAGCTCTGTGAGTGTCTCTCCTAGTTTCCTCAGAAGTGAGGCCTTCTCCTCCAGCTCCTGAACCGTCACCAGTTTGTGATTGACAGACGAACCCTTCTGGATATCCTCCACTGACTTCTCCAGGTCACTGGAGAGACAACACAGGAGAGACAACACAGGAGAGGCGTGTCAACACAAGGCCTTCACAGTTAACATGAAACCGTTCATGTTATGAAGACTGTAATGTTCCACTGAGAACACTGTGGTGTGTGTCGAAGCGAGAGAACCACAAGACCGATGGAGAGACATACACACATTCTGGACACACACATGTACACACGAAAGCTGGCACCCACACATGCACGCACGCACGCAAGCACGCACGCACACACACATACATGCTGACGAAGCTAAACCACTAATGAAAATCCAACTTAACGATGTCAAGTAAATCAGCCTGAAGCCATACGGCCAATCAAAATGGTATGAATATTTAAATGAAATAAAATGGCTATTAGCAACGGTTAATAACAAGCCTAGATTAACAGCGATGATCTAACGAGGCAAATGATTCATTCAACAATGTCCACTCATATAAAGTTACACACTCTGCTAAACCAGGCAGTGTCTGGGTAATGCATGGGGATTGTTTGTGTTACCAGTAGGAAGGCCTGTATTACTGCCTTAGTACAACCATCTTATTATCATAGGACCTCCTTAGAATCTCAATGATCTTAATGACCTACAAATAATAACAATAATAATAATCATGTGAATAGATTTTGTCAATCAGTCAGTCAGTCAGTTAACCAATCATTCAACAAACTGATCTTAAGGAAGGAATGATTCCGTGACCAGGTGAGTACTGACTGGAGCTGCTGGATGATAAATTCCTCCTCGTTGAGGTACTTGAGTCTCTCCTCTTCCACCAGGAGGCGCTGTCGCTGCAGAGGGTCCTCCTGCTTCCTCAGAGCGTCACTCACACGCACGTTCAGCTCCTTCTCCGTTCTTTTCAGCAGCGTCGTCACACTATCCTGGTTCTGGAGCTGCGCACACACACAAACAGACACAACCACACACAACCACGCACGCACACACACACACACACACACACAAACACACACACAAACACACACAACCACACACACACGCACACACACAAACAGACACACACACACACACACACACACACACACACACACACACACACACACACACACACACACACACACACACACACACACACACACACACACACACACACACACACACACACACACACACACACACACACACACACACACACACAATACTGAATGGTTAAACAAGATTATATTGCGTAACTAATAGTGTTCTGAATGAAAGTCCATGTAGCAGAAATCAGTGTACCCAAATTGTGTAGGTAATAGAGGTTACAGGTGTCTGAGGTCAAACAGTAGAGAATTCTGCAGATCATTAATGGTGCACATCTGCTGCAATACAATAAGCCTCCCTCTGAATCTGGTATCACACACCTACGGTGGTCCTACCCAGAGCAGTAAGTAGCTTGTAGAGGTCAAGATAGCAAAGGAATCACAGTGACAACATCCTGCTATTAGCATAGCATATTATCAGGCAGTTGTGCTATTAGCATAGCATATTATCAGGCAGTTGTGCTATTAGCATACCATATTATCAGGCAGTTGTGCTATTAGCATAGCATATTATCAGGCAGTTGTGCTATTAGCATAGCATATTATCAGGCAGTTGTGCTATTAGCATACCATATTATCAGGCAGTTGTTCTATTACCATACCATATTATCAGGCAGTTGTGCTATTAGCATACCATATTATCAGGCAGTTGTGCTATTAGCATACCATATTATCAGGCAGTTGTGCTATTAGCATACCATATTATCAGGCAGTTGTGCTATTAGCATACCATATTATCAGGCAGTTGTTCTATTACCATACCATATTATCAGGCAGTTGTGCTATTAGCATACCATATTATCAGGCAGTTGTGCTATTAGCATACCATATTATCAGGCAGTTGTTCTATTAGCCTACCATATTATCAGGCAGTTGTTCTATTAGCCTACCATATTATCAGGCAGTTGTGCTATTAGCATACCATATTATCAAGCAGTTGTTCTATTAGCATACCATATTATCAAGCAGTTGTTCTATTAGCATACCATATTATCAGGCAGTTGTTCTATTACCATACCATATTATCAGGCAGTTGTTCTATTACCATACCATATTATCAGGCAGTTGTGCTATTAGCATACCATATTATCAGGCAGTTGTTCTATTAGCCTACCATATTATCAGGCAGTTGTTCTATTACCATACCATATTATCAAGCAGTTGTTCTATTAGCATACCATATTATCAGGCAGTTGTTCTATTAGCCTACCATATTATCAGTCAGTTGTGCTATTAGCATACCATATTATCAGGCAGTTGTTCTATTAGCCTACCATATTATCAGGCAGTTGTTCTATTAGCATACCATATTATCAGGCAGTTGTGCTATTAGCCTACCATATTATCAGGCAGTTGTGCTATTAGCCTACCATATTATCAGGCAGTTGTGCTATTAGCATACCATATTATCAGGCAGTTGTTCTATTACCATACCATATTATCAGGCAGTTGTTCTATTAGCATAGCATATTATCAGGCAGTTGTTCTATTAGCCTACCATATTATCAGGCAGTTGTGCTATTAGCATACCATATTATCAGGCAGTTGTGCTATTAGCATACCATATTATCAGGCAGTTGTTCTATTACCATACCATATTAACAGGCAGTTGTTCTATTACCATACCATATTATCAGGCAGTTGTGCTATTAGCATACCATATTATCAGGCAGTTGTTCTATTACCATACCATATTATCAGGCAGTTGTTCTATTAGCATAGCATATTATCAGGCAGTTGTTCTATTAGCCTACCATATTATCAGGCAGTTGTGCTATTAGCATACCATATTATCAGGCAGTTGTGCTATTAGCATACCATATTATCAGGCAGTTGTTCTATTACCATACCATATTATCAGGCAGTTGTTCTATTACCATACCATATTATCAGGCAGTTGTGCTATTAGCATACCATATTATCAGGCAGTTGTTCTATTACCATACCATATTATCAGGCAGTTGTGCTATTAGCATACCATACTATTAGCATACCAAAAAAGCTAATTTCCTGCAATTCTACTCTGTCCAATGGCTAATTCTGTGTTCTATGCTCAAACATTAAAACAAAATCAATGGGACCCCAATCAGAACCCCTGAGCATGTGTCCTGTGTGTCCGGTCGGTAATGCAGAAATGCAACTTATCCTAAATTCATTGTTTGATTATTGATTATTGATATTGGTTTCATTGCTTTAGATTTTATTTTTGTGATTTCTAGTTCTAAAATATTATAATATGAGATATTCTGAGCCAACCTGTCACAGAATGTCATTAGCTGATGATGGAACCCATCACAACTATGTGTGTGTGTGTGTGTGTGTGTGTGTGTGTGTGTGTGTGTGTGTGTGTGTGTGTGTGTGTGTGTGTGTGTGTGTGTGTGTGTGTGTGTGTGTGTGTGTGTGTGTGTGTGTGTGTGTGTGTGTGTGTGTGTGTGTGTGTGTGTGTGTGTGTGTGTTTCTCACTCAGAGAAAAATAAGGTTCACACACAGCAGACAACAACAGGTTTTCCAGTTAGTGAATTGCACTAGCAGGGACCTCTAAATCCTACTGCAAAGCACTCAATCAAAATTGAAGACACATCCAGAACTATGAATTGAATCTGTCATACAACCACTACTGAGATGAAAGCACATGCTTAGCAAGGGAAGTTAATCATGGATTTCTTTTATGTTCCAGGGAATCAAACTGAACAACAGTATAAACAATGTGCTCTGCAGCATTACTTCTCACAATGAAAACATTTCTACTCTCTTTCTGTTTCTTTCTCTGCATTACGCTACCTCTACCACGTTCACCCTTCCTCTCCCTTCTCTCTCTCGCTCTACATAATTCATGAGCATCATGTATTATTCAGGCCTGGGGCCGTCTCCATGGGCAACGGGGCGGGTCAGAGGTTAGGAGCCAGGCTTGGGCTCCCACACAGGTAAATGACTGAGATTATTACTACTCTCTAGTCCCACTGTGCTGCATTTGGCTTCCATTTACCACTTTACTCCTCTCCATCTGTGTCTTTTTTCCCCTCAGAACAGCCTCAGTTCGTCAGGGCATGGACTCTACAAGGTGTCGAAAGTGTTCCACAGGGATGCTGGCCCATGTTGACTCCAATAGTTCCCACAGTTGTGTCAAGTTGGCTGGATGTCCTTTGGGTGGTGGACCTTTGTTGATACACATGGGAAACTGTTGAGCGTGAAAAACCCATCAGTGTTCCAGTTCTTGACACAAACCGGTTCACCTGGCACCTACAGTACTACAATGCCCCGTTCAAAGGCACTTCTTTTGTCTTGCCCGTTGACCCTCTGAATGGCACACACACAATCCGTGTGTCAATCGTCTCAAGGCTTAAACATCCTTATTTAACTTGTCTCCTCCCCTTCATCTACAGTGATTGAAGTGGATTTAACAGGTGACATCAATAAGGGATCATAGCCTTCACCTGGATTCACCTGGTCAGTCTATGTTGTGTAAAGTTCAAGTATTCATAATGTTTTGTATACTCAGTGTATTCTTTCTCCAACAATAAATCCCACCACTTAAACCCAGTTCCTCATCAGATGAGAATTGGTGCAGGTACTGCTGCTGTGCCTCTCTGTGCGCACCAGTATGTTGAGGAAATCACAGGCTATAAAACTACAAAACCCAGGAGTCATGAGCCATTGAGCTGGGCCCTAGGGAGAGCTTAACGATGCATGAAGTGGACTGGACCACTGACTGTGTCCACTGTTATGTTTCATAAACTCTCTCTAAAGGAAGAGACAGACAGGGCAGACTGTTAAACGGCCCTGCGCTGTCCCTAAATCACATACGCCATATCCTCTACACTTCTTAATTTCTTTTCCCCACTGATCTGATGTGTTAGAGCAACCACTCTCCCCCCTCCCCCAGAGAGTTAAAACACAGACAGGACCATTCTCTTCTCTCCTCAGCCCGTAACCATGGTACCGCAGGGAGTCACAGGGAAAACGTTGAATGGTTTCATTATCCGATGCTGCTTCCACCTTCACAGGGATATCCACTAGGCTCGGGTCTTAACGACCACAGCTTCAAACTCTTAGTACCAACACATACGTCAACTTTAATCTTCCATTGTCTCGCAAAGCATACTATGAACTAAATGTGTCGTAGAAGAAGACATCTTGTTCATTATTGTGTGTGTGTGTGTGTGTGTGTATGTGTGCACGTGCCTGTGTGCCTGCGCGTTTGTGTAAACAGTCGTACTAATATATGCATTGAGAGTAGGCGCAGTCGTTTTCACCTGCATCTTGCGGAGCTGGGAGAGCTGTTTGCGCAGGTCGGTGGCATTCTGCTGCAGGTCATGGAGGTGAAGCTGCATCTTCAGCCGGGTGACGGTGGTGACCTGGCTGTCTCCGGTGGGAGGGGGGGGCATCAGAGCCAGCGGGGCCGACGGCGTCAGAGCTGACAATCACAGGACAGAACACAGGTTATGAAGAAGTTAGAGGGAACTGGGTTAATTACAATGCTGTATGTATAAAGACATCTGACACACAACAGCAGACACACACGCACACACACACACACACACACACACACACACACACACACACACACACACACACACACACACACACACACACACACACACACACACACACACACACACACACACACACACACACACACACACACACACACACACACACACACACACACACACACACACACACACACACACACTTCCACACGCAGTCTTGGGAGCACAGGTAAAGGTTCCCAGCTCAGTTCCTGGAGAGAGTATGTTGATGGTGCGAGGAGAATATCCTTCTGAATCTCAGATGTATGAACATCCAGACAGACCCAGAAGGACCCAACAACACAAAACCAGAGACGGGGTAGAGAGGATTATAGACAACCAAAGGGAACATAAGAGAAGAGACACACCACCACCAATATCGGAGCTGTGACAACACCAGACACCCACCCAGGGGCAGAGAGATGAGAGGAGAGATAGAAGAGAAGAGGAGAAGGGAAGAAGAGTCAAACTACCTTTCTGCTTCAGCCGTCCAGCTGTAACACAGAAGCAGTGAGCCATTAACCAAAGATAAAGAGAGAGTGGAGGAAAACTGGGAGTAATCTTCAAGGTTTACATTGCCAGAGGCAAATGAGGACCCCTGGACACTTCCTCTATCGACTATTGCTGAGAGAAAAACGGCTAATTTAACAGCTTTATTTTCTGGTGTTATTTCATGTCAAGGAGAGGCATCAAAGGCAGACGTGTCTTTTCGCTGGCCCTTTGAAGGTCTGGCCATTGAACAGCAAGTCTATGCAGACTCACTCATGCTAAACGGAGGCACAAGGAACAGGGGAAGAAAGAGATATGGAGAGAGAGAGGGAGTGAGAGAAAAGAGAAATACAACAGAAGAAAGGGAAGGAAATGTGAGCGTAAGAGAGAGATATTAGAGGAAGCAGAGCCAGAGGGATGGGTTTGTGTCTAGGTTGAGAGTTGAGGGAGATGTGTCTGTTGTGGTTTAAAGACCAGTAGCCATCTTATCTGTTAAAATAGCTGGTCTAGGCCTGGCCCAGTGGGTAAATGGACCTGAAAACTAAGCTCAACCTGGACTATTGTAAATGGTTAGCAGGACTGGACGCAGTCTGACTACAAGATCAAACTAAAACTCAATTCACCTCAATCTAGTTTGAGCTAGAACTTCGGGCGTGGTACTCACTTCCAGTGGCGGAGCCGTCGCTGTTGGATTCGGTCTTCTCGCTGGAAGAGAAAGGGAAGGGCCGTGAGAACTCCGAGCCCTGGTCCGGAGGGCAGCCCGCCATCATGCAGAGACGCAGTAGGCCGCATCTGAGGATCAACCAGGGCCACAGGGCAAGGCAATTACAGTGCTAATGCCAACACCTGTACTATACTTACGCATTATGTACTTATACTACAGAGTGCTTTATACTGTCCACAGGGCAAGGTCACTATTACCAGCCAATTACAGTGCTAATGCCAACACCTGTACTATAATCATGTACAGTACTACTATACTGCAATAATTTACTTGAACGTATTCTGGTCTGTTAAACAACGATATAGTATCCTGAAAGTCAAGGTATTAGAGTGGCCATCACAATCCTTGACCTCAATCCCATAGAAAATTTGTGGGCAGAACTGAAAAAGCATGTGCGAGCAAGTAGGCCTACAAACCTGACTCAGTTACACCAGCTCTGTCAGGAGGAATGGGCCAAAATTCACCCAACTTATTGTGGGAGGCTTGTGGAAGGCTACCTGAAAGGTTTGACCCAAGTTAAACTATTTAAAGGCAATGCTACCAAATACTAATTGAGAGTATGTACATTTCTGACCCACTGGGAATGTGATGAAACAAACAAAAGCTGAAATAAATCATTCTCTCTACTACTATTCTGATACATTTCACATTCTTAAAAAATGTGGTGATCCTAACTGACCTGAAACAGTCAGTTACTAGGATTAAATGTCTGGAATTGTGAAAAACTGAGTTTAAATGTATTTGGCTAAGGTGTATGTAAACTTCCGACTTCAACTGTACGTCTATGAATGGCTCTGTGTGTTTGGGCTCTTAAGGGGGTCTTACGTGCTGTCACTGTCGGGTGCTTTGGTCAGTACACTCTGAACCAGGCCTGTCAGACTGGCTATCTGTTTCTCCATGGCCTCCATACGATCCAGACGATCCAGACGCTCCCTGGAGAAAGGCAGTAGGTTAACACACGCTGGTCAGTTAGGTTCACTCACACACACACAAACATGGAAGCTGGTGCACCCACACATCCCACAGTAACGTCAAAACATACTAGTATACACTAGAAAACACCTAGTGAAACACGTACTGTATAGAGGAAGCATGAAATATCAAACCACACATACACACACACACATACTCACCTGGACTCAGAAGTCTCTCCAGGGAGTGGGGAGTTGTATCCGGGTGCAAACCTGCTCCCGTCCCCTCCTGGCCCGGCCTGCAGGACCAGAGGGTCAGAGCTGGAACTGGGCCTGGACTTGGGACTCTCCACAAACACGGAAGAGGAGGCTGAGTCCTTGCGGAAGGTCTGCCTGACCGGAGAGGCTCGGCTAGGGGAGCTAGAGTACGAGTCCCCCCTATCCCTCAGCTGCATATCAGGGATCTTCTGGGGGGAGGAGGGGGGCATGCGGAAGCCCATGCCCAGTGTGGCTGAGGAATAGGAGTCGGAGTATAGGGGACCTCCAGGCTTGTACAGGGCGTCCTCCAGCTCCCCCTGCAAGGCGGCAGCAGAGTATGTGCTGAGGGAGCGCACAGAGCCGCGGCGATACAGCCCACCGGACACGGGGAAGCCGAAGGGGTCTCCGATGGCAGCCAGCGACTGTGTGGAGGCGATGCTGAGGCGGCCCTCGTGTACCAGGCTGTAGGGGTCGGCGTACAGCCCCTCCTTCACCAGCATCATGTTCTTCCCAGAAACCTCCTCGTCGGGCTTGACGTCGCGGCGCTCCAGGATGGCGCTAGGGGAGGAGGATAGGCCGGCGTTGGGGCCCCCGTGGTGGGAGCCGGCTCCAGGGTGGTGGGAGTGCTGGGGCTGGTGCTGCTGGGGGTGCTGCTGGTGCTGGGAGTGTTGTTGTAGCTGGGGGTGACTACCCGGCCCGGCAAAGGAGGGGGGCCGACCCCCGCTGTAAGACAGACGGGAGCGGGATGGGGAGCCGGATGGGGGCGAGGCGGAGGAGGAGGGCAGGGTGTTGAGGCGGCGGGTGGGGGAGGACTCTCGGGACGTGTACACCAGATCCCTCTGAAACGACATCAGGGACGGGGGTGGAGGGTAGGTTACCATGGATACCAGTGGATGAAAACGCTGTGCTCCCCCTCTGTGCCAGGCTGACAATCAGAGGATAGGAAATCACACTGACATTGGACAGTCTGTGGCAGCCTGGGCTCATCATCGCAAGCCCACATCAAATACCAGCACACAATCAACACGTGTGATTGAAGTCTATAGTAATGGCTCTATCCAAGAGTACAGTAAGGCTTATAGGATATGGGATTACCTACATTTACCTACATTATTGACTGTCACCTTAGAGTGTAATAACTGAAAATGAAAGAGCTTAAAAGAGGGGCCTAGTCCAGCCTTATTGTTTCTTTCTTCTCCTTCCACTCGTCTAAGAGAACCTCTGAGCTCCTTTTAACCAGCCCAACTAAACCCACTGGATTACAAAGAGCTGGTATTAAGCACTTCTCCATATCTGCACATATCCATTTCTTCTCTATTGAAGAGAAGTGAGAGAAAGCAGGAGATTAAACCACTCCTGGTTCATTGGAATGAATGTGAGGAATTTCCTCATCCACCACCGGGTCTTTCTTCTCTCCTCCACCGCTTGCCTGGGTGGTCAAAAACTTTTATATTCTGCCTCATTTTTACTCTGCATCTCCCACTTTTTCAATTCCTCTCTCTCCTGTTTATGTCTTTCCTCAACCTACAGTAATTACCTCTCTCTCCTGTTTATGTCTCCTCAACCTACAGTAATTACCTCTCTCTCCTGTTTATGTCTTTCCTCAACCTACAGTAATTACCTCTCTCTCCTGTTTATGTCTTTCCTCAACCTACAGTAATTACCTCTCTCTCCTGTTTATGTCTCCTCAACCTACAGTAATTACCTCTCTCTCCTGTTTATGTCTTTCCTCAACCTACAGTAATTACCTCTCTCTCCTGTTTATGTCTTTCCTCAACCTACAGTAATTACCTCTCTCTCCTGTTTATGTCTTTCCTCAACCTACAGTAATTACCTCTCTCCTGTTTATGTCTTTCCTCAACCTACAGTAATTACCTCTCTCTCCTGTTTATGTCTTTCCTCAACCTACAGTAATTACCTCTCTCTCCTGTTTATGTCTTTCCTCAACCTACAGTAATTACCTCTCTCTCCTGTTTATGTCTTTCCTCAACCTACAGTAATTACCTCTCTCTCCTGTTTATGTCTTTCCTCAACCTACAGTAATTACCTCTCTCTCCTGTTTATGTCTTTCCTCAACCTACAGTAATTACCTCTCTCTCCTGTTTATGTCTCCTCAACCTACAGTAATTACCTCTCTCTCCTGTTTATGTCTTTCCTCAACCTACAGTAATTACCTCTCTCTCCTGTTTATGTCTTTCCTCAACCTACAGTAATTACCTCTCTCTCCTGTTTGTCTTTCCTCAACCTACAGTAATTACCTCTCTCTCCTGTTTGTCTTTCCTCAACCTCCAGTAATTACCTCTCTCTCCTGTTTGTCTTTCCTCAACCTACAGTAATTACCTCTCTCTCCTGTTTGTCTTTCCTCAACCTCCAGTAATTACCTCTCTCTCCTGTTTGTCTTTCCTCAACCTACAGTAATTACCTCTCTCTCCTGTTTGTCTTTCCTCAACCTACAGTAATTACCTCTCTCTCCTGTTTGTCTTTCCTCAACCTACAGTAATTACCTCTCTCTCCTGTTTGTCTTTCCTCAACCTACAGTAATTACCTCTCTCTCCTGTTTATCTTTCCTCAACCTACAGTAATTACCTCTGTCTCCTGCTTATGTCTCCTCAACCTACAGTAATTACCTCTCTCTCCTGTTTGTCATTCCTCAACCTACAGTAATTACCTCTCTCTCCTGTTTGTCTTTCCTCAACCTACAGTAATTACCTCTCTCTCCTGTTTGTCTTTCCTCAACCTACAGTAATTTGTCTTTCCTCAACCTCTATCCTGTTTATGTCTCCTCAACCTACAGTAATTATTACCTCTCTCTCCTGTTTGTCTTTCCTCAACCTACAGTAATTACCTCTCTCTCCTGTTTATCTTTCCTGAACCTACAGTAATTACCTCTCTCTCCTGTTTGTCTTTCCTCAACCTACAGTAATTACCTCTCTCTCCTGTTTATGTCTCCTCAACCTACAGTAATTACCTCTCTCTCCTGTTTATCTTTCCTCAACCTACAGTAATTACCACTCTCTCCTGTTTATGTCTCCTCAACCTACAGTAATTACCTCTCTCTCCTGTTTGTCTTTCCTCAACCTACAGTAATTACCTCTCTCTCCTGTTTGTCTTTCCTCAACCTACAGTAATTACCTCTCTCTCCTGTTTGTCTTTCCTCAACCTACAGTAATTACCTCGCTCTCCTGTTTATCTTTTCTCAACCTCCAGTAATTACCACTCTCTCCTGTTTATGTCTCCTCAACCTACAGTAATTACCTCTCTCTCCTGTTTGTCTTTCCTCAACCTCCAGTAATTACCTCTCTCTCCTGTTTATCTTTCCTCAACCTACAGTAATTACCTCTCTCTCCTGTTTGTCTTTCCTCAACCTACAGTAATTACCTCGCTCTCCTGTTTATGTCTCCTCAACCTACAGTAATTACCTCTCTCTCCTGTTTATGTCTCTCCTCAACCTACAGTAATTACCTCTCTCTCCTGTTTATGTCTCCTCAACCTACAGTAAATACCTCTCTCTCCTGTTTATGTCTCCTCAACCTACAGTAATTACCTCTCTCTCCTGTTTATGTCTCCTCAACCAGTAATTACAGTAACCTACTCTCTCTCTCCTGTTTGTCTTTCCTCAACCTACAGTAATTACCTCTCTATCCTGTTTATGTCTCCTCAACCTACAATAATTACCTCTCTATCCTGTTTATGTCTCCTCAACCTACAGTAATTACCTCTCTCTCCTGTTTGTCTTTCCTCAACCTACAGTAATTACCTCTCTCTCCTGTTTGTCTTTCCTCAACCTACAGTAATTACCTCTCTCTCCTGTTTATCTTTCCTCAACCTACAGTAATTACCTCTCTCTCCTGTTTATGTCTCCTCAACCTACAGTAATTATTACCAGTAATTCTCTCTCCTGTTTGTCTTTCCTCAACCTACAGTAATTACCTCTCTCTCCTGTTTGTCTTTCCTCAACCTACAGTAATTACCTCTCTCTCCTGTTTATCTTTCCTCAACCTACAGTAATTACCTCTCTCTCCTGTTTGTCTTTCCTCAACCTACAGTAATTACCTCTCTCTCCTGTTTGTCTTTCCTCAACCTACAGTAATTACCTCTCTCTCCTGTTTATGTCTCCTCAACCTACAGTAATTACCTCTCTCTCCTGTTTGTCTTACCTCAACCTACAGTAATTACCTCTGTCTCCTGTTTGTCTTTCCTCAACCTACAGTAATTACCTCTCTCTCCTGTGTATCTTTCCTCAACCTACAGTAATTACCTCTCTCTCCTGTTTATCTTTCCTCAACCTACAGTAATTACCTCTCTCTCCTGTTTATGTCTCCTCAACCTACAGTAATTACCTCTGTCTCCTGTTTATGTCTCCTCAACCTTCAGTAATTACCTCTCTCTCCTGTTTATGTCTCCTCAACCTACAGTAATTACTTCTCTCTCCTGTTTGTCTTTCCTCAACCTACAGTAATTACCTCTCTCTCCTGTTTATGTCTTTCCTCAACCTACAGTAATTACCTCTCTCTCCTGTTTGTCTTTCCTCAACCTACAGTAATTACCTCTCTCTCCTGTTTGTCTTTCCTCAACCTACAGTAATTACCTCTCTCTCCTGTTTATGTCTCCTCAACCTACAGTAATTACCTCTCTCTCCTGTTTGTCTTTCCTCAACCTACAGTAATTACCTCTCTCTCCTGTTTGTCTTTCCTCAACCTACAGTAATTACCTCTCTCTCCTGTTTGTCTTTCCTCAACCTACAGTAATTACCTCTCTCTCCTGTTTGTCTTTCCTCAACCTCCAGTAATTACCTCTCTCTCCTGTTTATCTTTCCTCAACCTACAGTAATTACCTCTCTCTCCTGTTTGTCTTTCCTCAACCTACAGTAATTACCTCACTCTTCTGTTGGTGTCTTTCCTCAATCTACAGTAATTACCTTTCTCTCCTGTTTATGTCTTTCCTCAATCTACAGTAATTACCTTTCTCTCCTGTTTATGTCTTTCCTCAATCTACAGTCCTCAATCTACAGTAATTACCCCGCTCTCCTGTTGTTTATCTTTCCTCAACCTCCAGTAATTACCTCTCTCTCCTGTTTATGTCTTTCCTCAACCTACAGTAATTACCTCTCTCTCCTGTTTGTCTTTCCTCAACCTACAGTAATTACCTCTCTCTCCTGTTTTTCTTTCCTCAACCTACAGTAATTACTTCTCTCTCCTGTTTGTCTTTCCTCAACCTACAGTAATTACCTCTCTCTCCTGTTTATCTTTCCTCAACCTACAGTAATTACCTCTCTCTGCTGTTTGTCTTTCCTCAACCTACAGTAATTACCTCTCTCTCCTGTTTGTCTTTCCTCAACCTACAGTAATTACCTCTCTCTCCTGTTTATGTCTCCTCAACCTACAGTAATTACCTCTCTCTCCTGTTTGTCTTTCCTCAACCTACAGTAATTACCTCTCTCTCCTGTTTGTCTTTCCTCAACCTACAGTAATTACCTCTCTCTCCTGTTTGTCTTTCCTCAACCTACAGTAATTACCTCTCTCTCCTGTTTGTCTTTCCTCAACCTCCAGTAATTACCTCTCTCTCCTGTTTATCTTTCCTCAACCTACAGTAATTACCTCTCTCTCCTGTTTATGTCTCCTCAACCTACAGTAATTACCTCTCTCTCCTGTTTATGTCTCCTCAACCTACAGTAATTACCTTTCTCTCCTGTTTATGTCTCCTCAACCTACAGTAATTACCTCTCTCTCCTGTTTATGTCTCCTCAACCTACAGTAATTACCTCTCTCTCCTGTTTGTCTTTCCTCAACATACAGTAAGTACCTCTCTCTCCTGTTTATCTTTCCTCAACCTCCAGTAATTACCTCTCTCTCCTGTTTATGTCTCCTCAACCTACAGTAATTACCTATCTCTCCTGTTTGTCTTTCCTCAACCTACAGTAATTACCTCTCTCTCCTGTTTGTCTTTCCTCAACCTACAGTAATTACCTCTCTCTCCTGTTTATCTTTCCTCAACCTACAGTAATTACCTCTCTCTCCTGTTTGTCTTTCCTCAACCTACAGTAATTACCTCTCTCTCCTGTTTGTCTTTCCTCAACCTACAGTAATTACCTCTCTCTCCTGTTTATGTCTCCTCAACCTACAGTAATTACCTCTCTCTCCTGTTTGTCTTTCCTCAACCTACAGTAATTACCTCTCTCTCCTGTTTATCTTTCCTCAACCTACAGTAATTACCTCTCTCTCCTGTTTGTCTTTCCTCAACCTACAGTAATTAACTCGCTCTCCTGTTTATGTCTCCTCAACCTACAGTAATTACCTCTCTCTCCTGTTTATGTCTCCTCAACCTACAGTAATTACCTCTCTCTCCTGTTTGTCTTTCCTCAACCTACAGTAATTACCTCTCTCTCCTGTTTGTCTTTCCTCAACCTACAGTAATTACCTCTCTCTCCTGTTTGTCTTTCCTCAACCTACAGTAATTACCTCTCTCTCCTGTTTATGTCTCCTCAACCTACAGTAATTACCTTTCTCTCCTGTTTATGTCTCCTCAACCTACAGTAATTACCTCTCTCTCCTGTTTATGTCTCCTCAACCCACAGTAATTACCTCTCTCTCCTGTTTGTCTTTCCTCAACATACAGTAATTACCTCTCTCTCCTGTTTGTCTTTCCTCAACCTACAGTAATTACCTCTGTCTCCTGTTTGTCTTTCCTCAACATACAGTAATTACCCCTCTCTCCTGTTTATCTTTCCTCAACCTACAGTAATTACCTCTCTCTCCTGTTTATGTCTCCTCAACCTACAGTAATTACCTCTGTCTCCTGTTTGTCTTTCCTCAACATACAGTAATTACCCCTCTCTCCTGTTTATGTCTCCTCAACCTACAGTAATTACCTCTCTCTCCTGTTTGTCTTTCCTCAACATACAGTAATTACCCCTCTCTCCTGTTTATCTTTCTCAACCTACAGTAATTACCTCCAGTAATTACCTCTCTCTCCTGTTTATGTCTTTCCTCAACCTACAGTAATTACCTCTGTCTCCTGTTTGTCTTTCCTCAACATACAGTAATTACCCCTCTCTCCTGTTTATCTTTCCTCAACCTACAGTAATTAACTCGCTCTCCTGTTTATGTCTCCTCAACCTACAGTAATTATCTCTCTCTCCTGTTTATGTCTCCTCAACCTACAGTAATTACCTATCTCTCCTGTTTGTCTTTCCTCAACCTACAGTAATTACCTCTCTCTCCTGTTTGTCTTTCCTCAACCTACAGTAATTACCTCTCTCTCCTGTTTATGTCTCCTCAACCTACAGTAATTACCTCTCTCTCTCTCTCCTGTTTATGTCTCCTCAACCTACAGTAATTACCTCTCTCTCCTGTTTATGTCTTTCCTCAACCTACAGTAATTACCTCTCTCTCCTGTTTATGTCTCCTCAACCTACAGTAATTACCTCTCTCTCCTGTTTGTCTTTCCTCAACCTACAGTAATTACCTCTCTCTCCTGTTTGTTTGTCTTTCCTCAACCTACAGTAATTACCTCTCTCTCCTGTTTGTCTTTCCTCAACCTACAGTAATTACCCTCTCTCCTGTTTATCTTTCCTCAACCTACAGTAATTACCTCTCTCTCCTGTTTTGTCTTTCCTCAACCTCAACCTACAGTAATTACCTCTACAGTCTCCTGTTTGTCTTTCCTCAACATACAGTAATTACCCCTCTCTCCTGTTTATGTCTCCTCAACCTCTCTCTCCTGTTTATGTCTCCTCAACCTACAGTAATTACCTCTCTCTCCTGTTTGTCTTTCCTCAACCTACAGTAATTACCTCTCTCTCCTGTTTATCTTTCCTCAACCTCCAGTAATTACCTCTCTCTCCTGTTTATGTCTTTCCTCAACCTACAGTAATTACCTCTCTCTCCTGTTTATGTCTCCTCAACCTACAGTAATTACCTCTCTCTCTTGTTTGTCTTTCCTCAACCTACAGTAATTACCTCACTCTTCTGTTGGTTTCTTTCCTCAATCTACAGTAATTACCTTTCTCTCCTGTTTATGTCTTTCCTCAATCTACAGTCCTCAATCTACAGTAATTACCTCGCTCTCCTGTTGTTTATCTTTCCTCAACCTCCAGTAATTACCTATCTCTCCTGTTTATGTCTCCTCAACCTACAGTAATTACCTCTCTCTCCTGTTTGTCTTTCCTCAACCTACAGTAATTACCTCTCTCTCCTGTTTGTCTTTCCTCAACCTATAGTAATTACCTCTCTCTCCTGTTTGTCTCTCCTCAACCTACAGTAATTACCTCTCTCTCCTGTTTATCTTTCCTCAACCTCAAGTAATTACCTCTCTCTCCTGTTTATGTCTCCTCAACCTACAGTAATTACCTCTCTCTCCTGTTTGTCTTTCCTCAACCTACAGTAATTACCTCTCTCTCCTGTTTGTCTTTCCTCAACCTACAGTAATTACCTCTCTCTCCTGTTTGTCTTTCCTCAACCTACAGTAATTACCTCTCTCTCCTGTTTATGTCTCCTCAACCTACAGTAATTACCTCTCTCTCCTGTTTATGTCTCCTCAACCTACAGTAATTACCTCTCTCTCCTGTTTATGTCTCCTCAACCTACAGTAATTACCTCTCTCTCCTGTTTGTCTTTCCTCAACCTACAGTAATTACCTCTCTCTCCTGTTTGTCTTTCCTCAACCTACAGTAATTACCTCTCTCTCCTGTTTATGTCTCCTCAACCTACAGTAATTACCTCTCTCTCCTGTTTGTCTTTCCTCAACCTACAGTAATTACCTCTCTCTCCTGTTTGTCTTTCCTCAACCTACAGTAATTACCTCTCTCTCCTGTTTATGTCTCCTCAACCTACAGTAATTACCTCTCTCTCCTGTTTGCCTTTCCTCAACCTACAGTAATTACCTCTCTCTCCTGTTTGTCTTTCCTCAACCTACAGTAATTACCTCTCTCTCCTGTTTGTCTTTCCTCAACCTACAGTAATTACCTCTCTCTCCTGTTTATGTCTTTCCTCAACCTACAGTAATTACCTCTCTCTCCTGTTTATGTCTTTCCTCAACCTACAGTAATTACCTCTCTCTCCTGTTTTGTCTTTCCTCAACCTACAGTAATTACCTCTCTCTCCTGTTTATGTCTTTCCTCAACCTACAGTAATTACCTCTCTCTCCTGTTTATGTCTCCTCAACCTACAGTAATTACCTCTCTCTCCTGTTTTGTCTTTCCTCAACCTACAGTAATTACTCCTCTCTCCTGTTTATGTCTTTCCTCAACCTACAGTAATTACCTCTCTCTCCTGTTTTGTCTCCTCAACCTACAGTAATTACCTCTCTCTCCTGTTTTGTCTTTCCTCAACCTACAGTAATTACCTCTCTCTCCTGTTTATGTCTCCTCAACCTACAGTAATTACCTCTCTCTCCTGTTTGTCTTTCCTCAACCTACAGTAATTACCTCTCTCTCCTGTTTATCTCTCCTCAACCTACAGTAATTACCTCTGTCTCCTGTTTGTCTTTCCTCAACCTACAGTAATTACCTCTCTCTCCTGTTTTGTCTTTCCTCAACCTACAGTAATTACCTCTCTCTCCTGTTTGTCTTTCCTCAACATACAGTAATTACCTCTCTCTCCTGTTTATCTTTCCTCAACCTACAGTAATTACCTCTCTCTCCTGTTTGTCTTTCCTCAACCTACAGTAATTACCTCTCTCTCCTGTTTATGTCTTTCCTCAACCTACAGTAATTACCTCTCTCTCCTGTTTATGTCTCCTCAACCTACAGTAATTACCTCTCTCTCTTGTTTGTCTTTCCTCAACCTACAGTAATTACCTCACTCTTCTGTTGGTTTCTTTCCTCAATCTACAGTAATTACCTTTCTCTCCTGTTTATGTCTTTCCTCAATCTACAGTCCTCAATCTACAGTAATTACCTCGCTCTCCTGTTGTTTATCTTTCCTCAACCTCCAGTAATTACCTATCTCTCCTGTTTATGTCTCCTCAACCTACAGTAATTACCTCTCTCTCCTGTTTGTGTTTCCTCAACCTACAGTAATTACCTCTCTCTCCTGTTTGTCTTTCCTCAACCTATAGTAATTACCTCTCTCTCCTGTTTGTCTCTCCTCAACCTACAGTAATTACCTCTCTCTCCTGTTTATCTTTCCTCAACCTCAAGTAATTACCTCTCTCTCCTGTTTATGTCTCCTCAACCTACAGTAATTACCTCTCTCTCCTGTTTGTCTTTCCTCAACCTACAGTAATTACCTCTCTCTCCTGTTTGTCTTTCCTCAACCTACAGTAATTACCTCTCTCTCCTGTTTGTCTTTCCTCAACCTACAGTAATTACTTTCCTCTCTCCTGTTTATGTCTCCTCAACCTACAGTAATTACCTCTCTCTCCTGTTTATGTCTCCTCAACCTACAGTAATTACCTGTCTCTCCTGTTTATGTCTCCTCAACCTACAGTAATTACCTCTCTCTCCTGTTTGTCTTTCCTCCTCAGTAAACCTCTCTCTCCTGTTTATGTCTCCTCAACCTACAGTAATTACCTCTCTCTCCTGTTTGTCTTTCCTCAACCTACAGTAATTACCTCTCTCTCCTGTTTGTCTTTCCTCAACCTACAGTAATTACCTCTCTCTCCTGTTTATCTTTCCTCAACCTACAGTAATTACCTCTCTCTCCTGTTTATGTCTTTCCTCAACCTACAGTAATTACCTCTCTCTCCTGTTTATGTCTTTCCTCAACCTACAGTAATTACCTCTCTCTCCTGTTTATGTCTTTCCTCAACCTACAGTAATTACCTCTCTCTCCTGTTTTGTCTTTCCTCAACCTACAGTAATTACCTCTCTCTCCTGTTTATGTCTCCTCAACCTACAGTAATTACCTCTCTCCTGTTTATGTCTCCTCAACCTACAGTAATTACCTCTCTCTCCTGTTTTGTCTTTCCTCAACCTACAGTAATTACCTCTCTCTCCTGTTTATGTCTCCTCAACCTACAGTAATTACCTCTCTCTCCTGTTTATGTCTCCTCAACCTACAGTAATTACCTCTCTCTCCTGTTTTGTCTTTCCTCAACCTACAGTAATTACCTCTCTCTCCTGTTTATGTCTTTCCTCAACCTACAGTAATTACCTCTCTCTCCTGTTTATGTCTTTCCTCAACCTACAGTAATTACCTCTCTCTCCTGTTTATGTCTTTCCTCAACCTACAGTAATTACCTCTCTCTCCTGTTTATGTCTTTCCTCAACCTACAGTAATTACCTCTCTCTCCTGTTTGTCTTTCCTCAACCTACAGTAATTACCTCTCTCTCCTGTTTATGTCTTTCCTCAACCTACAGTAATTACCTCTCTCTCCTGTTTGTCTTTCCTCAACCTACAGTAATTACCTCTCTCTCCTGTTTATGTCTCCTCAACCTACAGTAATTACCTCTCTCTCCTGTTTATGTCTCCTCAACCTACAGTAATTACCTCTCTCTCCTGTTTATGTCTCCTCAACCTACAGTAATTACCTACTCTCTCTCCTGTTTTGTCTTTCCTCAACCTACAGTAATTACCTCTCTCTCCTGTTTGTCTTTCCTCAACCTACAGTAATTACCTCTCTCTCCTGTTTGTCTTTCCTCAACCTCCAGTAATTACCTCTCTCTCCTGTTTGTCTTTCCTCAACCTACAGTAATTACCTCTCTCTCCTGTTTGTCTTTCCTCAACCTACAGTAATTACCTCTCTCTCCTGTTTGTCTTTCCTCAACCTACAGTAATTACCTCTCTCTCCTGTTTGTCTTTCCTCAACCTACAGTAATTACCTCTCTCTCCTGTTTGTCTTTCCTCAACCTACAGTAATTACCTCTCTCTCCTGTTTGTCTTTCCTCAACCTACAGTAATTACCTCTCTCTCCTGTTTATCTTTCCTCAACCTACAGTAATTACCTCTCTCTCCTGTTTATGTCTCCTCAACCTACAGTAATTACCTCTCTCTCCTGTTTGTCTTTCCTCAACCTACAGTAATTACCTCTCTCTCCTGTTTGTCTTTCCTCAACCTACAGTAATTACCCTCTCTCTCCTGTTTGTCTTTCCTCAACCTACAGTAATTACCTCTCTCTCCTGTTTTGTCTTTCCTCAACCTACAGTAATTACCTCTCTCCTGTTTGTCTTTCCTCAACCTACAGTAATTTCCTGTTTATCTTTCCTCAACCTACAGTAATTACCTCTCTCTCCTGTTTGTCTTTCCTCAACCTACAGTAATTACCTCTCCTGTTTATGTCTCCTCAACCTACAGTAATTACTCTCTCTCTCCTCCTGTTTATCTTTCCTCAACCTCCAGTAATTACCACTCTCTCCTGTTTATGTCTCCTCAACCTACAGTAATTACCTCTCTCTCCTGTTTGTCTTTCCTCAACCTCAACCAGTAATTACCTCTCTCTCCTGTTTGTCTTTCCTCAACCTACAGTAATTACCTCTCTCTCCTGTTTGTCTTTCCTCAACCTACAGTAATTACCTCGCTCTCCTGTTTATCTTTTCTCAACCTCCAGTAATTACCACTCTCTCCTGTTTATGTCTCCTCAACCTACAGTAATTACCTCTCTCTCCTGTTTGTCTTTCCTCAACCTCCAGTAATTACCTCTCTCTCCTGTTTATCTTTCCTCAATCTACAGTAATTACCTCTCTCTCCTGTTTGTCTTTCCTCAACCTACAGTAATTACCTCGCTCTCCTGTTTATGTCTCCTCAACCTACAGTAAATACCTCTCTCTCCTGTTTATGTCTCTCCTCAACCTACAGTAATTACCTCTCTCTCCTGTTTATGTCTCCTCAACCTACAGTAATTACCTCTCTCTCCTGTTTGTCTTTCCTCAACCTACAGTAATTACCTCTCTCTCCTGTTTATGTCTCCTCAACCTACAGTAATTACCTCTCTCTCCTGTTTATGTCTCCTCAACCTACAGTAATTACCTCTCTCTCCTGTTTGTCTTTCCTCAACCTACAGTAATTACCTCTCTCTCCTGTTTGTCTTTCCTCAACCTACAGTAATTACCTCTCTCTCCTGTTTATCTTTCCTCAACCTACAGTAATTACCTCTCTCTCCTGTTTATGTCTCCTCAACCTACAGTAATTACCTCTCTCTCCTGTTTTTGTCTTTCCTCAACCTACAGTAATTACCTCTCTCTCCTGTTTGTCTTTCCTCAACCTACAGTAATTACCTCTCTCTCCTGTTTATGTCTCCTCAACCTACAGTAATTACCTCTCTCTCCTGTTTGTCTTTCCTCAACCTACAGTAATTACCTCTCTCTCCTGTTTGTCTTTCCTCAACCTACAGTAATTACCTCTCTCTCCTGTTTATGTCTCCTCAACCTACAGTAATTACCTCTCTCTCCTGTTTGTCTTTCCTCAACCTACAGTAATTACCTCTCTCTCCTGTTTGTCTTTCCTCAACCTACAGTAATTTCTCTCTCCATCTTTCCTCAATCTTTCCTCAACCTACAGTAATTACCTCTCTCTCCTGTTTATCTTTCCTCAACCTACAGTAATTACCTCTCTCTCCTGTTTATTTCTCCTCAACCTACAGTAATTACCTCTGTCTCCTGTTTATGTCTCCTCAACCTTCAGTAATTACCTCTCTCTCCTGTTTATGTCTCCTCAACCTACAGTAATTACTTCTCTCTCCTGTTTGTCTTTCCTCAACCTACAGTAATTACCTCTCTCTCCTGTTTATGTCTCCTCAACCTACAGTAATTACCTCTCTCTCCTGTTTGTCTTTCCTCAACCTACAGTAATTACCTCTCTCTCCTGTTTGTCTTTCCTCAACCTCTCTCCAGTAATTACCTCTCTCTCCTGTTTATGTCTCCTCAACCTACAGTAATTACCTCTCTCTCTGTCTTTCCTCCTGTTTGTCTTTCCTCAACCTACAGTAATTACCTCTCTCTCCTGTTTGTCTTTCCTCAACCTACAGTAATTACCTCTCTCTCCTGTTTGTCTTTCCTCAACCTACAGTAATTACCTCTCTCTCCTGTTTGTCTTTCCTCAACCTACAGTAATTACCTCTCTCTCCTGTTTATCTTTCCTCAACCTACAGTAATTACCTCTCTCTCCTGTTTGTCTTTCCTCAACCTACAGTAATTACCTTTCTCTCCTGTTTGTCTTTCCTCAATCTACAGTAATTACCTTTCTCTCCTGTTTATGTCTTTCCTCAACCTACAGTAATTACCTTTCTCTCCTGTTTATGTCTTTCCTCAACCTACAGTAATTACCTACCTCTCTCCTGTTTTTGTCTTTCCTCAACCTACAGTAATTACCTCTCTCTCCTGTTTTGTCTTTCCTCAACCTACAGTAATTACCTCTCTCTCCTGTTTGTCTTTCCTCAACCTACAGTAATTACCTCTCTCTCCTGTTTTCTGTTTTTCCTCAACCTCAGTAATTACTCTCTCTCCTGTTTGTCTTTCCTCAACCTACAGTAATTACCTCTCTCTCCTGTTTATCTTTCCTCAACCTCAGTAATTACCTCTCTCTCCTGTTTGTCTTTCCTCAACCTACAGTAATTACCTCTCTCTCCTGTTTGTCTTTCCTCAACCTACAGTAATTACCTCTCTCTCCTGTTTTATGTTCCTCAACCTACAGTAATTACCCTCTCTCCTGTTTGTCTTTCCTCAACCTACAGTAATTACCTCTCTCTCCTGTTTGTCTTTCCTCAACCTACAGTAATTACCTCTCTCTCCTGTTTGTCTTTCCTCAACCTACAGTAATTACCTCTCTCTCCTGTTTGTCTTTCCTCAACCTACAGTAATTACCTCTCTCTCCTGTTTGTCTTTCCTCAACCTACAGTAATTACCTCTCTCTCCTGTTTATGTCTCCTCAACCTACAGTAATTACCTCTCTCTCCTGTTTATGTCTCCTCAACCTACAGTAATTACCTTTCTCTCCTGTTTATGTCTCCTCAACCTACAGTAATTACCTCTCTCTCCTGTTTATGTCTCCTCAACCTACAGTAATTACCTCTCTCTCCTGTTTATGTCTTTCCTCAACCTACAGTAATTACCTCTCTCTCCTGTTTATCTTTCCTCAACCTACAGTAATTACCTCTCTCTCCTGTTTATGTCTCCTCAACCTACAGTAATTACCTCTCTCTCCTGTTTGTCTTTCCTCAACCTACAGTAATTACCTCTCTCTCCTGTTTGTCTTTCCTCAACCTACAGTAATTACCTCTCTCTCCTGTTTGTCTTTCCTCAACCTACAGTAATTACCTCTCTCTCCTGTTTGTCTTTCCTCAACCTACAGTAATTACCTCTCTCTCCTGTTTGTCTTTCCTCAACCTACAGTAATTACCTCTCTCTCCTGTTTATGTCTCCTCAACCTACAGTAATTACCTCTCTCCCTGTTTGTCTTTCCTCAACCTACAGTAATTACCTCCTCTCTTTCCTCAACCTACAGTTTACCTCTCTCTCCTGTTTGTCTTTCCTCAACCTACAGTAATTACCTCTCTCTCCTGTTTTGTCTTTCCTCAACCTACAGTAATTATCTCTCTCCTCTGTCTCCTGTTTATCTCTCTCCTGTTTATGTCTCCTCAACCTACAGTAATTACTCTCTCTCTCCTGTTTGTCTTTCCTCAACCTACAGTAATTACCTCTCTCTCCTGTTTGTCTTTCCTCAACCTACAGTAATTACCTCTCTCTCCTGTTTATGTCTCCTCAACCTACAGTAATTACCTCTCTCTCCTGTTTATGTCTCCTCAACCTACAGTAATTACCTCTCTCTCCTGTTTATGTCTCCTCATGTCTCCTCAACCTACAGTAATTACCTCTCTCTCCTGTTTGTCTTTCCTCAACCTACAGTAATTACCTCTCTCTCCTGTTTCTTTCCTCAACCTACAGTAATTACCTCTCTCTCCTGTTTGTCTTTCCTCAACCTACAGTAATTACCTCTCTCTCCTGTTTATCTTTCCTCAACCTACAGTAATTACCTCTCTCTCCTGTTTCTCCTCAACCTACAGTAATTACCTCTCTCTCCTGTTTTGTCTTTCCTCCTACAGTAATTACCCCTCTCTCCTGTTTATGTCTCCTCAACCTACAGTAATTACCTCTCTCTCCTGTTTGTTGTTTCCTCAACCTACAGTAATTACCCCTCTCTCCTGTTTGTCTTTCCTCAACCTACAGTAATTACCTCTCTCTCCTGTTTATGTCTTTCCTCAACCTACAGTAATTACCTCTCTCTCCTGTTTGTCTTTCCTCAACCTACAGTAATTACCCTCTCTCCTGTTTATCTTTCCTCAACCTACAGTAATTACCTCTCTCTCCTGTTTATGTCTCCTCAACCTACAGTAATTACCTCTCTCTCCTGTTTATGTCTCTCAACCTACAGTAATTACCTCAACCTCTCTCCTGTTTTGTCTTTCCTCAACCTACAGTAATTACCTCTCTCTCCTGTTTTGTCTTTCCTCAACCTACAGTAATTACCTCTCTCCTGTTTATGTCTCCTCAACCTACAGTAATTACCTCTCTCTCCTGTTTATGTCTCCTCAACCTACAGTAATTACCTCTCTCTCCTGTTTATGTCTCCTCAACCTACAGTAATTACCTCTCTCTCCTGTTTATGTCTTTCCTCAACCTACAGTAATTACCTCTCTCTCCTGTTTGTCTTTCCTCAACCTACAGTAATTACCTCTCTCTCCTGTTTGTCTTTCCTCAACCTACAGTAATTACCTCTCTCTCCTGTTTGTCTTTCCTCCTACAGTAATTACCCCTCTCTCCTGTTTATCTTTCCTCAACCTACAGTAATTACCTCTCTCTCCTGTTTATGTCTCCTCAACCTACAGTAATTACCTCTGTCTCCTGTTTGTCTTTCCTCAACCTACAGTAATTACCTCTCTCTCCTGTTTATGTCTTTCCTCAACCTACAGTAATTATTACCTCTGTTTGTCTTTCCTCAACCTACAGTAATTACCTCTCTCTCCTGTCTTTCCTCAACCTACAGTAATTACCTCTCTCTCCTGTTTGTCTTTCCTCAACCTACAGTAATTATGTCTTTCCTCCTCTCTCTCCTGTTTATGTCTTTCCTCAACCTACAGTAATTACCTCTCTCTCCTGTTTATGTCTCCTCAACCTACAGTAATTACCTCTCTCTCCTGTTTTGTCTTTCCTCAACCTACAGTAATTACCTCTCTCTCCTGTTTGTCTTTCCTCAACCTACAGTAATTACCTCTCTCTCCTGTTTATGTCTTTCCTCAACCTACAGTAATTACCTCTCTCTCCTGTTTATGTCTTTCCTCAACCTACAGTAATTACCTCTCTCTCCTGTTTATGTCTCCTCAACCTACAGTAATTACCTCTCTCTCCTGTTTATGTCTCCTCAACCTACAGTAATTACCTCTCTCTCCTGTTTATGTCTCCTCAACCTACAGTAATTACCTCTCTCTCCTGTTTGTCTTTCCTCAACCTACAGTAATTACCTCTCTCTCCTGTTTTGTCTTTCCTCAACCTACAGTAATTACCTCTCTCTCCTGTTTGTCTTTCCTCAACCTACAGTAATTACCTCTCTCTCCTGTTTGTCTTTCCTCAACCTACAGTAATTACCTCTCTCTCCTGTTTATGTCTCCTGTTTTGTCTTTCCTCAACCTCAGTAATTACCTCTCTCTCCTGTTTATGTCTTTCCTCAACCTACAGTAATTACCTCTCTCTCCTGTTTGTCTTTCCTCAACCTACAGTAATTACCCTCTCTCCTGTTTATGTCTCCTCAACCTACAGTAATTACCTCTCTCTCCTGTTTGTCTTTCCTCAACATACAGTAATTACCCCTCTCTCCTGTTTATCTTTCCTCAACCTCCAGTAATTACCTCTCTCTCCTGTTTATGTCTTTCCTCAACCTACAGTAATTACCTCTCTCTCCTGTTTTATGTTCCTCAACCTACAGTAATTACCTCTCTCTCCTGTTTATCTTTCCTCAACCTACAGTAATTGTCTTTCCTCAACCTACAGTAATTAACTCTCTCTCCTGTTTATGTCTCCTCAACCTACAGTAATTACCTCTCTCTCCTGTTTATGTTTCAACCTACAGTAATTACCTCTCTCTCCTGTTTATGTCTTTCCTCAACCTACAGTAATTACCTCTCTCTCCTGTTTGTCTTTCCTCAACCTACAGTAATTACCTCTCTCTCCTCTTTCCTCCTGTAATTTGTCTTTCCTCAACCTACAGTAATTACCTCTCTCTCCTGTTTATGTCTTTCCTCAACCTACAGTAATTACCTCTCTCTCCTGTTTATGTCTTTCCTCAACCTACAGTAATTACCTCTCTCTCCTGTTTTGTCTTTCCTCAACCTACAGTAATTACCTCTCTCTCCTGTTTGTCTTTCCTCAACCTACAGTAATTACCTCTGTCTCCTGTTTGTCTTTCCTCAACATACAGTAATTACCCCTCTCTCCTGTTTATCTTTCCTCAACCTACAGTAATTACCTCTCTCTCCTGTTTATGTCTCCTCAACCTACAGTAATTACCTCTGTCTCCTGTTTGTCTTTCCTCAACATACAGTAATTACCCCTCTCTCCTGTTTATGTCTCCTCAACCTACAGTAATTACCTCTCTCTCCTGTTTGTCTTTCCTCAACATACAGTAATTACCCCTCTCTCCTGTTTATCTTTCCTCAACCTCCAGTAATTACCTCTCTCTCCTGTTTATGTCTTTCCTCAACCTACAGTAATTACCTCTCTCTCCTGTTTATGTCTCCTCAACCTACAGTAATTACCTCTCTCTCTTGTTTGTCTTTCCTCAACCTACAGTAATTACCTCACTCTTCTGTTGGTGTCTTTCCTCAATCTACAGTAATTACCTTTCTCTCCTGTTTATGTCTTTCCTCAATCTACAGTCCTCAATCTACAGTAATTACCTCGCTCTCCTGTTGTTTATCTTTCCTCAACCTCCAGTAATTACCTATCTCTCCTGTTTATGTCTCCTCAACCTACAGTAATTACCTCTCTCTCCTGTTTGTCTTTCCTCAACCTACAGTAATTACCTCTCTCTCCTGTTTGTCTTTCCTCAACCTATAGTAATTACCTCTCTCTCCTGTTTGTCTCTCCTCAACCTACAGTAATTACCTCTCTCTCCTGTTTATCTTTCCTCAACCTCAAGTAATTACCTCTCTCTCCTGTTTATGTCTCCTCAACCTACAGTTTATCTCTCTCCTGTTTTGTCTTTCCTCAACCTACAGTAATTACCTCTCTCTCCTGTTTGTCTTTCCTCAACCTACAGTAATTACCTCTCTCTCCTGTTTTGTCTTTCCTCAACCTACAGTAATTACCTCTCTCTCCTGTTTATGTCTTTCCTCAACCTACAGTAATTACCTTCTCTCCTGTTTATGTCTCAACCTACAGTAATTACCTCTCTCTCCTGTTTATGTCTTTCCTCAACCTACAGTAATTATGTCTTTCCTCAACCTTTCTCTCCTGTTTATGTCTCCTCAACCTACAGTAATTACCTCTCTCTCCTGTTTGTCTTTCCTCAACCTACAGTAATTACCTCTCTCTCCTGTTTTGTCTTTCCTCAACCTACAGTAATTACCTCTCTCTCCTGTTTATGTCTCCTCAACCTACAGTAATTACCTCTCTCTCCTGTTTGTCTTTCCTCAACCTACAGTAATTACCTGTCTTTCTCTCCTGTTTGTGTCTTTCCTCAACCTACAGTAATTACCTCTCTCTCCTGTTTATGTCTTTCCTCAACCTACAGTAATTACCTCTCTCTCCTGTTTGTCTTTCCTCAACCTACAGTAATTACCTCTCTCTCCTGTTTTGTCTTTCCTCAACCTACAGTAATTACCTACTCTCTCTCCTGTTTATGTCTTTCCTCAACCTACAGTAATTACCTCTCTCTCCTGTTTATGTCTTTCCTCAACCTACAGTAATTACCTCTCTCTCCTGTTTATGTCTTTCCTCAACCTACAGTAATTACCTCTCTCTCCTGTTTATGTCTTTCCTCAACCTACAGTAATTACCTCTCTCTCCTGTTTATGTCTTTCCTCAACCTACAGTAATTACCTCTCTCTCCTGTTTATGTCTTTCCTCAACCTACAGTAATTACCTCTCTCTCCTGTTTATGTCTCCTCAACCTACAGTAATTACCTCTCTCTCCTGTTTATGTCTT
This sequence comes from Oncorhynchus gorbuscha, assembly GCF_021184085.1. Lineage (NCBI taxonomy): Eukaryota > Metazoa > Chordata > Actinopteri > Salmoniformes > Salmonidae > Oncorhynchus > Oncorhynchus gorbuscha. The sequence goes on along the minus strand of NC_060188.1, from coordinate 24,430,546 downwards.
TCCTCAACCTACAGTAATTACCTCTCTCTCCTGTTTATGTCTTTCCTCAACCTACAGTAATTACCTCTCTCTCCTGTTTATGTCTTTCCTCAACCTACAGTAATTACCTCTCTCTCCTGTTTATGTCTTTCCTCAACCTACAGTAATTACCTCTCTCTCCTGTTTATGTCTTTCCTCAACCTACAGTAATTACCTCTCTCTCCTGTTTATTGTCTTTCCTCAACCTACAGTAATTACCTCTCTCTCCTGTTTATGTCTTTCCTCAACCTACAGTAATTACCTCTCTCTCCTGTTTAGTGTCTTTCCTCAACCTACAGTAATTACCTCTCTCTCCTGATTTGTCTTTCCTCAACCTACAGTAATTACCTCTCTCTCCTGTTTATGTCTTTCCTCAACCTACAGTAATTACCTCTCTCTCCTGTTTATGTCTTTCCTCAACCTACAGTAATTACCTCTCTCTCCTGTTTGTCTTTCCTCAACCTACAGTAATTACCTCTCTCTCCTGTTTGTCTTTCCTCAACCTACAGTAATTACCTCTCTCTCCTGTTTATGTCTCCTCAACCTACAGTAATTACCTCTCTCTCCTGTTTATGTCTTTCCTCAACCTACAGTAATTACCTCTCTCTCCTGTTTGTCTTTCCTCAACCTACAGTAATTACCTCTCTCTCCTGTTTATGTCTTTCCTCAACCTACAGTAATTACCTCTCTCTCCTGTTTATGTCTTTCCTCAACCTACAGTAATTACCTCTCTCTCCTGTTTATGTCTTTCCTCAACCTACAGTAATTACCTCTCTCTCCTGTTTATGTCTTTCCTCAACCTACAGTAATTACCTCTCTCTCCTGTTTATGTCTTTCCTCAACCTACAGTAATTACCTCTCTCTCCTGTTTATGTCTTTCCTCAACCTACAGTAATTACCTCTCTCTCCTGTTTATGTCTTTCCTCAACCTACAGTAATTACCTCTCTCTCCTGTTTATGTCTTTCCTCAACCTACAGTAATTACCTCTCTCTCCTGTTTATGTCTCCTCAACCTACAGTAATTACCTCTCTCTCCTGTTTATGTCTTTCCTCAACCTACAGTAATTACCTCCTCTCTCCTGTTTATGTCTTTCCTCAACCTACAGTAATTACCTCTCTCTCCTGTTTATGTCTTTCCTCAACCTACAGTAATTACCTCTCTCTCCTGTTTATGTCTTTCCTCAACCTACAGTAATTACCTCTCTCTCCTGTTTATGTCTTTCCTCAACCTACAGTAATTACCTCTCTCTCCTGTTTATGTCTTTCCTCAACCTACAGTAATTACCTCTCTCTCCTGTTTATGTCTTTCCTCAACCTACAGTAATTACCTCTCTCTCCTGTTTATGTCTTTCCTCAACCTACAGTAATTACCTCTCTCTCCTGTTTATGTCTTTCCTCAACCTACAGTAATTACCTCTCTCTCCTGTTTATGTCTTTCCTCAACCTACAGTAATTACCTCTCTCTCCTGTTTATGTCTCCTCAACCTACAGTAATTACCTCTCTCTCCTGTTTATGTCTTTCCTCAACCTACAGTAATTACCTCTCTCTCCTGTTTATGTCTCCTCAACCTACAGTAATTACCTCTCTCTCCTGTTTATGTCTTTCCTCAACCTACAGTAATTACCTCTCTCTCCTGTTTATGTCTTTCCTCAACCTACAGTAATTACCTCTCTCTCCTGTTTATGTCTTTCCTCAACCTACAGTAATTACCTCTCTCTCCTGTTTATGTCTTTCCTCAACCTACAGTAATTACCTCTTACCTCTCCTGTTTATGTCTCCTCAACCTACAGTAATTACCTCTCTCTCCTGTTTATGTCTGTTTCCTCAACCTACAGTAATTACCTCTCTCTCCTGTTTATGTCTTTCCTCAACCTACAGTAATTACCTCTCTCTCCTGTTTATGTCTCCTCAACCTACAGTAATTACCTCTCTCTCCTGTTTATGTCTTTCCTCAACCTACAGTAATTACCTCTCTCTCCTGTTTATGTCTTTCCTCAACCTACAGTAATTACCTCTCTCTCCTGTTTATGTCTTTCCTCAACCTACAGTAATTACCTCTCTCTCCTGTTTATGTCTCCTCAACCTACAGTAATTACCTCTCTCTCCTGTTTATGTCTCCTCAACCTACAGTAATTACCTCTCTCTCCTGTTTATGTCTTTCCTCAACCTACAGTAATTACCTCTCTCTCCTGTTTATGTCTTTCCTCAACCTACAGTAATTACCTCTCTCTCCTGTTTATGTCTCCTCAACCTACAGTAATTACCTCTCTCTCCTGTTTATGTCTTTCCTCAACCTACAGTAATTACCTCTCTCTCCTGTTTATGTCTTTCCTCAACCTACAGTAATTACCTCTCTCTCCTGTTTATGTCTTTCCTCAACCTACAGTAATTACCTCTCTCTCCTGTTTATGTCTTTCCTCAACCTACAGTAATTACCTCTCTCTCCTGTTTATGTCTTTCCTCAACCTACAGTAATTACCTCTCTCTCCTGTTTATGTCTTTCCTCAACCTACAGTAATTACCTCTCTCTCCTGTTTATGTCTTTCCTCAACCTACAGTAATTACCTCTCTCTCCTGTTTGTCTTTCCTCAACCTACAGTAATTACCTCTCTCTCCTGTTTATGTCTTTCCTCAACCTACAGTAATTACTCAACCTCTACCTCTCTCTCCTGTTTATGTCTTTCCTCAACCTACAGTAATTACCTCTCTCTCCTGTTTATGTCTCCTCAACCTACAGTAATTACCTCTCTCTCCTGTTTATGTCTTTCCTCAACCTACAGTAATTACCTCTCTCTCCTGTTTATGTCTTTCCTCAACCTACAGTAATTACCTCTCTCTCCTGTTTATGTCTTTCCTCAACCTACAGTAATTACCTCTCTCTCCTGTTTATGTCTTTCCTCAACCTACAGTAATTACCTCTCTCTCCTGTTTATGTCTTTCCTCAACCTACAGTAATTACCTCTCTCTCCTGTTTATGTCTTTCCTCAACCTACAGTAATTACCTCTCTCTCCTGTTTTGTTTCTTTCCTCAACCTACAGTAATTACCTCTCTCTCCTGTTTATGTCTTTCCTCAACCTACAGTAATTACCTCTCTCTCCTGTTTATGTCTCCTCAACCTACAGTAATTACCTCTCTCTCCTGTTTATGTCTCCTCAACCTACAGTAATTACCTCTCTCTCCTGTTTATGTCTTTCCTCAACCTACAGTAATTACCTCTCTCTCCTGTTTTGTCTTTCCTCAACCTACAGTAATTACCTCTCCTCCTGTTTATGTCTCCTCAACCTACAGTAATTACCTCTCTCTCCTGTTTATGTCTTTCCTCAACCTGTAATTACCTCTCTCTCCTGTTTGTCTTTCCTCAACCTACAGTAATTACCTCTCTCTCCTGTTTATGTCTTTCCTCAACCTACAGTAATTACCTCTCTCTCCTGTTTATGTCTCTCCTCAACCTACAGTAATTACCTCTCTCTCCTGTTTATGTCTCCTCAACCTACAGTAATTACCTCTCTCTCCTGTTTATGTCTCCTCAACCTACAGTAATTACCTCTCTCTCCTGTTTATGTCTTTCCTCAACCTACAGTAATTACCTCTCTCTCCTGTTTATGTCTCCTCAACCTACAGTAATTACCTCTCTCTCCTGTTTATGTCTTTCCTCAACCTACAGTAATTACCTCTCTCTCCTGTTTGTCTTTCCTCAACCTACAGTAATTACCTCTCTCTCCTGTTTGTCTTTCCTCAACCTACAGTAATTACCTCTCTCTCCTGTTTGTCTCTCCTCAACCTACAGTAATTACCTCTCTCTCCTGTTTATGTCTTTCCTCAACCTACAGTAATTACCTCTCTCTCCTGTTTATGTCTTTCCTCAACCTACAGTAATTACCTCTCTCTCCTGTTTATGTCTTTCCTCAACCTACAGTAATTACCTCTCTCTCCTGTTTATCTTTCCTCAACCTACAGTAATTACCTCTCTCTCCTGTTTATGTCTCCTCAACCTACAGTAATTACCTCTCTCTCCTGTTTATGTCTTTCCTCAACCTACAGTAATTACCTCTCTCTCCTGTTTTGTCTTTCCTCAACCTACAGTAATTACCTCTCTCTCCTGTTTATGTCTTTCCTCAACCTACAGTAATTACCTCTCTCTCCTGTTTATGTCTTTCCTCAACCTACAGTAATTACCTCTCTCTCCTGTTTATGTCTTTCCTCAACCTACAGTAATTACCTCTCTCTCCTGTTTATGTCTTTCCTCAACCTACAGTAATTACCTCTCTCTCCTGTTTATGTCTTTCCTCAACCTACAGTAATTACCTCTCTCTCCTGTTTATGTCTTTCCTCAACCTACAGTAATTACCTCTCTCTCCTGTTTATGTCTTTCCTCAACCTACAGTAATTACCTCTCTCTCCTGTTTATGTCTTTCCTCAACCTACAGTAATTACCTCTCTCTCCTGTTTATGTCTTTCCTCAACCTACAGTAATTACCTCTCTCTCCTGTTTATGTCTTTCCTCAACCTACAGTAATTACCTCTCTCTCCTGTTTATGTCTTTCCTCAACCTACAGTAATTACCTCTCTCTCCTGTTTATGTCTTTCCTCAACCTACAGTAATTACCTCTCTCTCCTGTTTATGTCTTTCCTCAACCTACAGTAATTACCTCTCTCTCCTGTTTATGTCTTTCCTCAACCTACAGTAATTACCTCTCTCTCCTGTTTATGTCTTTCCTCAACCTACAGTAATTACCTCTCTCTCCTGTTTATGTCTTTCCTCAACCTACAGTAATTACCTCTCTCTTCTGTTGGTGTCTTTCCTCAATCTACAGTAATTACCTTTCTCTCCTGTTTATGTCTTTCCTCAATCTACAGTCCTCAATCTACAGTAATTACCTTTCTCTCCTGTTTATGTCTTTCCTCAATCTACAGTAATTATCTCTCTCACCTGTTTCGTTCCTCAACCTCTCCTACTCTCCTTCCTCTAGTCATCCCTGTGTCTTTGCCTCCTCATCCTTTTTTAAATATCCTCTTTCCTTTCTCCTAATCTTCCTAATCCACTGTAAAGTGATGATGGACAGGACTGTGTATAAGAGCCATTGCAGAGGGAGGTCATCATACACACAAACACACACACACACACACACACACACACACACACACACACACACACACACACACACACACACACACACACACACACACACACACACACACACACACACACACACACACACACACACACACACACACACACACACACACACACACACACACACACACACACACACACACACACACACACACACACACACACACACACTTGTACAGAGGAGTCGGGACACATACTTACATAAAACCCTGAAAACACAGTTAAAACCAACTATCCAAACCCAAAAATGTACACCCGGGAGCAGTTCAATGTTAAGATGTTAGTTAACATGCAGGGTAGTCCCCAGCACAGCACTGAACTAGGAGGGGGTGTGCAGTTCACACACACAGTCATAGAACAAAGAGCCAGCAAAGAGCCAGCAACTTGAATGTTCTTCAAAGGCCTGGCTTTACCCCCCTGGAAATAAGAACTCTCTATGATTTAATTGAATCTAGTTCATCTGGGATATTTTGGTGTTCCTCCATACACAATTTAGGGATTATAGTATGCACGCACTCACAAAAACACACTCATACGCACACACACACACACACACACACACACACACACACACACACACACACACACACACACACACACACACACACACACACACACACACACACACACACACACACACACACACACACACACACACACACACACACACACACACACACACACACACACACACACACACACACACACACACACTCTCTAATTATTTGCATAGGTAATGGCTGATTCATCCGCAATGTAGTGTGCCTATTACAGATGGAAGGGACTGAAAACAGAACAACTTCAAGGTTCCTTGAACCAAAACAGAGACATGCACAGGGGGTGAAACAAGCTCATCTCCCTGGGAAACATTGTTATTCTGTGTCCAGGCAGCATATGTTGCTCTTGAAGATAAAAGTACTGCACAGCGGGAATATCTGGAGAAATAACCCATACGCCTCCACAACCTGTCAAACTTACTGTTGCAACATAAACACAAAAGAGCTGTTGCACCTTCAAAGGTCAAAGCCCAACAGTAGTGTGACAGTATCAGTATTTATAGTAGAATCCAGAGCCCTCCATCCACCTATCTCCCTATCAGACGCCCAGCTCCAACCCCCCCCTCTCCCCCCTCACCCTTCTCTCCCCTCCCTGTCTCACCCTCAGGTCCCCGTTGACCAGGTGTGTGGCAGGGTAGGAGGCGTAGATGGGCTCCTTGCGGTAGATCTTGATGATGCTGCGGTCCTGGATGTCCCGGATGTCCTCCAGCTCGTAGAAGACGTTTCGCGCCTCGTCCTTGATCAGGATGGCCGTGTTGGAGGACTTGAGCATCCCCGCCGTCAGCTTCTGGGGGAACATGTGCACGATGAGGGCGTGCAGCGTGTCCAGGCTGCTCAGCTCGTGGGTGATGTGCACCCGCCGCGTCTCATCCCCAAACTGCAGGAACAGCACGCCTGGAGAAGGAGAGTGATGAAGAGAGAGGGGGAGAGAATTGATCATATATTTTTAAGATCTTTTCTAAATTTACTGAACAGCTAGAGAGAGATTATGACAGTGGGGAAAAGGTAGAGAGTAGGCTGGGTCAAAGGGCAGCAGGCTGGATTTGAACCTATGCCGACACCGTAGATGTGTTGACCACACTAGGCCACAGAGAGAGGATTTAAAGTCAAGGATGAAGGTAGCGCAGGAGATAATAGAACAATAGAGGTAAGGGTGACGAAAGTCAAATGAAAAGGAGAGAGAGATAAAGGGAAGGTCTGGTTGATAAACAGAGGAGGAGGAGGTGGGAGTGAGAGAGTACCACTGTTCTAAAGCACTGCCTAAACTCCTCTTCCAAAGGGCTCATCATCCGTCACTGTCACTGCTTTTACAGCGCTCTGTTTCTCCCTGCGTGCTTAGCATCGCCTACACCCACCAATGTTTATAAGTCTGATCCATCCACACTGTAAAGCTGTCCCAACGATGAGTTCACACTTATGATACTCTAGTCCACACTGTAAAGTTGTCCCAATGATGAGTTCACACTTATGATACTGTAGTCCACATTGTAAAGCTGTCCCAACGATGAGTTCACACTTATGATACTGTAGTCCACACTGTAAAGCTGTCCCAACACTGAGTTCACACTTATGATACTGTAGTCCACACTGTAAAGCTGTCCCAACACTGAGGTCACACTTATGATACTGTAGTCCACACTGTAAAGCTGTCCCAACACTGAGTTCACAGGTATGACACTGTAGTCCACACTGTAAAGCTGTCCCAACACTGAGTTCACACTTATGGTACTGTAGTCCACACTGTAAAGCTGTCCCAACACTGAGTTCACAGGTATGACACTGTAGTCCACACTGTAAAGCTGTCCCAACACTGAGTTCACTATTATGATACTGTAGTTCACACTGTAAAGCTGTCCCAAAACTGAGTTCACACTTATGACACTGTAGTCCACACTGTAAAGCTTTCCCAACACTGAGTTCACAGGTATGACACTGTAGTCCACACTGTAAAGCTGTCCCAACACTGAGTTCACACTTATGATACTGTAGTCCACAATGTAAAGCTTTCCCAACACTGAGTTCACAGGTATGACACTGTAGTCCACACTGTAAAGCTGTCCCAACACTGAGTTCACACTTATGATACTGTAGTCCACACTGTAAAGCTTTCCCAACACTGAGTTCACAGGTATGACACTGTAGTCCACACTGTAAAGCTGTCCCAACACTGAGTTCACAGGTATGACACTGTAGTCCACACTGTAAAGCTGTCCCAACACTGAGTTCACAGGTATGACACTGTAGTCCACACTGTAAAGCTGTCCCAACACTGAGTTCACAGGTATGACACTGTAGTCCACACTGTAAAGCTGTCCCAATGCTGAGTTCACTCAATATGACTCTGTAGCAGAAATACATTAATAATAGGTCAGGATTTGAATCATAAATTAATGTCTATGAACATATGATCTCTGTGCTAATAATGAAATGCATTGCAGTGTATGGCTGTATATGGTTGTCGTGTCCCAGATATGTAAAGTGAGGCGTGGATGATCCAGTGTTGTGTTAGCAGTAACGCACCACAGGGCAGGCAGGCAGAGAATCATCACACTCATCTGAGGGTGCGAAGAGACACCAGGCTGTAGGTTACATGACTAACCCAGGGGCTGTGTGATTGGTCCCTGATAAAAACACCCAGCCGGGAGTGCATAACTTACGCTTCTGAAATGGCTACAAAATATGCAAATGTAATCACGATTCAATCATTTCGCAATAATTCATATCGAATAGTGAATACAAAATAAAGCACAAAACGCGAAAGGAATTGGGAATGGGAATAATTATTTACTATGTAAGTGGATAAGGTTTGATAAGATAGCAGATAAACTAGGTAAATGTTCATATGAAAATGGCATGAAGCCATTCTGATTAGATGAGTAAATTGAAGTCCACAAAAGCTTTGGGATGAGGAAAATGTTGCCTCAGCTATGTAGCTGGTAAAGGCTGTTACATGGTCATGTATATGCAGTGGAAGTCGGTGACGTTTAAGAGGAGGGAGGATGTTCATTTATTTTACGAGTATGGCCTTATTTCTATTACAGCATATTGGATGACTGTCATTCATATTCCCATTCACCCAGCTCAATGTAACATTGATCGATTTAGGCTACTACATGATACTTTTATTTGGCCTATACCCATCATGAGTTCCTATTGGACAAATTCAGGTATGTTTATCCCCGTTTCGTTCCATATTGATTCCTTTTAAGAAATGTTTTTCAACGGAATCGGCAGAATGAATACACCCCTGATCACACGCAAAAACAGTTCACTTTCATATCAGCCACATGTAAACAGCTTGATCACTTTGCTTGTTAATTCCTTCTCGCATCTACGCGCTGTCCTCTCACCTTTTCCATTCGCTTGTGGGCTTCAGTGCACAACACATCAGCTGTTTGTTACCAGGAAAAAAATTCAACAACATCTCTCTTGCTTCTCCTTAATATTCTAAGAAATTAATTTGTTCAAAACTGTTCAACTATTTTCTTTCTCTCTCTCTTTGAGTCAGTTACTCACCACATTTTAAGCACTGCAGTGCTAGCTAGCTGTAGCTTATGCTTTCAGTACTAGATTCATTCTCTGATCCTTTGATTGGGTGGACAACACGCCAGTTCATGCTGCAAGAGCTCTGATAGGTTGGAGGACGTCCTCCGGATTACTGTGTAAGTCAATGGAGGAGAGTGAGAACCGTGAGCCTCCTAGGTTTTGTATTGAAGTCAATGTACCCAGAGGAGGACGGAAGCTAGCTGTCCTCCGGCTACACCATGGTGATACCCTACAGAGTGCTGTTGAGGTTACAGTAGATCTTCATTGCAAAACAGTATGTCTTAATCAATTATTTGGTGACATGTGAATATATTTACTATAGGTTTATCTAAAAAGGATAACTGTTTTAAAGTTTCACTCTTTTTTATTTTTGTGGAATTCACTGAGGAGGATGGTCCTCCCCTTCCTCCACTGAGGAGCCTCCACTGATGTAATGTATATTCTCTGCACAGTCTTACTGTAGCAGTAGTTGGTAAAGGTTAAGATGTGATCATGTACACGTTATGTATAGTTTCTGTACTGTCTGGGTCATGTCCAGCTCCAGTGTGGGTGTTGGGTCTCACCTGGGGAGCGCAGCTTGTTCTGGCTGGCTGAGCGGGACAGGGGCAGACTCTGGCGGAAGCGGTCGGTTCGGCTGAACCCCAGGGGGATGTCAGCCTCAGACATGGTCTCAGCCAGAGACTCAGCCGAGGCAAAGGACAGCTTAGCAGCCTGGTCAGCTAGCCCAGACTGGGTGGACTGGGAGTGACGTGGGCTACGACTCTGGAGGAGAGAAAGTGAGAGAGTTTGTTTGGAGAGAGGAGAGCGAGAGAGAGGCAGAAAGAATGGATTTGACAGAGAGGAGTACGGAAAAACGTGAAAGAGGCAGAAAGAATGGATTTGACAGAGAGGAGTACGGAGAAACGTGAAAGAGGCAGAAAGAATGGATTTGACAGAGAGGAGTACGGAGAAACGTGAAAGAGGTAACAAACAATAAACAGACTATAAGACAAACAAACCCAATTAATATTGGCATAATGTATCAGCATGTCAGGACCAACATTCATACAACTGATGCCATCTTTCCTATTTCTGATTGGGTGGGATGGAATCATGTGACGGTGCCTGTTGGTTCACCAGTGCTGACAGCAGAGGGATACAGCAAGGCAGAGGTCCAGAACACAACACCTTCAGAACTAAGGATCCACTAAGGACCAGTAGGTAGGAATGGGGAAGATACAAAATAACCTGGTAGGCACTGAGACCTGTTTTAATGTTTTAACGCTTATGTAAAGTTCCCTCTCCTCCTATACCTGCATCCTCTCCCTATTGGTTGGGGACCTGCTGGCCTCTGGCCAACCTTAAATGAGTGCAGGCCAGGGCTGTCTGGATTAGACAAGGCCATGTAGATCCAGATCAGGGCTGTCACTCTGGGTTTATTCTACTGGCCTGGACCTGGCCTGGGCCCAGGCAGCATCTCTTCTTCCTCAGCTGCTCTGCTGCAGCTGCTACTAGACTGTGTTCTGGTAGGCTGCTGTGTTCTGTTCAGTGAACTGGCTCCCCTATCCCCACCGCCGGGTCTCCTCCAGCTCCCAGACTCCGTTAATGAGCTCCCAGAATGCTCGCTGACGACTGTTAGGATTGCGGAGCCAGCCAGACACATCGAGCCCACGTTACATTACAGTACAGTGCCTGCGCCCCTCGCTAGTAGAAAACAACTTCTCCTCTGCTCTTTCTGTCGTTTCATCCCTCATTCTGGTTTAATAAGAATTCAGCATGTTTTTTTTTTCTGAGGCTCTCATTAATTTTGTATTTAGGAAGGCGAGACGCAGCCTCACAGAGTGCTGTGCTCATTGACTCCCAGCAGTGCTCGCTTTGGGGTCATTCACAAATACACGCAACATGCATGCACACACACCACAGGAGGCTGTTGAGGGGAGGATGGCTCATAATGATGTCTGGAACGGCGCAAATTGAATGGCATCAAGCACATGGAAACCATGTGTTTGATGTATTTGATACCATTCCACTCCAGCCTCTACCACGAGCCTGTCCTCCCCAATTAAAGTGCCACCAACCTCCTGTGACACACATACAAACTCACAGACACGCACACACACACACACACACACACACACACACACACACACACACACACACACACACACACACACACACACACACACACACACACACACACACACACACACACACACACACACACACACACACACACACACACACACAGTTCATACTGCAGCCACAAACATTTACACAGTGTAGTCACACACACAGCCCCAAAACAGAGTGGTGGCACTTGTAAATGACTGCACTGTTGGAGCTAGGAAGATAAGCGTTTCGCTACACCTGCGATAACATCTGATAAATATGTGTGTGCGACAAATCATATGTGATTTGATTTGATTTGGTGGGCAGGCAGAGTGTCTGAGCACCCAGGGAGAGAGGGTGGCTCTGAAAGCATCGCCCCCACTGTGCTTTCTAATGGGGTCATTTATCTTAGCAACGACCCGAACTGAGCAGGGAGCACAACAACCCAGTCCATAGCACCACACAGCAGCACATATATTGTACACACAGAACACACAACAGACACAAACACCAGCTCCAGTGAGCCAAGCAGAGCTCCAGGGCTAAACAAAGCCAGAGCGCAGATGGATAAAACACAGCCATCAGCTTGACTCAGCACAGCAGAGCTAAAAGATACATATCCTATAGAGGAGTGAGCCGCATCTCTAATCACACCAATAATCAAAGGAGGCCTCTAGTGTCTCCAACATGTCAGCGAGCTGACGTCGAGCTAGCACTAGTCCCTGGAGTTTGTGTGTCTACATAACAGAGGATCTTTTCAACAAATCACACCGAACCGGGGAGACCATGCAAAATATCAAACAGAACTCAGGACGAAGTGGAGAGAGGGAAACTAGCTCCGTCTCTCTCGCACACACAGGAGAGATCTGTCAACAAACTCCAGCAACTCACCTAATGAGAATCTTTCACTCAGGTGTGAGTCATTCTATAGTAGCTTGGAGAAACACTAAACACTTAAGAAACAAAGGTAGATTCCCCCAGTGGAACAAAATATGTGTTGGAGGAAAGAAACCATATCGACTTGGTGTTGTTGCGGTAGATACTTTATGTAAAGGTGTCAAAGTGAAAGTTGTCCCACTGGGCACAAACATCAATTCAACGTCTATTCCAGTTTGGTTCAATTTAATTCCATTGAAATGGCGTGGAAACAACGTTGATTCAACCAGTGGGTGCCCAGTGGGATGGAACACGGGGAGCGTTCCTAGAACCATTTCCTCCTGTGCGTCATTATGGGCAGGTAAAAGCACTCACCATCTGCTGGGAGATCTGTAATGCTATTTACGCTCACTCTCTTCAGAGGAAAACAGTGATTGCACCTCTTCCACTCTTCTCTGCACCTTTTCATCTCCCCCTTCCCTCTCCCTCTCCCTATCACCCTATGTTGTCAATCCAGGCTTTTTCAATTGCGCTCAGTTACTGTGAGGAGCCCACACTTTTATAATACCACAGAGGGAGAAAACAAGGTGATCTTACAGGAAATATAATTGAACGGAAAGGAGGACACGGCGGGCTCCAACATACCTAGGACTATGAACTGCTTTAAATCCCACAACAAACCCAATCTCTCCTGCTTTTCTCTCTCTCTTCCTCCCTCTCCGTTTCTCTTATTTTGTCTCTTGTACATTTTTTCTATTTCTTATTTCACCTTTATTTAACCAGGTAGGCTAGTTGAGAACAAGTTCTGCGACCTGCCAAGATAAAGCAAAGCAGTGCGACACAATCAAGAACACACACAATCAAGAACAAAGAGTTACAAATGGAATTAACAAACATACAGTCAATAAATAAAAGTCTATATACTGTGTGCAAATGAGGTAAGATAAGGCAATAAATAGGCCAAGGAGGTGAAATAATTACAATTTAGCAATTAAACACTGGAGTGGTAGATGTGCAGAAGATGAATGTGCAAGTAGAGATACTGGGTTGCAAAGGAGCAAAACATAAATCAAATAAAATAACACTATGGGGATGAGGTAGTTGGATGGGCTATTTACAGATGGGCTATGTGCAGGTGCAGTGATCTGTGAGCTGCTCTGACAGCTGGCGCTTAAAGTTAGTGAGGGAGATATGAGTCTCCAGCTTCAGTGATTTTTGCAATTCGTTCCAGTCATTGGCAGCAGAGAACTCTAAGGAAAGGCGGCCAAATGAGGAATTGGCTTTGGGGGTGACCAATGAAATATACCTTCTGGAGCACGTGCTACGGGTGGGTGCTGCTATGGTGACCAGTGAGCTGAGATAAGGCGGGGCTTTACTTAGCAAAGACTTATAGATGACCTGGAGCCAGTGGGTTTGGCGACGAATATGAAGCAAGGGCCAGTCAACGAGAGCATACAGGTCGCCTGGTGGGTAGTATATGGGACTTTGGTGAACGGATGGCACTGTGATAGACTGCATTCAATTTGCTGGGTAGATTGTTGGAGGCTATTTTGTAAATGACATCGCCAAAGTCAAGGATCGGTAGGATAGTCAGTTTTACGAGGGTATGTTTGGAAGCATGAGTGAAGGATGCTTTGTTGAGAAATAGGAAGCCAATTCTATATTTAATTTTGGATTGGAGATGCTTAATGTGAGTCTGGAAGGAGAGTTTACAGTCTAACCAGACACCTAGGTGTTTGTAGTTGTCCACATATTCTAAGTCAGAAACGTCCAGAGGGAGACACGTGATGCCGTGGAGCTGAGTAGACGTTGACAAACCGAGCTCTTCAAAGTTATTCTATTTTTACCTAAATAACAACGTTGAAACAATATTCTAACATCGGCTGATAAATTGTCAAGTACTTACCTTCCCAAAGAGCCATGGACCTCCGACCGAGAGGCAAGAAGGACGACCAAAACGTCGTTGATTCCCAAGATAACGATAATGCTACAGCTAGCAAGATTAGCATTAGCCCTCATAACTCAGACGACAGTTCCAGACTGTTGCTCTCAGCAGCCTCTTGCGAGCCTGCCGACATGCTGGCTACTCTCCTCCGGGAAATTCAGGATGGTAACAGAGGTCTTTCTCTGAAAATCGATAAGAAATCGGCTGAACTCCATACTTCCATTGACGACCTGAAATCCTCCATGAATGATCTCCTTTTGAGAACGACTGAGGCAGAGCTGCGCATTAGCACAGCTGAAGATACCATCGCTAGACATGACCAGGTCTTGACATAACTGCAAAAGGACAATGCCTACCTCAAAAACAAAGTATATCAGATGGAGAACCAGAATAGACATAGTAATATCCGTGTGGTGGGATTGAAAGAGGACAGTGAGGGCCGTGACCCGGTCCGTTTCTTCACTCAATGGATCCCGGAGGTCCTAGGCATAACCAACTTCACCAAGCCGCTGGAAATCGAACGTGCCCACAGAACATCAGCGCCGAAACCCTGGCCAGATGAGCCCCCACGAGCCGTCCTGATCAGGTTCCTCTGTTTCCAAGACAGAGAGAAGATACTGCAACTCGCAAGAGCCAAAGGGGACATCACCATCGATGGGAAGAGAGTCAGCCTTTTCCCGGAAATAAGCGCGGAGCTCGCCAGACGCCGCAAGCAGTTCAGACCTTCCGCCAAAGCACTGAAGGAGAAGAACATCACAGGCTACCTCATCCACCCTGCGCGGATGAAAGTTCAGTACAAAGGCCGAAGCCATCTCTTCAACACACCGGGAGAAGTGCACACTTTTCTCAAAAAACTGAGCAACGTCTGAGTCTGAGCCAGGACGGTCCCTCTGGGGGATAAAATGCAGTTCGTTTGTTTTCTCTTATCCGGATTGAACTGCTGGTATCTCCCGGTCACTTTAATTGATTTGTACATTTTCAACTAACCGTATCTTTCCGGGGTGAGTTCTATTACATTTACAGGAGAGTATATTTTGGTTTAGTCCATATCTACTGGGCGAAGCAAGAAGTGGGTTTAGGCCCACTGCTTTCCCCCTCATTTATGTTAATCTTTCGTAAAGAGACTCAAGCAGCCCTTACCGTGGGCAGTAAATATTCAGCCATAAATATCTATTCACAACGTTTGTTTTCAATTTAGAGAGCTCGCAGGTTTTAGTTTACGCCAATGTTTAGCTAGTAAGAGCAAGATGGAAAGCGAGCAGCAACTTATCTCTACAAGTGTATTCATGTTTGATTGTTGGGACTGTTGTTCTAGTCTGACAATCGGGGTGGGTGGGATTTTTATTATTTCTTTCTCCCTATTTTCTATGTTTATTGTTTCCTTCCTAAAGAGACACACAGGTCACTTTTGTGCTGAAACCAAAGTTGAAACATTTCCAAATTATCTGCATATGATAGATTTCTATTCAGTTAAATATTTGAAACCCAACCTATGCTTAATCCACTAAAATATGTCACATTCAACGTAAAAGGTCTTAACAGCCCGATTAAAAGGAAAAGAGTCTATACATACCTTAAGAAATTAAAGGCTGACATTGTGTTTTTATAAGAAACACATCTTACAGCCAGTGAAGACAAGAAATTGAAGAGGGAATGGGTAGGACAAGTTTTTGCATCCTCTTTTAACTCCAAAGCAAGACGAACTGCAATTTTGATAAGTAGACACATCCCCTTCTGCGTCAACAACACCATCTCTGATCCTTCTGGCATGTTTGTTTTGGTGCAGGGGCATATGTTTTCAGAGTCTTGTACCCTACTGAATATTTATGCTCCTAACTTCGATGACCATATGTTTATTCAGAATGTCTTCCTTCAGGTTGCTCAACCACCACCAGGATGGCTACTGGTTGGAGGAGATTTTAATTTTTGCTTAGATACAGTTCTTGATAGGTCTTCTGATAAACCCTCACTTCTTACCAAAGCCGGCAAGCTCACCATGTCATTCATGAAAGATCTCAATTTACTAGACATCTGGAGACAGTTGCACCCACAGGATAGGGACTACTCTTTTTATTCACACCCACACAAGACACACACACGCAAAGATAAATTTTTACTTTCGACACAACTGTTTCATAGAGTGTTAGATGTCGAGTATCTCCCCAGATTGCTTAGTGACCATTCTCCTCTGGTATTATCAATCTCCATTCCTACCAAGGTAAATGGAGCATATAGATGGAGACTAAATTCTACACTTCTAAAGCAACCGGAATTTTGTGCATTCATCAAAGAGCAGATCAATATTTTTACTTTGACAAACAAACCCTCTGCTCCTGACAGCTTCATTCTCTGGGACACATTGAAGGCCTACCTGAGGGGACAGATTATTTCCTATACTAAAGGGCTGAAGAAAAAACACGGTGCAGAACTGAGTGCTCTTGAATCTGAAATCTCCGAGCTAGAGAAAACCTACCAAAGAGGCCCGACTAAAGATCTATACAGGCTTTTGGTAAATAAAAAACTTAAATATAATATTCTGAACACATATCAAGCTGAGAGGGCCATCACTAAATCAAAACTGCGTTATTATGAGCTTGGAGAGAAAGCTCACAAAGTATTGGCATGGCAACTGAAAGCAGAGGAAAGTAAGAGGACAATTAATGCCATAGAAACTCTCACTAAAGAGATATCTTTCGACCCTACTGAAATTAATAATACTTTTAAGAAATACTATGAAGACCTCTACACTTCCCAATCAAGCGATGATCTATCAGAGATAGACTCCTTTCTCTCCTCTCTCAACCTCCCATGCCTGTCAGGGGAAGACAGCGAGCGCCTGAGTGAACACTTCTCAGTCCCTGAGCCATTAAATCCTTACCTTCTAATAAATCTCCTGGGGAGGATGGCTTCCCTCCAGAGTTCTATAAAGAATTTAGGGAGCTGTTGGTCCCCTACCTTATGGAGGTACTTAAAAAAGCCAGAGAAGACAACTGATTTCCAGAGTCCTTCTCTCAAGCAGTGATTACTGTAATCCACAAGAAAGGGAAAAACCCGCTAAAGTGCGCCAATCTCTCTCCTTAACACAGATTGTAAACTGGTCACCAAGATGCTATCTAAGAGACTGGAGTCATGTCTTCCCCTGTTGGTCAACCCAGATCAGACTGGCTTCATAATTAATAGATTGTCCTCCAATAATCTCAGAAGGTTCTTTGATATAATTCACCTTGCTAACAAAAACAAAATACCTGGTGTCGCAGTCTCCCTCGACGCTGAAAAGGCCTTTGATAGGGTTGAATGGCCATACCTCTTTCGCATCTTGGAAAAGTTTGGTTTAGGTACCGTGTTTGTAAATTTGATAAAATCACTCTACAAATCTCCTAAAGCTAGGATTGCTACCAATGGGATTACTTCCTCCTCTTTCCCTCTTTATAGGGGGAACAGACAAGGTTGCCCAATTAGCCCCCACCTCTTTGCCCTCGCCATCGAACCGTTGGCTGAGGCTATTAGAACGTGCCCTGACATACATGGCTTTGAGGTGGGCCCCCATACCCATAAATTATCACTCTTTGCGGATGACCTTGTCTTATTCCTAACAAACCCAGAACACTCCCTCTCTCACTTGCAGATCCTACTACAGTGTTATAGTTCTTTCTCTGGATATAAGGTCAATCTTGATAAAAGCGAAATCTTACCGTTGTCTGTCTTTGACCATCATACCATCAAGCACAAGTTTCCTTTTAGATGGTCGCCTATGGGCTTCACATATTTGGGCATAATGGTGGATGGTAACCTGAACAACCTCTATAAACTCAATCTAGCCAGTTTGTTGCAAAAGGTGGAGGTTGACCTTTGTAAATGGATGGACTTACCTCTCACTCTACTGGGTAGAATCAATGTAATTAAAATGAATGTCCTGCCCAGGTTTCTATATCTGCTTCAATCTCTCCCTATCCCTGTTCCCGCAGCATTTTTTTCCTCTCCTCGACAAGCTGACCAGACGGTTTATCTGGCACGGCAAAACCCCTAGGGTTGGCCTGGATAAACTGACCCTTGATTACAGTCAAGGGGGCTTAAACCTCCCCAATTTTAGAATGTACTACTGGGCTGCACAGTCTAGGTTTCTGGCTCAGAGGTTTGACAATGGTCCCTCTCCCTCATGGTTGAACATTGAAAAGCTTGAGGTAAATGATGACACTGGGGCATATTTGTTTTACAAATGGGACAGAAAATCTATAAAAACCATCACAGACAACCCTTTAATCATACATTCTGTCCTGGCATGGTGCAAACTGCATGAGCTGTTCGGACGAGGGGGATTCCTTTCCCCTAAAACCCCTTTATGGAACAATAGATTGATCCCTATGTTTTTCCAGAATAGTAACTTTAGACCATGGTCTGATAAGGGGATCACTCTTCTGGAACATTGTTACGAGGAGGGAGTTCTTATGTCTTTTGATCAGCTGAAACAGAAATACCACTTGCCTAACAGGGACTTCTTTAGCTACCTACAACTACAACACTTTATTAGGGTGACTCTCAAGGGACAATAGAACCTACCTAAGATGTCACCTATTGAACAACTCTGCCACGCAAGACCAACCACTGTTCAAGACCATTTCCCGTGTTTACAATGCTCTTATGTTAGGACTAACACTGCCTGGGCTAGATAAACCCCGACTTAGATGGGAGAGAGATCTGGGTATTGATCTTGATGAGGATCTATGGAGTGACCTATGCAGGGATGGGGTTACATCCACATTGAACTCCAGATACAGACTGATCCAGTTTAATTTCCTCCATCAGCTCTATATCACCCCATCTAGACTGCACAGGTTCAACCCAGATATCTCCTCCCTATGTTTTAGATGTGGCTCAGATGAAGCAACATTCCTCCATTCCACTTGGCAGTGTTCAAAACTACACGGTTTCTGGCAGGGGGTATGCGATACCATATCCTCAATTCACGGGGTTGCATTCCCTTTAGACCCGGAGGTCTGTCTACTGGGTAACTTTACTAACACCAATCTTAGGCAAAGCCATACTATAAAGCTAACAGAAATATTGCTAGCGATTGCCAAGAAATGTATTGCCTTGAAATGGAAATTGGATTCCTCCCTGCCAGTTGCAATGTGGCTTTCGGAAGTTAATAGTTGTATCCCTTTGGAGAAAATCACTTACTGCTTGAGGAATAAGTTACATTTTACAGAATTTGGCAACCTTTTATTGACTATATGGAGAATCTCCCCCCACATCTCATTGATTGAATCTATATATAATCCTCACACAATGTTTCACACGTAATGTATATTATGTAGCCTACGGCAGGTGATCCAATGTCTCGTTATTTTTTATTTAAATATATTTTTATTAATTTTTTATTATTTTTTATTATTGTGTTGGTTTATATAACTATAATTATAATTTATTTTTGTTACGTTCGTCTGTTACTGTCACTTTGTCCTATCGTTGTCTAATATCTTTTCACTTTTGTTTTGAATGTTCTTAATTGGAAAATGCAAAAATAAAATACTTTAAAAAATAAATAAAAAAGAAACGTCCAGAGGACATTCCCAGAGTGGGTCACGTTTAAAGGTTGTGTTACTAAGCTATATGGAATTGTTGTAAGAAGGTCATACATTGAATTTTAAGACGCTTTGATGTATCAAAAAAAATCTAAATGTTTTATTTGTTGAACATTTTTATTTGGCATTACTGCTATTAGCCCATACTGTACATTGCATTACAGATTCACTAGATGGGAACAACAGATAGTCCCTCCCCCAAAACAAATCTAAAGGAAGCTTGTTCTGAAGTCTAGGTCCTATATCTGAGAGATATAAGAAAGATCAGGAAACATTATTTCCTTTTTCATACACTGAGTATACCAAACATTAGGAACACCTTACTAATATTGAGTTGCCCTGAGAACAGCCTCAATTCATCGGGGCATGGACTCTACAAGGTGTTAAAAGGGATCCACAGGGATGCTGGCCCATGTTGACTTCAATGCTTCTCACAGGTGTGTCAAGTTGACTGTATGTGCTTTGGGTGGTGGACCATTCTTGATACTCAAGGGAAACTGTTGATAGTGGAAAAACCCAGCAGCGTTGCAGTTCTCAACACAAACCAGTGCGCCTGGTACCTACTACCATACCCTGTTCAAAGGCACTTCATTTTTTTTGTCTTGCACATTTACCCTCTGAGTGGCACACAGACACACTCCATGTCTCAATTGTCTCAAGGATTAAAATTCTCTTCCCCTTCATCTACACTGACTGAAGTGGATTTAACAAGTGAAATTAAGGGATCATAGCTTTCAACTGGATTCACCTGATCAGTCTATGTCATGGAAAGAGTAGATGTTCTTAATGTTTTGTATTCTCAGTGTATGTCCTTCTCCTTTCCCTCTCCCTCCCTATCTCTCTCTCTCTCTCTCTCTCTCTCTCTCTCTCTCTCTCTCTCTCTCTCTCTCTCTCTCTCTCTCTCTCTCTCTCTCTCTCTCTCCAATCTCTCTCTCTGTGCCATCTTTCTCCTTCCTTTCCCGCTCTGTCGCTCACACCCCTCAGAGCGTCATCAGTTTTTCATCCGTCTCAAAAGTAGCTTCTCATTCTGGCTGTCTGTGTCTCTCTATGTCAACACCTCTGTTTCTGGACAGCTCTCAAAGCAGCCGAGCACCTCTCTACTCCTTCTCCTGCTGCCGTCTATGTCTGTTTGTACAGCCCTGCTCTCACACACACTCGCTCTCTCCCCACACATTGTGCTATTTCACCTAAGAGGGAGAGAAGAGCCTGGAAAACAAGCAAGCCTACGGCTGTTCCGCAAAAATTGGAAACAAAAATGACCCCCCTTAATAAATCCATCTCCCTCCCTCTTACTCCTCACTTACTCTTTCCCTCTATCTCTGGCTTTCACTCACGCCGTCTATCTCTCAGCCCCCCTTCCCCTCTCTCTCCTTGGCTGAGCTCAGTCTCTTCATAATATGGGGAGTCGTCAATGCATGGAAGAAATTGCTCTGCCAAATTGAGCTGGATTGTTCGCTGATGCGATCTGCTCGCTAGGCAGGGGAGTGAAGAAAATGGCGTACTCTGGGGAGGGGGGATGACACCTGAGATGGCTGGTAGTTTTCTTTGCCGAGGAAAAATAGAAAAGGGGCCAGGCCAGTAGAATATATACATACCAGATCTGGGTTCAAATGCATGTGTGTTTGAGTATTTGTTATTCAAATAGTTTTTTTTCAGTGTATTTGAGTATTTTCAAATACACAGCCCAAACAAGTACCTTTACTTGAGAAATAATATGTACCAATACCTGGGTTAAACGCATGGGAGTGTATTTGTGTCAGTGTATTTGAGCATTTTCAAATACTTTCCAAGTGTATTTCCAAATGCATTCCAATATTCAACTGCTTGATTTAAATTAAATTAAATGTTTAAAAAAGGTTATCTGAATGTTTTTGAAATAGTATTTGAACCCAGGTCTGATACATAAAGCAGAATAATCTACATCGGGCTGGATTCTACCTCTTCTTCTATCTCTTCTTCTTATCACCTGTTCTCCTCCTTCACTTTAATTCTGTCTAATACAGCCTGCTGAGAATGTGACTCATTCAGTAGGCTTTTAATTATAATAATCTCCAGATTTAGACACCGTGATGTCATTTAGGTGAAGGAGTGCTGGAAAAGTGGGCAAGCGTTATTAGGCGAGCACTTGATCAAGGGCGTGAAAATAACATTTCCACAATGTCATGGAAGTAGAAAAATGAAGACAAAATAGAATATTGTGACAGCGATTTGATGACTATCCAGTTGCTGCAGGCAGTCAATCCAAGAAAACCGCTTGAGAAGTGTTTTTAAAGCTTTTTGGACATTATTACGCTCCTCGTAATAATTACATAGTTCTGGGGTAGATGGGTCAGGGATCTGGATATTGATATCTGGTTGCATTTCCACCCTGTCCGGATGATATTTCAGGGAAGCGTAAACCTCAGACGAGGCCTCTACCCACACAGATGGCAATAAGCCTCTCTGTGTAGATCCATGCTGTGCCTCAGCAGCCTCCGGACAACATCTATGAAACATAACCCTCAACACACCGTGAACCATGCCAGCTCACATAGATCCACAGCATGACACTTACACATAAACTCCATCTACTCCATGTACGCAAGACAGATATACCCTCACGGATATATCCGCAGGCAAGACAGATATACCCTCACGGATGTATCCGCAGGCAAGACAGATATACCCTCACGGATGTATCCGCAGGCAAGACAGATATACCCTCACGGATGTATCCGCAGGCAAGACAGATATACCCTCACGGATGTATCCTCAGGCAAGACAGATATACCCTCACGGATGTATCCGCAGGCACGACGGATATACCCTCACGGATGTATCCGCAGGCAAGACAGATATACCCTCACGGATGTATCCGCAGGCAAGACAGATATACCCTCACGGATGTATCCGCAGGCAAGACGGATATACCCTCACGGATGTATCCGCAGGCAAGACAGATATACCCTCACGGATGTATCCTCAGGCAAGACAGATATACCCACACGGATGTATCCTCAGGCAAGACAGATATACCCTCACGGATGTATCCGCAGGCAAGACAGATATACCCTCACGGATGTATCCGCAGGCAAGACAGATATACCCTCACGGATGTATCCGCAGGCAAGACAGATATACCCTCACGGATGTATCCGCAGGCAAGACAGATATACCCTCACGGATGTATCCTCATGCAAGACAGATATACCCACACGGATGTATCCTCATGCAAGACAGATATACCCACACGGATGTATCCTCATGCAAGACAGATATACCCACACGGATGTATCCGCAGGCAAGACAGATATACCCTCACGGATGTATCCTCATGCAAGACAGATATACCCACACGGATGTATCCGCAGGCAAGACAGATATACCCACACGGATGTATCCGCAGGCAAGACAGATATACCCACACGGATGTATCCTCATGCAAGACAGATATACCCTCACGGATGTATCCTCATGCAAGACAGATATACCCTCACGGATGTATCCGCAGGCAAGACAGATATATCCACACGGATATATCTGCAGGCAAGACAGATATACCCACACGGATGTATCCTCATGCAAGACAGATATACCCACACGGATGTATCCTCATGCAAGACAGATATACCCTCACGGATGTATCCGCAGGCAAGACAGAGCAGAAATAATACATGCCATATTACTGTACATTTCTCCTAATTACAGTATATCTAACCTCAAAGCCTGTCAGTAATATCGAAGGACGTCTGAGAAATGTCAAAGTAACATTTCCACAATGCAACAAGGCACTGTAATTTCTTCTTAACGTCTCAGTTAGCCTGAGTAATACTCTAGCAAGGTCACATGGATGTTAGCCATTAGCGCTAGGCGCTAGCTGACTGACTGAGGTGGCATTAATCCTGGGAGAATCGTTTCCTGCAGATTAAACGGAGCTTGAAGCCTTTAAGCTGTTGCTGCCGCCTGAGACTAGAGAGATGCCAACTGAGAGTCTGCGTGCCAGCGGTGCGATGGGCACAGAAACCAGGCAGAGAGAGCGATGTGCCACCATGTCATAGGAGCCTGGGGTGGTACACGCACACACACACACACGCACGCACACACACACACACACACACGCACACACGCGCACGCACGCGCACACACACACACACAAACACACAAAGACAAAGACAAAGACAAAAATACACACAACAAGAACACACCACATTGGATGGAGAAACCAAACTGACACAGCGACACTGTCACTTACAGCACTGACCTTAAAGCTCCAGTAGTTGGGTTGTTGCTGGGGAGAGAGAAAAGGAAAGAGAGAAAAGGAAAGAGAGAAGTGTTAGACATTTACTCTCAAGTATCTGACAGCTAACAATAAAAGCAACTCTCTGAGAAATTGCATGCTGGGTGAGGGAGAGAGAGGACAAGAGACAGAGGGAGCGATGTTGAAAGAGATGGACAGAAGAGGAGAGATAGAGAGAGTGGCTGAAATAGGTAACACAAAGGCCCTTGACAGTGATACACCAGCATCAAAAGCTCTTAGAAGTGGCACCATTCCCAGCCCACAACATGCTAGACACACACTACCAAACCCACTCCCCACACACACACATACAGAGCACAGACATACAGACACAAACACACACAAACACGCACTATCCCAAGCATCATGTCATTATCCTCCGTCAGAGCCGACACAGGGCATATTGACAGACAATTAAGGGAATCGTTAATACAACAAGAAGGTTACAATGTTCTTAGCAATTGATTAGCATGTGGATGTGGGCAGGAGAGGGTGAGGGAGGGATCTGTTTGCAACTCAAACCAAGTAGGAACTAGTTACAGGCTGTGCCTTTTGACAGGATTTAATGAAAGAAGTGAAATTGAATTTAACAGGCCACTCTGTCAGTCGTTCAGATGTTGGCCTGTCTCCCAGACTTCTCCATCATCCATCTGCAGACAGGACCCATCTCTTCCTCCTTTCTCTTCCTTTTTGCTCCCTCGCTCCACCTGCCTCTCTCTCTATCTGTCATGCAGGTGAATGAGGACCCAAAAGCGACTTGGCGAAAACAGAGTCTTTAATCCAGTAAAGTAATTCTACAAACAAAAGACATAATTCCACTCGTAGTGACGAGAACAGACTGGAGACTCGATCAAGAACTGCAGGTTGCCTCGGGAAGGCACTTGAACCTAGCAGACTCAGACACCTGCTCTCCACGCAGCATCTGAGGGAAACACGACACGACAGGGCGATACACAGACACAGCACGGTGAACAATAGACAAGGATCCGACAGGACAGGAACGGAAAACAAGGGAAGAAATAGGGACTCTAATCAGGGGAAAAGATAAGGAACAGGTGTGGGAAGACTAAATGATTGATTAAGGGAATAGGAACAGCTGGGAGCAGGAACGGAACGATAGAGAGAAGAGAGAGAGGAAGGGAGAGAGAAAAGGGGAACGAACCTAAAAAGACCAGCAGGGGGAAAATGAACAGAGGGAAAAGCAAAATGACAAGACAATCTAAGACAAAACATGACAGTACCCCCACTCACCGAGCGCCTCCTGGCGCACTCGAGGAGGAATCCTGGCGGCAACGGAGGAAATCATCAATGAGTGAACGGTCCAGCACGTCCCGAGACGGAACCCAACTCCTCTCCTCAGGACCGTAACCCTCCCAATCCACTAAGTATTGGTGACCCCGTCCCGAGAACGCATGTCCATGATCCTACGTACCTTGTAAATAGGTGCGCTCTCGACAAGGACGGGAGGGGGAGGGAAGACGAACGGGGGTGCGAAGAAAGGGCTTGACACAGGAGACATGGAAGACAGGATGGACGCGACGAAGATGTCGCGGAAGAAGCAGTCGCACAGCACAGGATTGACGACCTGGGAGACACGGACGGACCAATGAACCGCGGAGTCAACTTACGAGGCTGTCGTAAGAGGAAGGTTGCGAGTGGAAAGCCACACTCTCTGGCCGCAACAATACCTTGGACTCTTAATCCTGCGTTTATTGGGGGCTCTCACAGTCTGTGCCCTGTAACGGCAAAGTGCAGACCTCACCCTCCTCCAGGTGCGCTCACAATGTTGGACAAACGCTTGAGCGGAGGGAACGCTGGACTCGGCAAGCTGGGAAGAGAACAGAGGAGGCTGGTAACCCAGACTACTCTGAAACTGAGATAACCCGGTAGCAGACGAAGGAAGCGAGTTGTGAGCGTATTCTGCCCAGGGGAGCTGTTCTGCCCAAGACGCAGGGTTTCTGAAAGAAAGGCTGCGTAGTATGCGACCAATCGTCTGATTGGCCCTCTCTGCTTGACCGTTAGACTGGGGATGAAACCCGGAAGAGAGACTGACGGACGCACCAATCAAACGACAGAACTCCCTCCAAAACTGTGACGTGAATTGCGGGCCTCTGTCTGAAACGGCGTCTAACGGGAGGCCATGAATTCTGAACACATTCTCGATGATGATTTGTGCCGTCTCCTTAGCGGAAGGAAGTTTAGCGAGGGGAATGAAATGTGCCGCCTTAGAGAACCTATCGACAACCGTAAGAATCACAGTCTTCCCCGCAGACAAAGGCAGACCAGTAATGAAGTCTAGGGCGATGTGAGACCATGGTCGAGAAGGAATGGGGAGCGGTCTGAGACGACCGGCAGGAGGAGAGTTACCCGACTTAGTCTGCGCGCAGTCCGAACAAGCAGCCACGAAACGGCGCGTGTCACGCTCCTGAGTCGGCCACCAAAAGCGCTGGCGAATAGACGCAAGAGTGCCTCGAACACCGGGATGACCAGCTAACTTGGCAGAGTGAGCCCACTGAAGAACAGCCAGACGAGTGGAAACAGGAACGAAAAGGAGGTTACTAGGACAGCGCGGGAGACGCAGTGTGCGTGAGTGCTTGCTTAACCTGTCTTTCAATTCCCCAGACTGTCAACCCGACAACACGCCCATAAGGAAGAATCCCCTCGGGATCAGTAGAAGCCACAGAAGAACTAAACAGACGGGATAAGGCATCAGGCTTGGTGTTCTTGCTACCCGGACGGTAAGAAATCACAAACTCGAAACGAGCGAAAAACAACGCCCAACGAGATGCGGGCATTAAGTCGTTTGGCAGAACGGATGTACTCAAGGTTCTTATGGTCTGTCCAAACGACAAAGGAACGGTCGCCCCCTCCAACCACTGTCGCCATTCGCCTAGGGCTAAGCGGATGGCAGAGTTCGCGGTTACCCACATCATAGTTGCGTTCGGATGGCGACAGGCGATGAGAAAAATAAGCGCAAGGATGAACCTTATCGTCAGACTGGAAGCGCTGGGATAGAATGGCTCCCACGCCACCTCTGAAGCGTCAACCTCGACAATGAATTGTCTAGTGACGTCAGGAGTAACGAGGATAGGAGCGGACGTAAAACGTTCTTTTAGAAGATCAAAAGCTCCCTGGGCGGAACCGGACCACTTAAAACACGTCTTGACAGAAGTAAGAGCTGTGAGAGGGGCAGCAACTTGACCGAAATTACGAATGAAACGCCGATAGAAATTAGCGAAACCTAAAAAGCGCTGCAACTCGACACGTGACCTTGGAACGGGCCAATCACTGACAGCTTGGACCTTAGCGGAATCCATCTGAATGCCTTCAGCGGAAATAACGGAACCGAGAAAAGTAACAGAGGAGACATGAAAAGAGCACTTCTCAGCCTTCACGTAGAGACAATTCTCTAAAAGGCGCTGTAGAACACACGAACGTGCTGAACATGAATCTCGAGTGATGGTGAAAAAATCAGGATATCGTCAAGATAGACAAAAACAAAGATGTTCAGCATGTCTCTCAGAACATCATTAACTAATGCCTGAAAAACAGCTGGCGCATTGGCGAGACCAAACGGCAGAACCCGGTACTCAAAATGCCCTAACGGAGTGTTAAACGCCGTTTTCCACTCGTCCCCCTCTCTGATGCGCACGAGATGGTAAGCGTTACGAAGGTCCAACACAAACATCAGGCTGATGAAAGACGGAAACGATTCTTAACCGTTATGTCATTCAGCCCAAAAATCCACGCAGGGGCGCACACCGTCCTTCTTCTTAAAGAACGGAGAGGAAGAAGGCACTATGGTGGCGTCAAGAGACACAGATAAATAATCCTCGAGAGCCTTACGTTCGGGAGCCGACAGAGAGTATAGTCTACCCCGAGGAGGAGTGGTCCCCGGAAGGAGATCAATACTACAATCATACGACCGGTGAGGAGGAAGGGAGTTGGCTCGGGACCGACTGAAGACCGTGCGCAGATCATGATATTCCTCCGGCACTCCTGTCAAATCGCCAGGTTCCTCCTGAGAAGTGGGGACAGAAGAAATGGGAGGGATGGCAGACATTAAACACTTCACATGACAAGAAACGTTCCAGGATAGGATAGAATTACTAGACCAATTAATAGAAGGATTATGACATACTAGCCAGGGATGACCCAAAACAACAGGTGTAAAAGGTGAACGAAAAATCAAAAAAGAAATAGTCTCACTGTGGTTACCAGATACTGTGAGAGTCAAAGGTAGTGTCTCAAATCTGATACTGGGAAGATGACTACCATCTAAGGCAAACATGGGCGTAGGCTTGTCTAACTGTCTGAAAGGAATGTTATGTTTCCGAGCCCAGTCCATGAAACAACCCTCAGCCCCAGAGTCAATCAAGGCACTGAGAGATGGTCCAGCGTAGATGGACCGGAGTACAGGATCTAGATGAAGAGACCTGAGTAGTAGCGCTCACCAGTAGCCCTCCGCTTACTGATGAGCTCTGGCCTTTACTGGACATGAATTGACAAAATGTCCATCAAAGGCAATAGAGGCACAGGCGGTTGGTGATCCTCCGTTCCCTCTCCTTGGTCGAGATACGAATACCTCCCAGCTGCATGGGCTCAGTCTCTGAGCCAGAGGAGGGAGATGGTTGCGATGCGGAACAGGGAAACACCGTTGGCAGCTCTCTTCCACGAGCTTGGTGACGAAGATCTACCCGTCGTTCTATGCGGATGGCGAGAGCAATCAAAGAGTCCACACTGGAAGGAACCTCCCGAGAGAGAATCTCATCTTTGACCACTGCGTGGAGTCCCTCCAGAAAACACGAGCAGCGCCGGCTCGTTCCAGTCACTAGAGGCAGCAAGAGTGCGAAACTCTATAGAGTAATCCGTTATGGATCGATCACCTTGGCATAGGGAAGCCAGGGCCCTAGAAGCCTCCCTACCAAAAACTGAACGGTCAAAAACCCGAATCATCTCCTCTTTAAAGTTCTGGTAATTGTTTGAACAATCAGCCCTTGCCTCCCAGATAGCTGTGCCCCACTCTCGGCCCGGCCAGTAAGGAGTGAAATATAAGCAACCCGAGCTCTCTCACAGAGTATGTGTTGGGTTGGAGAAGAACACAAATCACACTGGGTGAGAAAGGAGCGGCATGGGCTGCCCGGAGTAGCAAGGTGGGTTATTAACCCTAGGTTCGGAGCTCGGCAGGCCAGGATAACAGGTGGCATGAAGACTCTGGAACTGTCCAGAGAGGTCGGAAACCTGGCGGCCAGGTTCTCCACGGCATGGGAGCTTCAGACAATTCCTGCTCGTGTCTGCCGAGCATGGCTCCTTGGATCCACGGCAGTGTTAGGAACGTCTGTTCGCAGGTCCATTCTTTGTCGGATCCTTCTGTCATGCAGGTGAATGAGGACCCAAAAGCGACTTGGCGAAAACAGAGTCTTTAATCCAGTAAAGTAATTCTACAAACAAAAGACATAATTCCACTCGTAGTGACGAGAACAGACTGGAGACTCGATCAAGAACTGCAGGTTGCCTGAACCTAGCAGACTCAGACACCTCCATCATCCATCTGCAGCATCTGAGGAACCCACGACACGACAGGGCTTACACAGACACAGCACGGTGAACAATAGACAAGGATCCGACAGGACAGGAACGGAAAACAAGGGAAGAAATAGGGACTCTAATCAGGGGAAAAGATAAGGAACAGGTGTGGGAAGACTAAATGATTGATTAAGGGAATAGGAACAGCTCCACCTAAAAAGACCAGCAGGGGGAAAATGAACAGAGGGAAAAGCAAAATGACAAGACAATCTAAGACAAAACATGACACTATCCATCTGATATTCTCTACCTAACCCACTACATCATTGCCTCTCCCTCCTCTCTTTTTTGTCCTCCTCTCCCTCCATTTGCCCCTCTCTACTGTGACAGGGGAAGTTCCATTAAAACATAATAACCATGGTGTGTTATAAACCAGGCCAGGCTTCCAACGGCCTGGAAACACCTCACGATCATATGTAAATGAAAAAGATGGCGGCAATTCATGAATTTTGATCTCAAATCTAAACTCTTGTTCTAGTTTCTTGTTCTTATCTGCAGGCAATTTCCAGTTAATTTACCGGAGTGACTGTTTTCCCTGCTGCCATATATCCACCGGTAAGACAAAATGACAGGTAGCCTAGGTTTTCTTCATTTGATTTATCGGCGGCTAGTTTTTCTTTCTCAGTGTTTCCTTTCGATATCGCCTCATCATATTTTGTATTATGGACATCAGTAAGAGTTCATTTGCAACTGATGTGTTACTTTATCCTCTCCCCATCTGTCTCTCACCCAGCGTAGCAATTTATAATAGATGAGCGACATTCATTTAACTATGAAAACCGAGGCAGCTAGCTAGCTGAAGAGCTGGTTATGGCTGGTGGGAATCCTGCCTGACCTACATGATGCCAGTCTCTCTAAGCCTAAGGTGTTCCTCCCTCTATCTCTCTCATTGACACCGTGTTAACCAGTCCTACAGGGCCAAGCTATAGATTAAGGAGGCAGCCTGGTGTACAGGGCAGGCAGGCACACTGATACAATAGTAGCTACCTCTACACCCCATGCTGATCAATGGAGCTGAATTTTTAATGATCCGGTCAAGACCAAAGTGATGACCTGGAGAGAGTGGCAATATACCACCACAGGGCACTGGGTGGCACCGCCATGACTCCCTGCCATGGCAACTCCTATACCCACAGCTTCAGACTGACCCTGTATCACCGTGTTCTGTCCACTGTATACCGTTCTCTGTTTTCCCTGTAGAACCCGGAGAGAGGGACAATGTACGCCCACAGAACAGGGGCAAATGCCTTGCCATGGCAACAGCAACTAGCCTGTTACCAGACCTGTTTGTGACAGGAATCAGCTATACAGCGCACACATGCTTGGAACCAGGCTAAACAACTACAGCAACAGTCTGGAACTTCCTCTGGTTCCCTGAACCACATAGGTGGCTGCTGATTATATATGCAGATGAGCCTCCCTGATCAGTTCACCTTTTCTCGACATTGCAGGATGGATGGGGCATGAGCTGAAATTAAATGTTGGGATTGAGTTCATTGTAATGTCTAGCAGTGTCAGAACTGGCTAGAACGATCAGATCCAGGAAGACAGAGTGTTGCTTACACTGACGCAAAATAAATGGGAATCGGCCCAAACCCTGTGCTTCCTTTACTGGGGAGCTGAATGTTACTAACGTAAAAACACATCTCTATAAGAGAATGTTGGGATGTCACTGAAGTCTACTAGAGAACACATTGAGTTAAACTCCTCTCTCTTGGCCTCTCTCATTTCTCTCTGTTCTGTAAGTGACTTCTAGTCTATTCTACTGGTTTTGTGTTGGAGGTCAGGTGAACCAAAGCTTTGTGCCTTTGTGTGTGTCGGCAGGATGGAAAGTGTGTGTGTCCATGTGGAAAGTAGGTCATGACTGGAATAGGAGGTAGGCTCTATTCACTGAGGATGGGCTGGGTTAGAATCTACCTGCTCATGTGTCAGTCAGTCATTCAGTCTAGCCTGCCTGGGCTCTATAGAGTTGCCCCTGACAACCCTGGAACTGACAGACAGACAGAGGCTCAGCAGGAGCATTTCTACAAGGGAATAACTCTCGAATGATTTTTCCCCCTCACAGATTAGTAATGTGTGAATGTTTATTGGGCATGTGCCTGTTCTGTGGACTGTGGTGTAATGAGTCTTGTTTACAGATCTACGGTCAGAGTAAACAGTCTCTCTTCCTCCACCACTTCAGCCCCTGTTGTTGCTTGAACTGCACCTTGATTGGCCATCCTACAGATTGGCCTTTGAGTCGTGAATACTGCTACCGTGTGATAGATAGCACAGGTCAGTGGATTCTAAGGTAGCGACAACACTACGCGTTCAGTAATACAAAGCCGTTTTGTTTACCTAGAAGTATAGTTTCTGACCAATCATAACCTTTATATACAGTATACTAATTGAAAATGAACCCCCCCTCCCTTTGCCCCTCTCTACTGTGACACATGCTAGTCTAGACCAGAGGAAGTCCCATAAAACATAATAACCATGGTGTGTTATAAACCAGGCCAGGCTTCCAACGGCCTGGAAACACCTCACGATCATATGTAAATTAAAAAGATGGCGGCAATTCATGAATTTTGATCCCAAATCTAAACTCTTGTTCTAGTTCCTTGTTCTTATCTGCAGGCAATTTCCAGTTAATCTACCGGAGTGACCGTTTTCCCTGCTGCCATATATCCACCGGCGTGAGGGTAAGACAAAATGACAGGTAGCCTAGGTTTTCTTCATTTGATTTATCATCGTCGGCTAGTTTTTCTTTCTCAGTGTTTCCTTTCGATATCGCCTCATCATATTTTTATTATGGACATCAGTAAGAGTTCATTTGCAACTGATTGTTACTTTATCCTCTCCCCATCTGTCTCTCACCCAGCGTAGCAATTTATAATAGATGAGCGACATTCATTTAACTTTGAAAATCAGTTTTCAAAGTTAAATGTTTGAACTGCACCTTGATTGGCCATCCTACAGATTGGCCTTTGAGTCGTGAATACTGCTACCGTGTGATAGATAGCACAGGTCAGTGGATTCTAAGGTAGCGACAACACTATGCGTTCAGTAATACAAAGCCGTTTTGTTTACCTTGAAGTATAGTTTCTGACCAATCATAACCTTTATATACTGTATACTAATTGCAAATAAGTGAACCCCCCAAAAAATCCTACTCTGTGCCAAACCCCTCTCAGTATATCCAGGCGAGTCAACACTCTGCATCCACCTCCTCAGCTCCAGATTTATCGTAGTCACCACACACCAGTCTACTATACTAGCTAATACATACAGTATGACTACACCAGCATCCCTAGTACTAAGCTGAAACATCTTTATCCCCCCATGTAATACATACTCCTGCTGCGTTACATATTTACTACCCAATGTGTTTCAGGTCACAGATCTGCCTGCACCTCCATGCAGAATTAGAGGTGAGGAACCTGGGGTTAAATGTATGCTGTTAACCCCCCATCCTCCCTCTCCCCTCCCTCTCCCCTGCCACAGTGTACACACACCAACTCAAAAAGAAACACACAGACACACATACACCACAACCCCAACAGCATCCCTGCCTCACTGTCCAGCGTAAACACACACACACGCACACACACTCACACTCACAGAGTGGAGCGCCGCACTGCCTGACCAGCATGCAAAGCAGGCTGCGCTCTCTCCTTTCCTCTCCTTCCTACACCCCTCCGCCACCCCCCCTCTCATTCCGTCATTCTCTCACTCAGTCAGTTTCTCTCGCTCTATTCCTCAATCTCTCACTATTATTCACATGTACCCACACACCTGTACACATACACATACATACACTCTACCAGAATGCCAACATATGGAGCCTGTCCCCACAACAACCACAACAAACATAGACCAGCCCTGCCCCAGACCTAAACACACTCTTCCCTCACGAAACACCCCCCGTCCTCCCCCTGCTCTCACCTCCTGTCCTCTCTCCTCTCCAGTCACACCAGGCTGTCCCTTCCCTCCGTCAGGTGCAGAGGATCCTCATACCGCTTTGTCACTCTCCCTCCCTCTGGCTCTCTCTTTCTCCCCTCCCCTCCCTCTCTCTCTCCGGCACATGCGGCGGAAACTCTTTTATTTAATTCATTACAACACCAGGCGATTAACTCCTTCGCAGATGGGTGGCTGTCTCCCTCCCGCTGGTGCTGGCTAATTGACTAGCAGGCTGGTTGACTGGTTCCTCTGCTGCTCCCCTCTTTCTCTCTCTGTCTGTCCCCCTCCTCCCCCCTGTCCATGTTTCACCCAGATGATCGCATGCACAACCAGTAGATGACAAGGAATTCCAGACTTTGCTGCTCTCTCCCCTGTGCCCTGATGACGATATCCTGGCGATTTAGGATTTGTAACCGTGTCTCTCACTCTCTCACTCTCTCTCTCTCACTCTCTCTCTCTCTCGTTCTATCCCTCCCTCTCTCCAGCCTGACCTTTGCAATGTGATATCATCTCTTTCCATATTAGGGAGAGGTTGCTGTGACAACCATGGACTCTACCTTTTTCTCACCCACCCTCCCCTTTCCTCTCTCTCTCCCTCCCATTCTCCCAATGCTCCTCTCCCTCCCATTCTCCCAATGCTCTTGTGATTACTTTGGCTTTGCCTCTTTATGCAGAGAGAGAGAGAGAGAGAGAGAGAGAGAGAGAGAGAGAGAGAGAGAGAGAGAGAGAGAGAGAGAGAGAGAGAGCATTCCCATGTTGCTGCGTAGGTGAGAGTGTATTGTGTGTCAGCTTCATGCTCCAGTGGGGCCGCTCTGCCCCTCCATGAGGAGGTCTACAGGCTGGGTGACGAAACTTTGTCAGTCCAGACAAACATACACACTGGGCTGTGAGAGCCTGATAAACACTGCTAACAAGGTGATGCTGTCTCTCTCTCTCTCTCTCTCTCTCTCTCTCTCTCTCTCTCTCTCTCTCTCTCTCTCTCTCTCTCTCTCTCTCTCTCTCTCTCTCTCTGCATGCCAATACACTATATTCATGTAAGTACCCGTAGGTAGTGTTTACCTGTTCGCGCGCGGCTCGCTCTCTGTCAGGCTGCCTCATGCTGCCGTGGGAGGGTGAGGGCGAGGGGGGGTTGTGGTGCTGATGCCCGGGGTGCTGCAGCTGGGGCGGGTACTTGTTCTTCAGGTGGTCCATGAAGGCGTCCCTCTTGCGCTCCATGTCCACCTTGTGCAGGTTTGTAAGGGCCTCCAGGCTCTGGGCTGCGATGACCGTGTGCCGGTGCTCCGAGGTGTGCACCAGACCCACGTTGGAGAAACGCCGCGTCCCGTTCCCCAGCGTCCGGTACTCCCGCGGGTACTCCAGGTCATCCGTCGAGATCATGTGACCGCCACCACGCTCTGAGGGATCTGAGATGGACGGAAGGAAGGATAGAGGGAGGGTGGGGGTAGCAGGTCAGGTGGAAAGTGGATCGCCACACACAGGACAGGCAGGCAGAGACAGATGTGGAGATGAATGCACACAAACATCCAGAGACACAGACAGAGGCAGTCAGACACACAGACGTCCACAGAGAGATGAACACAGAGGAGAGGAAAGTGATAAAGGAGACAGAGAGACAGAGAGAAGGAACGAGAGAGAGAGAAAGAGTGGGATGGGATGTTAGACTCATTGTCACCAAAACGGAACAAAACCGAACAGAACAGAATGGAAGAGAGAAAAGCGTCTCCCTGCAGGATTATTGATCTCAACTTTAGAGGGGGGGATGCTCCTGCAATAGATCAAAGAAAAGAATGGAGCAGAATTTTCTCTGTAGGATATTCCATTTCTCTGCTCCTATTTGTCATCTGAAGTGCCTTTCATTGCTTTCTGAAGACACAGAGGGAGAAAAATTACCTCTACAAGATTGGGGAGGCAGCTGCACCACTCCCTGTGTGGGGGGGGTAGTCGGTGACACACAAAATGGGTGACAGTGGGGATCAATGAGCTTAAAGCATGAGAACAACCGGGGTGCCATTCGCCCACTCAGTTACCTTGTTTTGGATAACAGGCCCCAGCGTTGGCTAAAAGAAGAAACATGCCCAAGGTTAATCTGTGTGTGCACAGACCATACACAAACACACACACACCTTTGACACAGTCCCACTCTCCATGTACCACCTGTGTAATGGATTATGAATGAAATAAGTACAGTTGAAGTCGGAAGTTTACACACACTTAGGTTGGAGTCATTAAAGCTTGTTTTTCAACCACTCCACAAATGTCTTGTTAACAATCTATAGTTTTGGCAAGTCGGTTAGGACATCTACTTTGTGCATGACACATTTCCAGCAAATGTTTACAGACAGATTATTTCACTTAGAATTCACTGTATCACAATTCCAGTGGGTCAGAAGTTTACATACACTAAGTTGACTGTGCCTTTAAACAGCTTTGAAAATTCCAGAAAATGATGTCATGGCTTTAGAAGCTTCTGATAAGCTAATTGACATCATTTGAGTCAATTGGAGGTGTACCTGTGGATGTATTTCAAAGCCTAACTTCAAACTCTCTGCTTGACATCATGGGAAAATCAAAAGAAATCAGACCTCAGAAAATAAATTGTAGACCTCCACAAGTCTGGTTCATCCTTGGGAGCAATTTCCAAATGCCTGAAGGTACCACGTTTATCTGTACAAACAATAGTATGCAAGTATAAACACCATGGGACCACATAGCCATCATACCGCTCAGGAAGGAGACGCGTTCTGTCTCCTTGAGATGAACGTACTTTGGTGCGAAAAGTGCAAATCAATCCCAGAACAACAGCAAAGGACCTTGTGAAGATGCTGGAGGAAACAGGTACAAAAGTATCTATATCCACAGTAAAACGAGTCCTATATTGACATAAGCTAAAAGGCCGCTCAGCAAGGAAGAAGCCACTGCTCCAAAACCACCATAAAAAAGCCAGACTTCGGTTTGCAATTGCACATGGGAACAAAGATCGTACTTTTTGGAGAAATGTCCTCTGGTCTGATGAAACAAAAATAGAACTGTTTGGCCATAATGACCATCGTTATGTTTGGAGGAAAAAGGGGGAGGCTTGCAAGCCGAAGAACACCATCCCAACCGTGAAGCACGGGGGTGGCAGCATCATGTTGTGGGAATGCTTTGCTGCAGGAGGGACTGGTGCACTTCACAATATAGATGGCTTCATGAGGTAGGAAAATGATGTGGCTATATTGAAGCAACATCTCAAGACATCAGTCAGGAAGTTTAAGCTTGGTTGCAAATTGGTCTTCCTAATGGAAAATGACCCCAAGCATACTTCCAAAGTTGTGGCAAAATGGCTTAAGGACAACAAAGTCAAGGTATTGGAGTGGTCGTCACAGAGCCCTGACCTCAATCCCATAGAAAATGTGTGGGCAGAACTGAAAAAGCATGTGCGAGCAAGGAGGCCTACAAACCTGACTCAGTTACACCAGCTCCGACAGGATGAATGAGCAATAATTCACCCAACTTATTGTGGGAGGCTTGTGGAAGGCTACCTGAAACGTTTGACCCAACTGGGAATGTGATGAAAGAAATAAAAGCTGAAATAAACATTCTCTGACATTTCACATTCTTAAAATAAAGTGGTGATCCTAACTGACCTAAGACAGGGAATTTTTACTAGCATTAAATGTCAGGAATTGTGAAAAACTGAGTTGAAATGTATTTGGCTAAGGTGTATATAAACTACTTCTACTTCTACTTTTATTGTATGTGTATGTATTTATAAAGGTTGTTATAAATCCTGATGGTTTGATATTAACGTTTATATTCCACTAGCAGCAGGCTAATATATGGTATAATACATCATCCATCATTACCCAGATGGTTCAGATACCCAAACACTTTTAAATACAACAGTTGTCAGGATCTAATTAGAATCATTCAATTCAAAGCAGGTACAAAAATAAATAATTCAAAAGCAGTTAGGGGAAAAAAAACATTGATTAAACTGAAAGC
This sequence comes from Oncorhynchus gorbuscha, assembly GCF_021184085.1. Classification (NCBI taxonomy): domain Eukaryota; kingdom Metazoa; phylum Chordata; class Actinopteri; order Salmoniformes; family Salmonidae; genus Oncorhynchus; species Oncorhynchus gorbuscha. The sequence continues at coordinate 24,393,013 of NC_060188.1, read as the reverse complement.
ACAGAAGAAAAAAAAACTGTGAAAAGTAGTCAGGCTTAATTGGGCTGAATGAAGTGGAGCATCTGCACATTAAAGCCTCACCAGGGTCATTTTGATGTAGCTGAGCTGAGGGCGGGATGAAGGGAGCAGAGCAGCGTGGGGCTCCTCAAGGTAGAGGTATCAAATCAACCGATAATTACCACATAGAGCTTGGGGGGGAGAGAAAGAGAGAGGGAGGGAGGGAGGGAGGGAGGGAGGGAGGGAGGGAGGGAGGGAGGGAGGGAGGGAGGGAGGGAGGGAGGGAGGGAGGGAGGGAGGGAGGGAGGGAGGGAGGGAGGGAGGGGGCCGCCAAGGCTGTATACGACAGGTAGGGCCACCTGAGGATCAGAGGCCACACAGTCTATGGATAGACAACCACTTGGAGAGAAGAGACAAGAGAGAGGAAGGGGGAGGGGAGAAAGGGAGGGAGGCCGAGCCATATGGGCTGTTCAGGTGTTAATATGACTAGGTGATCCCATGTCATCAAGTAGACAAACTGTACAACCTCTCCTCTCCTGGAATCAACCTTTTCACAACCATAACCACACCCCTCTCTCTTCACCTGATCATTTCAGGTACCACGGTACCACAGCACACTGATTCTAATGATCTCTTTAAATACTCGTCCCCTTCCATAGCGCTGTGTTAGGGAGCACCGATAGACTGGGGCTGGGCAGGAGTGAGGCTAAATGGACTGACTACTTGGGTAACAGCATTAGTATTGAGCACTCTGGCGGAGATAGTTACTACAGTACATACTGCTGGATGTGTCCATTTAGCCCCCCAGATCTGTGGTGTACACTTCATTAGATGGAGGCTTATTGTGTCCTGGCCCTGACTAAGGAGCCCCATATGCATTATAATGGCTGGTCAGGCAGGGCCCCCGAGAGAAGCATAATGATGTGCCTGCGCATCAGCCACAGTCAGCCACATTAACAGGCTGATTAGCCAGGGCCCTGAACAACCAAATGAGCTGAATATACATCAATATAATCACCATCACTCAGACACTCAATCGTTCACTCACTCATCACACATCCACTAGAGTTTAGGAATCTATTATTTTGGGAGAGATACAACTGTTATAGCTTTCGTAATGGTCAAGGATGAAAAGGCTTGGTTTCTCATCCAGTTGAAGGTCTGCAAGGCATTCAATACAAACCATACTAGAGATCTACTAACTACTCATTCAGTTACCTGGCTATCTACTAGAGATCTACTAACTAGTCATTCAGTTTACATGACTATCTACTAGAGATCTACTAACTAGTCATTCAGTTACCTGGCTATCTACTAGAGATCTACTAACTAGTCATTCAGTTTACATGACTATCTACTAGAGATCTACTAACTAGTCATTCAGTGATATGACTTTCTACTAGAGATCTACTAACTAGTCATTCAGTGATATGACTTTCTACTAGAGATCTACTAACTAGTCATTCAGTGATATGACTTTCTACTAGAAATCTACTAACTAGTCATTCAGTGATATGACTTTCTACTAGAGATCTACTAACTAGTCATTCATTTACATGACTATCTACTAGAGTTCTACTAACTAGTCATTCAGTGATATGACTTTCTACTAGAGATCTACTAACTAGTCATTCAGTGATATGACTTTCTACTAGAGATCTACTAACTAGTCATTCAGTGATATGACTTTCTACTAGAGATCTACTAACTAGTCATTCATTTACATGACTATCTACTAGAGATCTACTAACTAGTCATTCAGTTTACATGACTATCTACTAGAGATCTACTAACTATTAATTCAGTGATATGACTTTCTAGTTAGTAGATCTCTAGTAAGTCTCAGTGATATGACTTTCTACTAGAGATCTACTAACTAGTCATTCAGTGATATGACTTTCTACTAGAGATCTACTAACTAGTCATTCAGTGATATGACTTTCTACTAGAGATCTACTAACTAGTCATTCATTTACATGACTATCTACTAGAGATCTACTAACTAGTCATTCAGTTACCTGGCTATCTACTAGAGATCTACTAACTAGTCATTCAGTTTACATGACTATCTACTAGAGATCTACTAACTAGTTATTCAGTGATATGACTTTCTACTAGAGATCTACTAACTAGTCATTCAGTTTACATGACTATCTACTAGAGATCTACTAACTAGTCATTCAGTGATATGACTTTCTACTAGAGATCTACTAACTAGTCATTCAGTGATATGACTTTCTACTAGATATCTACTAACTAGTCATTCAGTGATATGACTTTCTACTAGAGATCTACTAACTAGTCATTCATTTACATGACTATCTACTAGAGATCTACTAACTAGTCATTCAGTTTACATGACTATCTACTAGAGATCTACTAACTATTAATTCAGTGATATGACTGTCTACTAGAGATCTACTAACTAGTCATTCATTTACATGACTATCTACTAGAGATCTACTAACTAGTCATTCAGTTTACATGACTATCTACTAGAGATCTACTAACTATTAATTCAGTGATATGACTGTCTACTAGAGATCTACTAACTAGTCATTCAGTGATATGACTTTCTACTAGAGATCTACTAACTAGTCATTCAGTGATATGACTATCTACTAGAGATCTACTAACTAGTCATTCAGTGATATGACTTTCTACTAGAGATCTACTAACTAGTCATTCAGTGATATGACTGTCTACTAGAGATCTACTAACTAGTCATTCAGTGATATGACTTTCTACTAGAGATCTACTAACTAGTCATTCAGTGATATGACTTTCTACTAGAGATCTACTAACTAGTCATTCAGTGATATGACTTTCTACTAGAGATCTACTAACTAGTCATTCAGTGATATGACTTTCTACTAGAGATCTACTAACTAGTCATTCAGTGATATGACTTTCTACTAGAGATCTACTAACTAGTCATTCATTTACATGACTATCTACTAGAGATCTACTAACTAGTCATTCAGTGATATGACTTTCTACTAGAGATCTACTAACTAGTCATTCAGTGATATGACTTTCTACTAGAGATCTACTAACTAGTCATTCAGTGATATGACTTTCTACTAGAGATCTACTAACTAGTCATTCATTTACATGACTATCTACTAGAGATCTACTAACTAGTCATTCAGTTTACATGACTATCTACTAGAGATCTACTAACTATTAATTCAGTGATATGACTTTCTAGTTAGTAGATCTCTAGTAAGTCTCAGTGATATGACTTTCTACTAGAGATCTACTAACTAGTCATTCAGTGATATGACTTTCTACTAGAGATCTACTAACTAGTCATTCAGTGATATGACTTTCTACTAGAGATCTACTAACTAGTCATTCATTTACATGACTATCTACTAGAGATCTACTAACTAGTCATTCAGTTTACATGACTATCTACTAGAGATCTACTAACTATTAATTCAGTGATATGACTTTCTACTAGAGATCTACAAACTAGTCATTCAGTTTACATGACTATCTACTAGAGATCTACTAACTAGTCATTCATTGATATGACTTTCTACTAGAGATCTACTAACTATTAATTCAGTGATATGACTGTCTACTAGAGATCTACTAACTAGTCATTCATTTACATGACTATCTACTAGAGATCTACTAACTAGTCATTCAGTTACCTGGCTATCTACTAGAGATCTACTAACTAGTCATTCAGTTTACATGACTATCTACTAGAGATCTACTAACTAGTTATTCAGTGATATGACTTTCTACTAGAGATCTACTAACTAGTCATTCAGTTTACATGACTATCTACTAGAGATCTACTAACTAGTCATTCAGTGATATGACTTTCTACTAGAGATCTACTAACTAGTCATTCAGTGATATGACTTTCTACTAGAGATCTACTAACTAGTCATTCATTTACATGACTATCTACTAGAGATCTACTAACTAGTCATTCATTTACATGACTATCTACTAGAGATCTACTAACTATTAATTCAGTGATATGACTGTCTACTAGAGATCTACTAACTAGTCATTCATTTACATGACTATCTACTAGAGATCTACTAACTAGTCATTCAGTGATATGACTTTCTACTAGAGATCTACTAACTAGTCATTCAGTGATATGACTTTCTACTAGAGATCTACTAACTAGTCATTCAGTGATATGACTTTCTACTAGATATCTACTAACTAGTCATTCATTTACATGACTATCTACTAGAGATCTACTAACTAGTCATTCAGTTACCTGGCTATCTACTAGAGATCTACTAACTAGTCATTCGGTTTACATGACTATCTACTAGAGATCTACTAACTAGTCATTCAGTGATATGACTTTCTACTAGAGATCTACTAACTAGTCATTCAGTGATATGACTTTCTACTAGAGATCTACTAACTAGTCATTCAGTGATATGACTTTCTACTAGAGATCTACTAACTAGTCATTCAGTGATATGACTTTCTACTAGAGATCTACTAACTAGTCATTCATTTACATGACTATCTACTAGAGATCTACTAACTAGTCATTCAGTGATATGACTTTCTACTAGAGATCTACTAACTAGTCATTCAGTGATATGACTTTCTACTAGAGATCTACTAACTAGTCATTCAGTGATATGACTTTCTACTAGAGATATACTAACTAGTCATTCATTTACATGACTATCTACTAGAGATCTACTAACTATTCATTCAGTGATATGACTTTCTACTAGAGATCTACAAACTAGTCATTCAGTTTACATGACTATCTACTAGAGATCTACTAACTATTAATTCAGTGATATGACTGTCTACATACGTAGAATGTATGCACACATGACTGTAAGTCGCTTTGGATAAAAGCGTCTGCTAAATGGCATATATATATATATATATATATATACTAGAGATCTACTAACTAGTCATTCATTTACATGACTATCTACTAGAGATCTACTAACTAGTCATTAAGTTACCTGGCTATCTACTAGAGATCTACTAACTAGTCATTCAGTTTACATGACTATCTACTAGAGATCTACTAACTAGTCATTCAGTGATATGACTTTCTACTAGAGATCTACTAACTAGTCATTCATTGATATGACTTTCTACTAGAGATCTACTAACTAGTCATTCAGTGATATGACTGTCTACTAGAGATCTACTAACTAGTCATTCATTTACATGACTATCTACTAGAGATCTACTAACTAGTCATTCAGTTACCTGGCTATCTACTAGAGATCTACTAACTAGTCATTCAGTTTACATGACTATCTACTAGAGATCTACTAACTAGTCATTCAGTGATATGACTTTCTACTAGAGATCTACTAACTAGTCATTCAGTGATATGACTTTCTACTAGAGATCTACTAACTAGTCATTCAGTGATATGACTTTCTACTAGAGATCTACTAACTAGTCATTCATTTACATGACTATCTACTAGAGATCTACTAACTAGTCATTCAGTTACCTGGCTATCTACTAGAGATCTACTAACTAGTCATTCAGTGATATGACTTTCTACTAGAGATCTACTAACTAGTCATTCAGTGATATGACTTTCTACTAGAGATCTACTAACTAGTCATTCAGTGATATGACTTTCTACTAGAGATATACTAACTAGTCATTAATTTACATGACTATCTACTAGAGATCTACTAACTATTCATTCAGTGATATGACTTTCTACTAGAGATCTACAAACTAGTCATTCAGTTTACATGACTATCTACTAGAGATCTACTAACTATTAATTCAGTGATATGACTGTCTACTAGAGATCTACTAACTAGTCATTCATTTACATGACTATCTACTAGAGATCTACTAACTAGTCATTCAGTTACCTGGCTATCTACTAGAGATCTACTAACTAGTCATTCAGTTTACATGACTATCTACTAGAGATCTACTAACTAGTCATTCAGTGATATGACTTTCTACTAGAGATCTACTAACTAGTCATTCATTGATATGACTTTCTACTAGAGATCTACTAACTAGTCATTCAGTGATATGACTGTCTACTAGAGATCTACTAACTAGTCATTCATTTACATGACTATCTACTAGAGATCTACTAACTAGTCATTCAGTTACCTGGCTATCTACTAGAGATCTACTAACTAGTCATTCAGTTTACATGACTATCTACTAGAGATCTACTAACTAGTCATTCAGTGATATGACTTTCTACTAGAGATCTACTAACTAGTCCTTCATTTACATGACTATCTACTAGAGATCTACTAACTAGTCATTCAGTTTACATGACTATCTACTAGAGATCTACTAACTATTAATTCAGTGATATGACTTTCTACTAGAGATCTACAAACTAGTCATTCAGTTTACATGACTATCTACTAGAGATCTACTAACTAGTCATTCATTGATATGACTTTCTACTAGAGATCTACTAACTAGTCATTCAGTGATATGACTTTCTACTAGAGATCTACTAACTAGTCATTCATTTACATGACTATCTACTAGAGATCTACTAACTAGTCATTCAGTGATATGACTGTCTACTAGAGATCTACTAACTAGTCATTCATTTACATGACTATCTACTAGAGATCTACTAACTAGTCATTCATTGATATGACTTTCTACTAGAGATCTACTAACTAGTCATTCAGTGATATGACTTTCTACTAGAGATCTACTAACTAGTCATTCATTTACATGACTATCTACTAGAGATCTACTAACTAGTCATTCAGTTACCTGGCTATCTACTAGAGATCTACTAACTAGTCATTCGGTTTACATGACTATCTACTAGAGATCTACTAACTAGTCATTCAGTGATATGACTTTCTACTAGAGATCTACTAACTAGTCATTCAGTGATATGACTTTCTACTAGAGATCTACTAACTAGTCATTCAGTGATATGACTTTCTACTAGAGATCTACTAACTAGTCATTCAGTGATATGACTTTCTACTAGAGATCTACTAACTAGTCATTCATTTACATGACTATCTACTAGAGATCTACTAACTAGTCATTCAGTGATATGACTTTCTACTAGAGATCTACTAACTAGTCATTCAGTGATATGACTTTCTACTAGAGATCTACTAACTAGTCATTCAGTGATATGACTTTCTACTAGAGATATACTAACTAGTCATTCATTTACATGACTATCTACTAGAGATCTACTAACTATTCATTCAGTGATATGACTTTCTACTAGAGATCTACAAACTAGTCATTCAGTTTACATGACTATCTACTAGAGATCTACTAACTATTAATTCAATGATATGACTGTCTACATACGTAGAATGTATGCACACATGACTGTAAGTCGCTTTGGATAAAAGCGTCTGCTAAATGGCATATATATATATATATATATATATATATATACTAGAGATCTACTAACTAGTCATTCATTTACATGACTATCTACTAGAGATCTACTAACTAGTCATTAAGTTACCTGGCTATCTACTAGAGATCTACTAACTAGTCATTCAGTTTACATGACTATCTACTAGAGATCTACTAACTAGTCATTCAGTGATATGACTTTCTACTAGAGATCTACTAACTAGTCATTCATTGATATGACTTTCTACTAGAGATCTACTAACTAGTCATTCAGTGATATGACTGTCTACTAGAGATCTACTAACTAGTCATTCATTTACATGACTATCTACTAGAGATCTACTAACTAGTCATTCAGTTACCTGGCTATCTACTAGAGATCTACTAACTAGTCATTCAGTTTACATGACTATCTACTAGAGATCTACTAACTAGTCATTCAGTGATATGACTTTCTACTAGAGATCTACTAACTAGTCATTCAGTGATATGACTTTCTACTAGAGATCTACTAACTAGTCATTCAGTGATATGACTTTCTACTAGAGATCTACTAACTAGTCATTCATTTACATGACTATCTACTAGAGATCTACTAACTAGTCATTCAGTTACCTGGCTATCTACTAGAGATCTACTAACTAGTCATTCAGTGATATGACTTTCTACTAGAGATCTACTAACTAGTCATTCAGTGATATGACTTTCTACTAGAGATCTACTAACTAGTCATTCAGTGATATGACTTTCTACTAGAGATATACTAACTAGTCATTAATTTACATGACTATCTACTAGAGATCTACTAACTATTCATTCAGTGATATGACTTTCTACTAGAGATCTACAAACTAGTCATTCAGTTTACATGACTATCTACTAGAGATCTACTAACTATTAATTCAGTGATATGACTGTCTACTAGAGATCTACTAACTAGTCATTCATTTACATGACTATCTACTAGAGATCTACTAACTAGTCATTCAGTTACCTGGCTATCTACTAGAGATCTACTAACTAGTCATTCAGTTTACATGACTATCTACTAGAGATCTACTAACTAGTCATTCAGTGATATGACTTTCTACTAGAGATCTACTAACTAGTCATTCATTGATATGACTTTCTACTAGAGATCTACTAACTAGTCATTCAGTGATATGACTGTCTACTAGAGATCTACTAACTAGTCATTCATTTACATGACTATCTACTAGAGATCTACTAACTAGTCATTCAGTTACCTGGCTATCTACTAGAGATCTACTAACTAGTCATTCAGTTTACATGACTATCTACTAGAGATCTACTAACTAGTCATTCAGTGATATGACTTTCTACTAGAGATCTACTAACTAGTCCTTCATTTACATGACTATCTACTAGAGATCTACTAACTAGTCATTCAGTTTACATGACTATCTACTAGAGATCTACTAACTATTAATTCAGTGATATGACTTTCTACTAGAGATCTACAAACTAGTCATTCAGTTTACATGACTATCTACTAGAGATCTACTAACTAGTCATTCATTGATATGACTTTCTACTAGAGATCTACTAACTAGTCATTCAGTGATATGACTTTCTACTAGAGATCTACTAACTAGTCATTCATTTACATGACTATCTACTAGAGATCTACTAACTAGTCATTCAGTGATATGACTTTCTACTAGAGATCTACTAACTAGTCATTCAGTGATATGACTTTCTACTAGAGATCTACTAACTAGTCATTCATTTACATGACTATCTACTAGAGATCTACTAACTATTAATTCAGTAATATTACTGTCTACTAGAGATCTACAAACTAGTCATTCAGTTTACATGACTATCTACTAGAGATCTACTAACTATTAATTCAGTGATATGACTGTCTACTAGAGATCTACTAACTAGTCATTCATTTACATGACTATCTACTAGAGATCTACTAACTAGTCATTCAGTTTACATGACTATCTACTAGAGATCTACTAACTAGTCATTCAGTGATATGACTTTCTACTAGAGATCTACTAACTAGTCATTCATTGATATGACTTTCTACTAGAGATCTACTAACTAGTCATTCAGTGATATGACTGTCTACTAGAGATCTACTAACTAGTCATTCATTTACATGACTATCTACTAGAGATCTACTAACTAGTCATTCAGTTACCTGGCTATCTACTAGAGATCTACTAACTAGTCATTCAGTTTACATGACTATCTACTAGAGATCTACTAACTAGTCATTCAGTGATATGACTTTCTACTAGAGATCTACTAACTAGTCCTTCATTTACATGACTATCTACTAGAGATCTACTAACTAGTCATTCAGTTTACATGACTATCTACTAGAGATCTACTAACTATTAATTCAGTGATATGACTTTCTACTAGAGATCTACAAACTAGTCATTCAGTTTACATGACTATCTACTAGAGATCTACTAACTAGTCATTCATTGATATGACTTTCTACTAGAGATCTACTAACTAGTCATTCAGTGATATGACTTTCTACTAGAGATCTACTAACTAGTCATTCATTTACATGACTATCTACTAGAGATCTACTAACTAGTCATTCAGTGATATGACTTTCTACTAGAGATCTACTAACTAGTCATTCAGTGATATGACTTTCTACTAGAGATCTACTAACTAGTCATTCATTTACATGACTATCTACTAGAGATCTACTAACTATTAATTCAGTAATATTACTGTCTACTAGAGATCTACAAACTAGTCATTCAGTTTACATGACTATCTACTAGAGATCTACTAACTATTAATTCAGTGATATGACTGTCTACTAGAGATCTACTAACTAGTCATTCATTTACATGACTATCTACTAGAGATCTACTAACTAGTCATTCAGTGATATGACTGTCTACTAGAGATCTACTAACTAGTCATTCAGTTTACATGACTATCTACTAGAGATCTACTAACTATTCATTCAGTGATATGACTGTCTACTAGAGATCTACTAACTAGTCATTCAGTGATATGACTGTCTACTAGAGATCTACTAACTAGTCATTCAGTTTACATGACTATCTACTAGAGATCTACTAACTATTCATTCAGTGATATGATGATCTACTAGAGATCTACTAACTAGTCATTCAGTGATATGATTCTGATCTACTAGAGATCTACTAACTAGTCATTCAGTGATATGACTGTCTACTAGAGATTACTAATGACAGTTTACATGACTATCTACTAGAGATCTACTAACTAGTCATTCAGTGATATGACTGTCTACTAGAGATCTACTAACTAGTCATTCAGTTTACATGACTATCTACTAGAGATCTACTAACTATTCATTCAGTGATATGATGATCTACTAGAGATCTACTAACTAGTCATTCAGTGATATGACTGTCTACTAGAGATCTACTAACTAGTCATTCAGTTTACATGACTATCTACTAGAGATCTACTAACTATTCATTCAGTGATATGATGATCTACTAGAGATCTACTAACTAGTTCAGTGGGAAGGAGGAAGATAATAATAGAAAAAGGAAGACAGGTTATTTGTCTGTATTTTTCACAGCCAATATATTTCCACATGAGCTTGCAAACAATGACCATGACAAGCAAAACAATCAGTGCAAGACCCACGCAGGGGCGTCACCATTTAAAACCCCATAAAAAAGAGGCATCATGGAGAGGACGGCTGCAGAACAGTACTTCATCTTGAGCGTGGCTTGTCAGACGTAATGGATTGAGTGAGTCTACTGCAAAGTCACATAATGCTAAGTAAAGTAACGCTCCTGGAAAGAGAGTGATGGTGGATTTGGTCGCAAAGATACCAAAGAACTGACCTCTGAACTGAGCCAATGAGGCGCCTGCTTTTCCTCAGAAGAGAGAGGGTACGTTCAAGAGCATTCAACTGGCAAAACAAACAGATTCGGCTGCGGTAGGCAAGTTGAGACGCCTGAGGCTCAGAGATATAACGCTGAACCCTCCCTTCACTACCAAAAAGAAAGGAATGTAAGATCACACAGAGCAATACTCAAACATCATTGTTTATGTATTGGATGAACTATCTTTTCTGACAGGCAGCAGGGATTTTTTCTGGAGCTGTATGCAGTAATACGGAATCTGGCAGAGCCTCAGTTTTGCTCAGAGAGCCCTGGGATGTGCTACTCATACAGAGGCATCCATCCAACCCCTGCACCACCAACACCACCACCACTTCTTAGACCACAGCTGCCTGCCCCAGCGGCACACACCTTAAGGGGGCATCTCTCCCCAGCCTTCCCTCTGAACTGCCAGGCACCACTGCACCAGGGATGGAGCATCCGGGGAGCTCATAATGAGCATATGGTTTGGCCACTGAGGAGAGAGAGAGAGTAATGAAGAGAAAGGGGGAGGGGTGATTTTAAATGGATGTCGAGGAGGAAGGAAGCCTGTATTTGAGGATATTAAACAAGTGGAGACAGAGAGGTGGGGAGGAGGAGGGAACCTGGCTAGTCTCACATCAACAGAAGGCATCATGTTCTCCAGAGCTGGGCCGGCCTTGCCTGCTTACCTGTCTGTCTATATACAGATGTAAGGGGGAGATGGAGAGGAGAAGATGGAGAGGGGGAGATGGAGAGGGGAGAGGGGGAGAAGGAGAGGGGAAAATTAGGACGGGGAGATGTAGAGGAGAAGAAGGAGAGGGAGATGGATAGGGGAGATGGAGAGGAGAAGATGAGGAGGGGGAGATGGCGAGGGGAGATGGCGAGGGGGAGATGGCGAGGGGGAGATGGAGAGGGGGAGATAGAGGGGGAGATGAAGAGGAGAAGATGAGGAGGGGAGATGGCGAGGGGAGATGGAGAGGGGGAGATAGAGGGGGAGATGGAGAGGGGGAGATAGAGGGGGAGATGAAGAGTGGGAGATGAGGAGGGGAGATGGCGAGGGGGAGATGGAGAGGGGGAGATAGAGGGGGAGATGAAGAGTGGGAGATGAGGAGGGGGAGATGGCGAGGGGAGATGGAGAGGGGGAGATAGAGGGGGAGATGGAGAGGGGGAGATAGAGGGGGAGATGAAGAGTGGGAGATGAAGAGTGGGAGATGATAGGGCTGTGATGGTCATGGTATTTTGGATGATATTGTAACGGCTGATTTCTTCCTCTTCGTCTGAAGAGGTGTAGCAAGGATCGGACCAAGATGCGGCGTGGTAAGTGTCCATGGTTGTTTATTTAAAAACATAAACTGAACACTATGAATAATGAACAAAAACAATAAACGTGAACAAACCGATAACAGTACC